>NC_035445.2:32963549-33271410 GCF_002127325.2 Helianthus annuus | reverse complement strand
TTAAACTTTCTCTCATACATTTCTTTAGTGACTAAAGTTTCAGACAATCTTTGATCAAAACTTTTGACTTGGCTTTTCAAAGTATCATAAGCTTCTTGTACTCTCTGACTCGACCACTTTAAAGAATCATACTGTTTTTGTAAATCTTGAAAGTTAGTTTCTTTTTCAACACAATAAATACATTTCGCAGTACACAATTGTCTATAAACATCATTATCCTTTTCAAGACCTTGACATTTCTATGTCAATTTTTCAATTTTTAGTTTCAAAATTTCTTCTTTGTCAATCATTTCTTTACATTTTTTTGTGAAAACATTTTCAAGTTTATCTATTTCATTATCTTTTGTTTTCATCAGTTCATCTTTTTCAATACAAAATCTGCATGTTTCCATGCATTTCTTGCATTCTTCAGTTGGTTTTAAGTTTTTAGAGTCAGAATTTACCTCAGTGATTGGCACATCGGTGTTTTCAGCTGTCTCTTTCTGTTTCAGCTCTTCCTTCTTCTTATCACCAGCACCTTCATCACTAGCAGACTTCAAATTCTCAATCTTTACCTCATTCTCTTTCAGCACCGGTTCTTCTTTCTCCTTCTGTTCTTCTTCAGCTTTCTATTCCTCTTCAACAGCAAGCTTCGCAGTAATCTTCACTTCTTCAACCAGCTTTTTCAACTCTTCTTTTCTCTTCTTCATTTCTACCACTTTTGGTAAACTCGCTTCACAAGCTTCCTTTATCTTGCTTACCAAATCCGGCAAGTATTCTTTATCAGATAATCTTCTTGTTTTGAAAGTAGCCTGACTTGGAAGCAATTTAATTACAGCTTCATAATCCACTTTTGATGGGTCAACAACTGGATTACCCTGTGGATCCATGTGACACTCCAATTCATCATTCCATCTTTTGGCTCTTTGGGCTTCATTGAATGGTTCTTGGAATTTCTCAATTTCCCATCTCGCGTAATCAATTTTCCACCATCTGTCATGATCAACATTTGCTACAAATGCATATCCAACTGCATCTTCTTCAGGGAGAACTTGACTCCAGTCGTAACCTTAATCGTCATGAATAACTGCCAGAGCTCTTGATTTTTCTTCAGGCTGCTTCAATCTTGGCGGTTCTGATTTGTTCTGATGATAAATCGCTTTCTTGTAATAATCTTCTTTGAACGAGTTTTCAGAATCATCAGCATACGCATTTCTGCACTCGCGCTTAAAGTGACCTTTTTGTTTACATTTGAAACATGTCACCTTTGATTTATCAAAGCCTAACTTGGTAGAAGGTCCATCAATAGACTTTCTTCCGGTTATCTCCATGAAGCGCTGTGATCTCCTCATTGCACTGGCCATGCACCATCTTATGTCGATCAACTCCATCTCCTCAGGATCGATTTGATCATAATCTTCTTTTGTCAAGTTGGTGTTGCCAATCTTCCCTGCAACGAGACTTTCGTATGACTCAAGCACGGATGCCAAGAAAACCATTTGTTGTTTTGCTGACTCTTCGCTGAAATTCTGCCCATTCTTCAAAGAGTAAATTACAAAGTTCGTCCTTTATGTATGTCATTTATTACAAAGTATGTCCTTTATCTTTAATAAGCTCAGAAAACATATTTAATGTTTGCAAACCCTTGCGTGTTATGTCCTTTAGCCCTAACTGAGTTAGTTTTAAAGTTAAATTTGACCAGGTGGATCCTACATGAGGGTATTTTAGACATTTTACTTTAGCCCTAACTGAGTTAGTTTTTATAGTTAAATTTAGACTCTTCTTCAAATCCACTGCGATATTACACTGAAATAAATTCTTTGATGCAGATTGGCTTGAAGTGGTTGAAGAAGATCCACTGTGAAAACCACTGTGAAGACTTTCACTGTTCACTGAGTTTGAGCTTTCTGTAGAAAACACTGTTCTTGGAGACCCATCCTGTGGTATATTTCCTCTGTAGTACAGCTCCATATTCTGCTGATGAGCTGGATTGTTGACTTTAGATCTCTTTATCTCCAACTCATGGCTTTCAAGTCTTTCGATCAGCAAATCCACTGTTAACTCTTCAGGCTTGATTGTATTTTTCAACATTAGAGCAAAGTATTGTCAATCTTGATCATTTGGCAATGAGTCAAACAATTTATCAACCAGCTCCTCTTGAGTATATGTGATTTTGTATCTGGCCAGCTCCATCTTTAGATGTCCAAATCTCTCGATAATTTTACAAACAGATTCATTTTTCATGCAACCAAATAGATCAAACTCTTTACGCAACAATTTCTTTTTTGTTTTTTACAATCTCATTACTTCCTACACATTTTCTCTCTAACGCTTCCCACAAACTCTTCAAAGTTTTCTCTTGTTCAAGTAATGAAATAATATCTTCTCTCACTGACTGTTTGATCAATGTAATCATTTTATATTCAGCCACAACATTTTTATATCTATTTCTGTGAAATCTTTTTCATCTATTAACTCTCCTTCCTATTTTACTGGTTCTGTATATCCATTTTTCAATTTTAACCAACTTTCAGGAGCGAAAGCTTTTACCCAACCCTCAAATCTGTTTTTCCACCGGTTATAATCTTCAACCTTCATTAGTTTCGGTGGTTTCTGTTGGCTTCCATACATGTTTTCAAACTTCAAATTCTCTGAAATTTCTTTCGAATATTCTCTCATCTCAGATCTTCTTTCTGTCGATTCTAAAGTGAACGCGTTGTAGAATGTGTTGTAAAATTCTTCACCGCTGCTCGACATCTTCAATCACCTGAGAACAAACAAACAAACTCAATCAGTTTAAACGATATCAAATATTCTGAAACAAACTGACACTCGATTGTCGTGAAATGATCTTGACGCGAAAAAATTCACTTCCGAGCGAAATATAGATCTCAAGCGAAATCAGACTTTAACCAGACATCCACTTTCGAGCGAAATCAGGAAAATATTTTCAAGTGGAATCACTTGAATAGCACTTTGGAGCGGAATCAGCTGGTTTGCATTTTGGAGCGGAAACGAGCGGAATCAGCTGGTTTGCATTTTGGAGCGGAATCAGCTGGTTTGCATTTTGGAGCGGAATCTGTCAAGTTCTGGAGTGGAATCACAGATATCACTTGTAAATTTCAAGCGGAATAGCAAGCTGGAGCGGAATCAGGTAACATTTTCAAGCGGAATCAAACAATGTAAGTTCGAGTGGAATCACTTCGGAGGTCAATTTTAGTCATTTGTAGGCCGAATTTTGTCCTGTAACTTTCAAGGATTTGTTAATATGCACTTTTATACAGTCTGTGAAAAGTTGATTAGGTTTTGACCTTTAAATTTTGTTCTATTGAAGAAAGAAGGTGTAGAAGACAGAAATCTGATGCAATTGAGCTAAGCTCTTCCTCCTGTGCTCTGATACCACTTGTAGGATCGTCGTTGGACCCAAATGAGTCGATCAGAAGAGTTGTTAATCCGGATCAAAGGCGGAATCAAAGAAACGGACGCTCAATGTAATTATAATGCCTCTTATATTGATTTAACACTGATTACAACCTGAGAACAATTTGGCAGCACTTCGTTACACAATCCTGATTCCGTGCCAAATGAAAATGACAAGTGCACTACTTATAGTAGTGGTGATTTCGCTCCAAAGGTACCAAAGTCATTTCGAGCGGAATAAGAAACTTCTGATTTCGCTTGAAATGGTCTTGGACCATTTCGAGCGGAATCACACTCTAATTCACTAAATTCTGTTTCTCGATCCTCGTGCACTGTATATCCTATCCTATCTCATTACATGATACAAGACGAAGTCAAAAGACGTAATGCACTAACTAGAACAATTACTTTATCAATTAATGTTCACATGGGATTTCAAGTAATGGCCGACACCTTCTGTATTCACGTGATAAAGATTGAATCTCAATGTGTTAGTGAACAACTTTCAATTAATGAACAGATAATAGAATCAATGTTTTCACATGTGCCGACAACATCAATTCATACAAAGTTTTAATTGGGTCTTCAATTCAAATCACATTACTGTCAAAGTTCAAAATGGCCGACAATTGTATGATGTCTAAATTCTCATTAGACCGTCTGAATTATTGGGCTGTCAACATTTTATATGCAAGACTTTAATTGGGCCGAAGATATTAAGCATTAATTGCACTATGAATATAGTGAACTTTAATATCGACATAGTTGACTAAGTGATTAAGTGACACTTCGAACGACCTGATCAAACCATGCGAGCTGGGTAAGATTTCAAACGATATGGACTCAACTCGTACGACCTAGGATTTAAACTCACACGACCTGGTACAGACCGTGCGACTTGGCTGTTCAGCTCAAACGATCTGACACTTTTTCACACGATTTGAGTGTTTTCCGAACGATCTGAGAGATTTTCACACGATTTGGTTCAAAATTCAAATGATTTGAATGAATATCCACCTCGTTTGAGAATTCTAAGTCCAAAAGTTCATGATTTTGTCAATTTTTATTAAGTTTTAGGTTGAATTTGGTTATGATTTGTTCACGGATTGTTCAAAATAGTGTTTTACGTGTTATTTGTCAAAATCAACTCATTTTAACCATGGAATCTCGATAAATTTGATGAAAAAGTGTAGAAGAATGACTAGAAATGAGTAGAAATCAGATTTATCCATGAAAACATGTTGAAATGGTAAGAACTCTTCCTCCTGAGCTCTAATACCACTTGTAGGATCGGGGATTTGATCAAACAAGTCGTCCAGAAGAGTTCTCGATCAATACGAAAGGCGGAATCAGACGTATTGATGCTATATCAGCTAGATTCACACTTAGAATCAATTTAACCGTCGATTATATTTATTTGATAGTGTTTACAGATCGTTCGACACTTCAACAACACTTCGTCTCCGGAATCACAAAGTTACAAAAGAAGACCTACACTCACCTATTTATAGGAATGCAAGAAAGTATGAACCAGACCTGCCAGGTCGCACGAACTGGCCTGAAAGGACGAACTGCCAGAAAGCACGAACTTGTCAGAAAGCACGAACTGCCAGAAAGCACGAACTTGGTCATCTCATGCGAGGTGGCTGGTTCAGGTCTGTTTCCCGTTTCTCTCATTCAACGAGTCCTGGTCTATCTATTCTAGTTACATGACTCAATACAAGACATAAGACGAAGTCAACAGACATATGCACTAACAAACCCAGAGGTGGGCTTTCAAGCTTTCCAACGGCAGGGTCATTTAACAGCCCATACGAAGTAGACCAGGCATCTAAAAACCCACCCCAGCATAACAATTTGTACTAGCCCCAGCCGAGAAGTAGAGTAGTTCTATTAACCCGAAGAAGAGCAAAAGACAAAGAGCGATAATCTGCGGTTTATGCCAACAAAGTATGATTGCTAAAGACGTAAGGCAGGTCGTCACCAGCATTACCGCCATTTCTGCCAATCCTACAATGAAAATGAACAGGAAAGATGAGTCAAATTCAAATCGGGTTGAGAAATAATGTAATGGTTATGGTTTGTGCATAGTTATTAATAGTGAATAGCAGATGATAGCGACACACTACCTATACGCTATGTAGCGATAGTGATGAAATAACGAACGCTATTTTATGCTTAGCGACACACTACAAGAAAATTTTAGAAATATTTTATATATATGCTTAACAAAAAACCTAAAATCATGCTATTTTATATTTATAAAATCCCGCAATTTGTCCACAATGGAGGCGCCAAAATCAAATAGCGAGACAGAGTGCTACGCTATTCGCTATGAGCGCTATTAGTAACTATGTCTTTGTGGGACCTACCTGATGCATTTCCCATGTGCTTGATGTCTCGAAAACCAATAGTGATAGCAATGCATAGGATCATGAGTATCCAGTTGATCTCGAGTATGTAGATTTGACCGTGAATCTTGTCGGAAGTATGCACGACTTTTACTCTCGGAAAATAACCGAGCGATTAACTTTGGTTTATGATCGAGAACGTTCCGCTGATTATTGCTTGGCTTCTGACAACCTAAGCGACAATGGCTATTGCAAGCACTGGCCACCTCAAGCTTTCTGTAATAACATGGGCTCGGGTCAAAGTCAAACCGCTTTTTATTCACATTTTAATCATGTAAAAGTCAGACATAATGTATAGCCGGTACAGAGACGTAATAGCTAATATGATCGACATTCTGGTGATTTTTCGATTAGTAAGCTGCTTGACCCATTTAAGCAAGTATGAGTGTTGGATAAACGAGAAATGTGAACGCAATCTGCGAGCGCAAAATGGGAAAATGCAAGATATATTAAATAACATACACCGAGTGTCAAAAAGTATCGTGATAAATTTCCATTAGACGTACCTGGATTGCAGCGTAAGAGAAGTGGCCAAGATCCGCAAACATTGTTCAAAGCCTGCAAGTGCGGTTGATCAATCAAACCACATTGACTTTTCAAGTCATATTAATTCCCACATCAATTCTCAGTTTGACCTTAAAAAAAACTGAACCATCAATATTTACCCGGTATGACGGGAGTTAGAACGCCGTCTCTGATTACCATACAAGTGCCAGGAATAACCAAGATAAGTAAGGTTGTATGCAAAAAATTGTACTTTTCAAGCAACATTCTCACTTTCGAATTATATTCCCTATTGGGCAATTGCTCCAACTTATACGTAGATAACGATTCATCAGCAACCAGTCTGTAGGAACCTGTCTGTTTGGTAACATGCTTACTTTAGCATGCCGTCAGTCATATTGAGGAATAAAGTGCAAATGTACCACCTAAACATCAACTAAACAATTAGATAATCTAACTGTGAATTAACTGAAAAAATCATAAATAAAGATAAGAAAAAAACTAATTACCTTCACCGTTGTCTCCGTCTCTCAGAACTATGAACACATATTTGCAAAGCGGCACGAGTGTCAAAGTCCAGAAAACGAATGAAAGTACGCCAAAAATATCTTCATTTGTTTGTGAGAGCTGAATATCTTCGGCAAATGTGCTTTGATAAACGTAAAGGGGAGACGTGCTGAGGTCACCGTAGACTACACCGAGACTTTGATAAGCTAATAGTCCTGTCATCCTCCATGAATCCTTCTAAACGCGTATAACAAACAAATTTCGACAACTTAAGATAAGTAAATAACAAAACTAAGTAGAAAATGAAGAAAAATTATAACTTTAATGGGCAGACCTTAGATTTTTCCCAGCAATTTTCATTCTCAACATCCATAATTCGCAGGTTTCGTTAATTGACTGCAAAAGCGACTAAGCGTGAACCGCGGATCCCAGCTGAATCAAATGAAATTAAAAAGTAAAAATTGGAACTTTTTATTGATACTGAAAAAATCCTGATTGCGAACCGGAAAAATCAAATCAAATTATAAAAACAACTCATATTTCTATTCCAGATTTCTATTCAACATTTGCTTTTAGAAATTGACAGAACTTAACCTATTAATACACAACAACATACGAAATACAAAGCATAAGCCATATTAGAAGCACAAATTAGGACTTTGTGAAATATATGCCCATACCGGCCTCTTCTTGGTTTCTCCTTGTAGAAAGTAAGCGTGCAGTCTTTCCCGTATCCAAAATTCATTCTTCTTAGGTTCCTGTGGCAAGTCAACGTGTTCAAACCTTGCCCCTTTTCACACCTGAAGAAGAAGAAGCATCAGATACATGAGAACGACTAATATCTAGTCAGATCCGCTTTGTCTAGATATTCTGTTTGCGGCACCTGTTAAAGAATAATCCAAACACTAAATTGTTATCATATTAAAAGATTGAAGCATTTGACCTCACAAACAACAAAAAGTCATCATCTCAGAACATCAACAAGCTGATTGCAAATTGGACATAAAAAACACAGAGATTTACAGGTCTTGCAACCCATCCGCATCCATAAAACGAAGAAAAACAAATAAAAACATAAAAATATATACAAATCAAAGTACCTCAAGCAATTCAAAATGAAAAATCATCAAATGCTTGTTGCAGGAATTATTTACCCATCCATTTCTCTCTCTATCTCCCCATCCCCTGATTTACCTCTACATTGTACAACCCAATCTCAACATGCCGCCGCCGCACCACTCTTTCATATTTCTCATGCAAAGTCAATGATAGAAAACCATAATCCCCAACCACATTAGGTTTCAAATCACATCACGAAAGTATAAATCAATAACACTTGCAACAAATACACATGGGGAAAATGAAAGCACTTTTTAATCAGTATACATAATTAAATCCCACATAAACCCTTTTCTTACCAGGAAGATTCAGTAATAATATCTTAGCAAATGCTTAACAAATTTTATTGAAAGTTGGCCCATCCCACGGATGTAATACAACTTTGATGATACACTGATTATCAAAGTAAAATTCTAACAAATCTATAAAAATACCAAAAACCATTATATAAATCTAACAATGGGATAGATTCAATGAAGGAAACATACATACGACTCCGATTGAGAAGACTCCACTTGTTTGCTCAAATTGAGATGATAGAAGATCTGCAAGGGATTAAAGACAAATCAATGAAAAAAGGAATGATATTTTGAACTCTTACAAAGAACTGGCCTACATACGACTGATGCGTGTGAAGTGTCGTATAGTTTTTAATGTATATTTTTAGCCCTTTAACACTTTTTAGCCATGTTTTAAATTTATAAAACACGATATTTACTAACACTAAACACGCATATGGGCAAGTGCACCCATCGTGAGCGTAGTATAGTGTTGGTAAGATACCGAGGTCATCCAAGGACACAAGAGCTTTTAATACCGGTTTATCCTCAACGTCTAATCAAACTAAAAGTTTAGAAAAAGATATTAAACAAAAAACTAAAAACTAAAA
Organism: Helianthus annuus; assembly: GCF_002127325.2. Taxonomy (NCBI): domain Eukaryota; kingdom Viridiplantae; phylum Streptophyta; class Magnoliopsida; order Asterales; family Asteraceae; genus Helianthus; species Helianthus annuus. Next base: position 33,262,581 of record NC_035445.2, on the reverse strand, counting down.
ATGCTAAAAAATAAAAATAAAAGTAAAAACAGATAGACAAGATGAATCACTTGGATCCGACTCGTGTTTAGTGTAACCTTTGATTATTTCCGCACTTTTGCACTTTTTAAGAGATTATCTTAGTTATTGTAGTTGGCCCCTCTTTTGAAGGTGACGTTACCCTCAACCCAGTAGTTTGAGTCAGCAAGGATACAGTCCTAAAGGGTTGGATTATTGAAAGATAATTAATTAAGTTATTAATGCGTAATGTGGTAGGCCCCTTTTTTGAAGGTGACGTTACCCTCGGCTAAGTAGTCTGAGTCAGCAGGGATACAGTCCTAAGTAGTCGGGTTCAAGTTTTAATAGTAGCTTACATATGAGGGGATCAAAGAGTTTGGACCCTCGCCGTCCAATACCTGTGGGTATTGTCCAATACCTGTGGGTATTGTCCAATACCTGTGGGTATTGAAGGAGGTCCTACTAAATTTGACCCAGGTCCTTGCAGGATCTATACACTGAACAAGGCAAGACTCTAACCAAACCATTCCCTTAACCCCCGACCAGGTAGCCAATATATCTCCATATAGACCGTGGAGATATGAATGGTGAAAATATTTTATTTTATATAGACAGCATAATAATACCAAGACACCACGGACAAATGATAAGGAAGATTCACCTTCAACATAAGAAACTAGTTATTAAAGTCATTAATACATAACCAAATAAAAAGTCCAGAAAGATTAAAAATAAAAAGTATTACACTAGACACTTGTCTTCACCAAGTGATGTAAAAGACTTAGGCAAACATGGCCTTTGATTGTCAAGAACTCTTACGATCAATCTTGGATCCCGAGACTACTCACACACTCTATGATGGATGATGGTGGTGGATGATGGTGTTGTGATGGTGGTGGTGGGTGGGTGATGTGTGAGAGAGGTGGTGTGCCAAGGGATGGTTTGCAAATGAGCCAAGCACCCCTATTTATAGCCTGCACAGAAGGACGGACACGACCCCGTGTCCATTGGGCACGACCCTGTGTCCACTCATCATCTCTTTCTTCATTAATTGCAGTTTGTCTGCATTAGTTGACCACGCCCCCGTGTCCGCTGGGCACTACCCCGTGTGCAGAAGTGTATCTGTACTATCAAGATTTCCTCAGATTCTACAAATCTTAGAGTTGACCACGGCCCCGTGTTCGCTGGGCACGCCCCCGTGGTGGGTGATAGAAGCTTCTACAACTTTGTCTTTTCTGCAGACACTTGGGCACGCCCCCGTGCTCACTGAGCACAGGGCGTGTTCAGCCTTCTGTTCTCTTGTTTTTTCTTGGGAAGATGCTGTCGGGGGTCGGTATGCCACGTTTGTTCGTTTTCTTGTATTTATGTTAGATTTAGCTGCCTTTTTGCTTCTTTTGTTCATTTGAGCTTATTTAATCCTGAAAATACAAAAGGAGACAAAAACACACTTTTTTCAACATTAGTACTAAAAAAGGGTTAGTTTTATGCTTGTCCTCAAGCAACACTCTTTATAATGTGTTGCATTTTGCACACATCAAATACCCCTACACTTGAATCTTTGCTTGTCCTCATGCAAAACTCTTTATAATGTGGCTTTTACACTCCCAAATGGAATAGGTAGAAGAGATGGTTTTTGGGCTTGTCATAGAGTGTCGGGATTTCCAAGATTCTTTATTAAGTTTTACTTTTATTTATTTACAATCCTATTCGTCATGATTTATTTAAAACATTACATAAGATAAATTACTTATTAGGGCATAACATGCCTATTTAAAACTTAATTTATATACAAGTTCACATACCTCACGGGAGATCACTCAACACTCGGCTGAAGATGTATTATAGTGAATCACTCGAGAGCGGCATGGAACTTACTCCTACCATAAGCTTGCCAAGCAATCAATCCTCCTCCTTTTTAACTATACACCTTTGTAAATATCAAGAGGACTTTTCGGTGAAGGGTTAGGCTTGGATTAAAGGTAGGTGGTTGGGTTAGTGGTTAGTAGAAAAGGGTGAAAGGCGTAAAAAGCGTCGGTTTTGTAAGACTTTTTTTTTGTAACTTTTTATTATTTATTTATTTATTTATTTATTTATTTATTTTTTGATGAACCCATTCTTCAAACAAATTTCTTTTTGATAAACTTGCTTGTTTATTTCTTTTGGCTTAATCATCATCATCATCATTTTTATCTTTTTTTTTTTTTTTTTTTTTTTTTTGATAAGGAAGTCATAAGAAAAACCGAACTTGTTACTAAAACAAAGGGTTAAAAATAAAAAAGGGTTTTGGTGGGTAAAAGTGTAGGATCGTGTTCGAGACCCTAAACAGTCAGTAAAGGCAGTTCATCATTGATTACTAAGGCAGAATCAAAGTAAACAACGTCACACAACTTGTTCCTTTTAACTTTCTTCCTATTAATGCTTTTCGAGTCTTTACAATCAAGTCTGACTAAATTTTGGCAGCACCTCGACTCGATAACAATGATCTGATTCCGCTCCAACTGTTACGAATGACAACACAACACACCTATATATGCTAGACTGGTTACGCTTGAAACTGTTCAAGCGGAATTACATGATTGTTGGTTCAAGCGGAATACCTAGACACGTTTTGGAGCGGAATCACATGTTTAACTGATTTCGCTTGAAATGACAAACATGTCATTTCAAGCGGAATAACATGTATAAACCCACTTTTCATCTTTCCAACTCCTAAACAACCTATCAAGACCTAAGACCCGATTAAGACGTAGATAACCGACATTCAGTGCACCAACAGATTCCCCCTTGGATGTTAACGAACTCTTCGGCATCGAGTCTTCAGTCTTGGTCTCTTTCCAATCTTGTCTTCACATTGTAAACGCTTTCACTTCACAGGTTCAAGATCTCAACATGACTCTATCTCCAATCTCCCCTTTGACTGTTGATCTAGAATTCTGATTCCCCCTTTCACAGACTCCCCCTCTCAGAATGTTGGGACTTGAATTTCTGGTTCAAACTTGGACTATTTGAGCCATGGGGATTTTGAAATCCCCAACCTGTTTCTCAAACATATAACATTACAATCTATTGATTTTCAACAATAAATCACAATAACTATCAGTTTTAGAAATCCACTCAAGTATTCATGTCCAAGTTAATGACCCTGATTACTCAATTAATCTACCAAGTCCAACTTAATGACCTTGGTTGATTTCAGACAAATCAAACTGATTTAGTTCAACAAAATTTCAACCAATTTTAGAAAATAACAAGTTTCAAGTTAATGAACTTGTTTTGACTTTTCATTAAACAGATTTTATCAATATAAGCTCTCCTCATCCTCCAGTCCAGAAACTTCCTGCATCTGCTCCAGCTTTTAGTATCAGACAATCAACTTTCTACTCTGGTTTGTCGGAAAATAAAGCAGAAATGAAAAATCTTTTTGGATTTTCAATAAAATTTCTAAACCAGAAATTGAAATACAAAAACTTAAATTCAGAATGTAAACTATTTACAAACATATTTTTGGTGAGCGTGTTAGGGAATCATATCAATTATCAGACAAGTCACTAGTACCGTTAAGCTTTAATTCTGTGACAACTCGTATTTCAGAACCTATTTATGTGCTTAATGTAACGCATGTGAACTTGGCATGATTATCTTATATGTTGACTTAATGAATGTTATGTTTGATATGTGCTATGTGTAATATATGTATGTATGCAAACGAGCCCAAACGCACAACACTAACCCGATCGCACAAGCCCATTCGGACTACACTCTTGTATTCGGATCAATGGGCAGCCCAAATGAGGGTTCGACCCACTCCCTTATGTCGCATAACACTTAGGGGATAGGGTATACCCCTCATAATTTGCAAAACACTTTACACATAAACCCTAGCTCTCTTCCTTCTCTCTAGAACTCGACGGCAACACTCTCTCTAAATCGAAGATCTTAGTGCTCGGATCATTTTCTTGTTTGGATCATTCTCGTTATACTCTTTTGACCAGTTAGTGTTTCATGTTATGTGTTTTATTCGGGTGATGTATTGTTATGTTGATGATATGTGATCGGTCATATATGTGTTTGAATCCGAATGATTTAGTTAGTGGTTATGAACTATGAACCGTATGCTAGATGAGTTTATGGATGCCATGATTTATGTGATAACGAGAATAGTTTGTGTGAATGATGATGCTCTAGTGAATCGGATAAGTATGGTGATGTTAATCGACTAGCATGTCATGTTCTCGGATTGTTTGCATAATGATTAGGGTAGAAGGTACGTAATCAGCTGTGATATGTTATGAATAGGATGAATTATTGTGTTGTCATAATCGGATGTATGTTAGTGATCAAGATTCATGTTAATATGTTTAAATGTTGAGATTATTGTTCATGCTTGATTAGGATTAAGTTCATAAGAATTTTGAGATAAAAACCTTGTTTAATCGATCAAGGGATTGGTTAGAATCTGAAATCGTGTTAATTGATAAATGGCAAATTTGGAAACCATTGAATGTTTGTAACTGATTGCATGAAATCCGGACATTTAAACTAATCGCACCAGGCTCCTGGTCACAAAAGACTGTTGGATCACACAAGTTGTTACGTTTGCTTAACTGTTGGGTCGGATATACTTGTTGGGCTGGACTAGTTCCAACCGCACAACCCAAAATGGATCGCACAAGTCGACCGGATCGTACAAGCCGTCCAGATCGCACAAGACCTATATTTATTTATTGGGCCGTATTCTGTTGGGATTGATTATTGGGCCGGGTTATTCTATTGGGTTTCATTTAGTGAATCACACAAGGCTTGGGTTAATGAACTTGTACGAGCCCAAATCCCTTGAATCGTACAAGAATGATTATGTTTTGTAATTATCTGTTGAAGCGTTGCCATGATCTATACGTGCTCATAACATGTTAACTTGTGTGAAACTTATGTGCATTACTTGAAACCAAAACCTGACTTGTATGGTAACCCTGTTAGGACGTGGTTGACCACCCTTAGTTCAAGTAACCTTTCATGTAATCTGCCGAGCAAACCAAGGTGAGTTCACACACTTACCAAGGCATGGGATTCCCGGTGGGTAGGGAATGGGATTGAAGGAATGGGATTGAACAGATGCATGTACTTACACTGTTACTAGACTAACTACCATCGTCCTCGGATGCGAAGGACCCATACGTAAAACCTACGTATACTTGTACCTACCACTGTCCTCAGGTTGCGAAGGACACTTACGTAAAACCTACGTAAACTTATACTCACTACTGCCTCGGGTTGTGAAGGGAACTTGCGTAAAACCTACGTAAACCCCCGCGTACAATTATCCTCGGGTGAAGAAGGATGCTTACGTAAAATCTATGTAAACCTCGTACGTACTACTGTTCTCGAGTTAAGAAGAACATTTATGGTTACCTCTAGTCTAGTACATATCACATGGGAAACCCCCACTAATTGAACATACACTCATGGGAAGCCCCCACTAAAAGAACATACAATTGACTTAGTTAATAACGCATGGTGATGCAACGGACCTATTATTACGATCTTACTTACTGTGAACTCGCTCAACTAGTTGTTGACTCTCTGTTACATGCCTTGCAGGACCATAGGTACATGGAGCTTGCACGGGAGGCGAGATCGTTGTGGGCACATGGACTGTTGAGTTCCATGTTAAACATTTACATTATGAGAACTTGATACTTATGTTGGATTTTTACATTAGTGCTTCCGCTACACAATTGATTATGTTTAGTTTTGAAAACACCTTTCGTATTGATGAATGACATTTACTATTTACTCTTATGTTCAATATGATTGGTGGCTTGATCCTGGTCATGTCACGCCTTCAAGCGGTGGTACTCCGCGTGTGGATTTTGGGGGGTGTGACAGATTGGTATCAGAGCCATTGGTTATAGAGAACTTGGTTTTAATATGGGGAAAACGTTTTTATTAAAACCAGACTATAACTAGTACGGTGCTCAACGATCCACAACGACGCCTCGCTCCACGTGCAAGACTCAACATTCTATGTAATATGGTATATGTTTTATTGCCTACATGCTAGATTACATAGAACTTTGCTCATAGTATGCTTAGATACACATAACACTATTGCTTGAGAACACTTGAGTGTTTACTCTCTTCTGTCATCGAACTTTTCGCGAACCTCTCTCTCACTTATGTTACCTTTGCTATGAAGATCATGTCTGGACGTATTAACATGACTCAAGCCCAGTTTACGGCTCTCATTAACGAACAAGTTGCTGCGGCACTTGCAGCCGCACAGGCAGGAGGTCAACACGCTCAGCAACTTGTTTGCACCTTCAAGAATTTCATGGACTGTCGTCCAAGCACGTTCAATGGCACTGAAGAAGCAGTCGGACTCCTCCACTGGTTTGAGAAGCTCGAGTCGGTGTTTGAAATGTGTGAATGCCCTGAGGCTCACAGGGTGAAGTACGCCACTGGTACTCTAGAAGGAATTGCGCTGACTTGGTGGAATGCACAAGTTCAGATATTAGGGCTGGCAGCTGCTAATGCCACCCCATGGAATGATTTTAAGGAACTCATCAAACGAGAATACTGCACACGTGATGACATCCACAAGTTGGAGGTGGAGCTATATCATCTGAAAATGACAGGGTCGGAAATTGAAGCCTATACGAAACGGTCAAACGAGCTGGCCATCTCGTGTCCAACTATGGTGGACCCTCCAATCAAGCGCATTGAGTTGTACCTCTAGGGTCTAGCATCAGAAATTCAGAGCCATGTGACATCGGCTAACCTTGACAATATCCAGGACATTCAATGTCTTGCTCATCGCCTCACGGATCAGACAGTGGAACAGAACAGGCTTCCTAAGCGCATCAGCGCTACTACTACCGCTACCCATTCTGCTACTCCTGCTACCCCCAGTGACAACAAGCGGAAATGGGATGGGGATTCCGGCAAGGGTTCAGCTACAGTTCAGTCTCAGGTGCAGCAGCGAAAGACTGACAACTACCAGAGCCCCGGTCAGCAGTCTTATGGTAGTCACGGGCAGAGAAGATATCAAGGAAATCACCCAAGGTGCAACAATTGTAACAGACACCACAGTGGCCAGTGCAACAAGGGTCGATGTCAGAGGTGCCTCAAGATGGGTCATGAGGCTAAGGATTGTAGGAGTCCACGGCCTGTAACTCAGAACCAGCAGCAGCAGCAAATACCACAGAATCAGCAACAGGGCAACAAGGGATGTTTTCATTGTGGCGCTGAAGGTCACTTCAAAAGACACTGCCCTTAGTTAAACCGAAACCAGAACAACAACAACAATAATAACCAAGGCAACAGAAACAACAATGGAGGAAACAACAATGATGGGAACAACGGCGCTAGGGGTCGTGCATTTGTGATGGGGCAGGGTGATGCCAGGAATGATCCCAACGTAGTTATGGGTAAGTTTCTTCTCGACGACTTTTATGTTAATGTATTGTTTGATTTGGGTGCGGATACCAGTTATATGTCTTTGAAAGTTAGTCAAATGTTAAAACGTGCACCAACTCCCTTAAACACCAAGCATGTTGTAGAATTAGCTAACGGTAAAAGTTTAGAGGCCACACACATAGTTCAGGGTTGTAATCTTATCCTCGCTGGTCAGACTTTCTCTATCAATCTCATTCCCATAGTTCTGGGTAGTTTCGACATCGTCATTGGTATGGATTGGTTATCCCAACAGCAAGCAGATATCTTATGCAAGGAAAAGATAGTTCGTATTCCCCGTTCTGGCAGAGAACCTCTCGAAGTTCAAGGCGACAAGAGTGGTGTTGTGGTTGGCATCATCTCCTTCTTAAAGGCTCAAAAGTGTTTACGAAAGGGTCACACTACCATTTTGGCACTTGTTGCTGACGCATCAACGAAAGAGAAAAGATTAGAGGATATCCCAGTTGTACGTGATTTTCCTCAAGTGTTTCCTGAAGACTTACCTGGTCTACCACCTCATCGCCAGGTCGAATTCCAGTTCGAGCTAGCTCCAGGAGCAGCACCTATAGCTCGAGCACCGTATCACTTAGCCCCATCAGAACTGGAGGAACTATCTACACAGCTACAAGAACTCTTGGATAAGGGTTTTATTCGCCCTAGCTCTTCGCCCTGGGGAGCTCCAGTGCTATTTGTGAAGAAGAAAGACGGTACCTTCAGGATGTGCATAGATTACCGTGAACTCAACAAGGTTACTGTGAAGAACCGCTATCCTCTTCCACGAATTGACGACTTATTCGACCAGTTGCAAGGGTCGAGCTACTACTCCAAGATAGACCTGAGGTCAGGTTACCATCAGCTGAGAGTCCGGGATGAGGACGTCTCCAAAACAGCATTCAGAACTCGCTACGGCCACTATGAGTTTCTAGTTATGCCATTCGGGCTAACGAACGCGCCTGCAGTCTTTATGGACCTTATGAACAGGGTGTGCAAACCCTACCTAGATAAGTTTGTGATTGTATTCATCGACGACATCCTGATCTATTCCAAGAGTCGGGAGGAACACGAGCAGCACCTACGACTTATTTTGGAACTCCTTCGAGCAGACAGCTGTACGCCAAGTTTTCGAAATGCGACTTCTGGCTTCATGAATTCCACTTTCTAGGCCATGTGGTAAACAAGGATGGGATACATGTTGATCCATCCAAGGTAGATTCGATCAGGAACTGGCCTGCACCGCGTACACCAACGGAAATACGCCAATTCTTGGGTTTGGCGAGTTATTACCGGCGATTCATTAAAGACTTCTCCAAGATTTCACAGCCGCTTACGCTAGTGACACAGAAAGGTGTCACTTATCGCTGGGGCAATGCACAGGAAACAGCTTTTCAGCACTTAAAGGATAGACTATGCAGCGCACCTATTCTTTCATTGCCAGAGGGCACGGATGATTTTGTAGTTTATTGTGATGCATCCATTCAGGGTCTTAGACGTGTGTTAATGCAGCGCGACAAAGTCATTGCCTACGCTTCGCGCCAACTTAAGGTTCACGAACGGAACTACACGACGCACGATTTAGAGCTGGGAGCTGTTGTTTTCGCGCTTAAGATATGGCGACATTACCTGTACGGTACTAAGTGCACTATCTACACCGATCACAGGAGTCTCGAGCATATCTTCAAGTAGAAAGAATTGAACATGCATCAACGTCGATGGGTTGAACTACTGAATGATTACGAATGTGCCATCAAGTACCACCCAGGCAAAGCCAATGTCGTGGCTGACGCCCTTAGTCGGAAGGACACTACACCTAGGCATGTACGAGCGTTGCAGCTTACTATTCAGTCTAGTCTTCCTGCACAGATACGAGATGCTCAGGTGGAAGCATTGAAACCAGAAAACGTCAGGGCAGAAGCCCTACGCGGCTCAAGGCAACGAATAGAACAAAGGGAAGACGGCGCCTACTATGTAACGGGACGCATCTGGGTCCCGCATTATGGAAACGTACGCGAGCTGGTAATGGATGAAGCCTATAAATCTCGCTACTCGGTACATCCAGGTTCGGATAAAATGTACCACGATCTCAGGACAACGTATTGGTGGCCTAGTATGAAGGCCCACATAGCAACTTACGTTGGCAAGTGTTTGACCTGTGCGAGAGTCAAAACGGAATATCAGAAACCATCAGGCCTACTTCAGCAACCCAAGATACCACAATGGAAATGGGAGGAAATTTCCATGGATTTTGTTACGGGCCTGCCAAGATCCCAACGTGGGAATGATACTATCTGGGTGATCATGGATCGACTCACAAAATCTGCACATTTCCTAGCTATTAAGGAAATGGACAACTTCTCCACTCTAGCAGACGTATATCTCAAGGAAGTTGTCTCAAGGCACGGGGTGCCAACCTCTATTATTTCGGATCGTGATGCAGGATTTACTTCAGAACTGTGGCAAGCAATGCACAAATCTTTTGGCTCACGACTAGACATGAGCACAACATATCACCCTCAGACGGATGGGCAGTCTGAGCGCACTATTCAAACATTAGAAGACATGCTTCGGGCATGTGTCATCGATTTCGGCAACAGTTGAGAAAAACATCTCCCTTTGGTGGAGTTTTCGTATAATAACAGTTACCACACCAGCATTCAAGCCGCTCCATTCAAGGCATTGTACGGACGTAAATGCCGGTCACCCCTCTGTTGGGCAGAGGTGGGGGATAGTCAAATCACAGGTCCAGAAATGGTAGTTGATGCTACTGTGTAACACCTCGAAATTTTGTGTCCAATGATGTGTTAACACGTGTCATTTGATTACACGTGGCATCTATCATAAATAAAGGATTAATTTTGACAAACCTTGAAAGTATGTAAATTCGAGGGTTATAAATGTCAACAAGGGTAAATATACTGTATAGTAACACTTAGTAATGCTTGAACCTTCAAACGAATGTATCATAGATCGTACGAAAGCGAAACACGAAAGAAAGTGAGAGATTACAAGCTATAGGGGTTAACTGTGTCAACATGTTTAATTATACCTCTGAGTGACCCTTTAACGTTCCCAAGGCTTTGTAACGGTATTATACACTCACCAAAATATAATATATAAATTTCGCAAAGTTTCGTTATGAAACGAGAAAGTTACGATCGAATTCGTAGGAGAAGGGTTAAAAGCGTCAATAATGAAAGTTAAGGCTTTCTGAATAATTAATAAACTAATCAGGGACTTAACAACGCGGGTAAATAACACGAGGTCCTTAGTTGTAATTAACCGAGGGCCAAACCGCAAAGTTACCCCTTCAAACCCGAAAGGGTCAGGTAAATCATTACGAAAGATATCGTTATTAATTACCAGGATTTCGCAATCATGACAAAAGATTTAAAATTTCTGAATTTATAACCTCTCGCGACCCGCGTGAAGGTTAGGGATAAGTTGAGGCGGGCCGCGAGCCTCCTAATATACGCGTCTGATAATTGGATCTCAGGCGACCCGCATTATGAACGCATGGAACTCCCATGCGGGCCGCATTAGACGCCCAGATGCAGAAAGTTGTAACATCTTGCCTTTTGGAGCCTTTGAACGACCAAACAACCAATTAATGGAGCATGGGTGCCCCCTACTCGACCCATATCACTTAGGGACACCTGCCCATGATCCATGATCAAAGGTAGACTGAGTTGTGATGATCTTGAGGTCTTGTGAACACTATAAATAAGCACACTTGGTTCATAACATTCACCACAACACAAACACTTCTATCTGATCATTCTAAGAGCTCTCTAGCATTCCCTTCTGCTCTCTAAGCAAGATACCACTTCTGTAAGTCGTTCATAACCATTATGGTCTTGCATTTCCATAGTTATAGCTTATAAACACAACCGTCGTAACTAACGGTTGTCATTACAATAACTTGCAAACGGTTCAGTCTTATGACGAATCAAAAGTGGTTTTGAGTTGGTATTTATGTGGGTAGTAAACCTCTAAAAGGGTTCCCCCTGATCACCACTCTAACTATGTCAAATATCGAGTCAAACGCGCACTTAAAAAGTCAACAGAAAGCTATTTTAGCGATTTATGCATAATCTGTAATGTACATACTAAGAAACCTGTTTTGACACTCATAAAATATGATATTAAGTATATAAACTTGGTTGCGCTCGTTTGAATCGACCATTTGCTATATTGACCCGGTTCGGAGCTGAATGTCGCAAAAGTTTGACTTTTGCATTGGCTTCAGTTTTGACCCGTTTTAGTGAGGTATAGAGATACCTTAGGACTTTTGACCCGATTCCAGTTGCTACTGGTTCCAAATAATAAATAAAGTATTTTAAGCTTTATAAGATGTACGGGAATCTCAGATTTCCTGTAGAACTCGAAAAGCCCTTTAAAAGACTTTAAAATGACCGAAAAACCCCTACGGGGCGTAATATTAACTTAAACTCGTTACGGGCATCACGGAAGGTATCCTACTGATACCACAACCTCTTTAAGGCATATTAACTTAGGAAATAAGCGTACGACTCTCATGGTTAACCGTTTCGCCTATTGCGCGCACGGTTCGGCTTATGAAACTAGTTTTCATAAATTAGCCGATACGGGTCAAATTATATTATTTGGACCCCAAAATCCAGAGTGTGAACCATAAACCCATATAAAACAAGTCTCTGAACTTGTTGGGTCAGAATCGCACTCCATTCTCGGTTTTCGCCTTTTCACGCGATTAAACCGTATTCACATATCGGAACCAACCGGTCTAGGCTACGGCCATTATAACGACTCGTTAGGATTCTAAGAGGTTAATTAAAACCTTCGTTCCAGATTAGGAGCCCCAGTAAAAGCTATCGGTGATTTAATCCAAATTAAGGAAATATACTTGCAAAGGTAAATACTTTAACTTATTTCCCCTATATGGGCTTGGGTTACGGTATATTAATACCGCTTGATTGAGCATTATATTCTTCCATCGCTTAGGTGGTTAATTAAATAATATGATCGGCTCATTTAAACAGTTTTGTTTCTTAAAAGCCTTTGGGGGGGTTTAATGACCGTTGTCCCGGATATCCTTGGCATCATTTTACGAAATGGCCACGACCATCGACATCCCGGTGTAGGCGTACACCCGGTATATATTGTCGACATTAAATTAAAAGACGTAGCCGTTGGTTTTTATACTACGGTTTTACGCAATGTGGTGTGTCTATAAATCTTTAACCCGGCACGACCCGGGCTACTGAGCGCATAAAAGAACATGTAAAACGTTCACAAGATTTTAATAATTTTCCCAAGTTATAAAAGAGTTTGTGCCTTGTGCATTCAAATCAATTTTAATAAACATTTTCAAATGTGTCAGTTGAATGTATTTACCAGTGTAAACTGACGTATTTAAGATTAAGTGCAGGTACTATATGAAATGGGCTGGTATAGGCGTCCTAAGCATCGTACATAGTCTCGCAAACTCGATGCTGCATCTGAATGAACAATATTTATTATTTTTGATCCGCTGTGGATATATTCAACTTCTGTAATACATTTGATATTACAACCAGAGGTTGAAGTTTATATATTTATCTTAAGCTTCCGCTGTGCATTTATATAATTGTGTGGCTTGACTATATTGTTGCCAACATCGTCACGGTAATCCCCCACCGGGCCCACTGGTGAGACACGTGGAAATCGGGGTGTGACAGGTTGGTATCAGAGCCAACATTGAGTGAATTAAACACTATCCTAATGTGTTTAATCTCAATGACACAATTGCACATACTTGAGTCTAGACAATAACTTAGGACAAATTCGAATTGTTATTCCAATTTTGTCTTTTATTTTATTATTGGAATTTAAAGTTTTATAAAGCAGGAAAATGCCACCTGTTATATTCCGAGGAAGAGGAAGGGGAAGAAAAGGCAGAGGAGAAATCGTGACACATCACGATAACGAAGCTGGACCATCAGGTACAAGACATCCTTCAATGACACGGAGTGAAGAACCACAACGACGAAGAGATCTTTACGAACCCGCGAGGCATTCCACCTCGCACAGCTCAACGCCATCCTACCGGCACTCCTTTGGGCCAAACTCAGAGAATGATCCCAACAACCCACAACCTTCCTTCATACCTCTACAACGTTCGGTATCACACCGAAATTACGATGACCCTACTCCATACTACATAGGTCAGTTTAATCCGGCTGACTACATACAGGAACCTTCAGGCTTTGTTCCATTAGGGCCACAAGATCACTTCTCCGAAGACCATATGGATGAAGATACTGATCCAACTGAACCTGCTCGTGGTACGCCCACGCATCCGATAGAAGTCTCTGATGGGTCATCCTTCCATGGCACACCCTATCAGGGGCCAGACAGTTTCCAAGCGTTGTTTGACCGACATGAGTGGTACTACACGCCACCTCAACAGACATCTCAACAACCGCGACATCCACAGGATCCCTCTGAGGATTCACGCTTTGAGGCAGTTACGCCACCACCTCCGCCACCGGCGCAACCAGTAATGCCTGATCCGCCGAGGCGTAGGAGGACAAATGCTCGGATGTCCACACGAGGAGGAGGGGGTATCCACTTCAGCACCCCTCGACACTCTAGTAGTAGCCACTATCCGCCGCTACAAGAAGAAGGACCTTCAAGTCCTATACAGGAGGCAAACTCCGCACCAGCTGCACCAAATTCGCCACCATTTGGGTATGACCAACCCATACCTGCTTATACGGGTCCGACGGCTTACAACCCGTTCGAACCGTCACAAGCACAATACAACTACGGCTATGAGCGCGACCCATATGTGGTGTCGGCAAGATATAATGCGCGCTACCCTGACGGAGCACATGGAAACATGGGACCACCAGACTACTCAGCTCATGGGTATCCAATACCTCCCAGACCTCCAGTTCCGCAACAAGCGCCACAACCACGATTCTCTCCTCCTGAACAGGAAGAGATACTCCATCGACTAGATCGTGTGGAGAGAGAGTTCGAAGAAGAGAAAAAGAGCTACCGAGGATTTCTCAAAGGCTTGGCGAACCTGCTAAAGGGCAAAAAGAAGAAACGTGACCACTAGCCCTTAATAGTTGTACTAATGTAATTTCTACTTTGAAATAAGTCCCTGCGTGGACACTTATCGTATTTCAGTCCCTATGTGGACTTATTTTTGTCCTTGCATGGACACCTATCTTATGTTAGTCCCTGCGTGGACTTGTCACTTATTTTATACCTCTATGGAGGTATATACAACTTGAAAGACCCGTTTAGGGCGATATGTAATTGTATTTGAGATTATGGAATGTATGTTATGAGTTTTGTTTTAATATGTATGAAATAAATCAAAACCAATCCTTTTAATTGATCTGCCTAAATAAAGAATCTTAAAAGGTGAAACCTAGCTTGGTGTCTTTTAAGATCCAGTCAAGATGGTACGACCTAATTGAAAAGATTCTGATTCCCTGTTAACCTCTGTACGCATGTTAACAATCATGGCAGATGTGATTCGTTAAAATCACGCACGTCATTCTTATACAATAATCCTTTAAGGATTTCAAAACCCAACTAAATGATTTATAAATCGTGGGTTAAATCACCAATGAAGGTGATCAATCTTATTAAAACATCCATTAGTGATGTAGTGCCTACGGGCCAATATTATTAAAACATCCATTAGTGATGTAGTGCCTACGGGCCAGTATTATAAAAACATCCATTAGTGATGTAGTGCCTACGGGCCAACCTTATTAAAATATCCATTAGAGATGTAGTGTCTACGGGCCAACCATATTAAAACATCCATTAGAGATGTAGTGCCTACGGGCCAACCATATTAAAACATCCATTAGAGGTGTAGTGCCTATGGGCCGTAATAATTGTCTTATAACGACAAGAGGCAGTGGTGGTCTATGACTCCCTGTCAGAAAGAGATAAAAGAACTACGGTTCAAATCTCTATGCCTTTGATTCTCTGAAATCTCGGCTAATATTATAAAACATCATCATGATTAGGCTTTATGCCGCCAATACTATTTATATAGCTGAAATAGGATATATTCAAATCCTAATATGTAATGAAGTAATAAGTTAACCAAATATAGTCTCTGTACCATGGTTGACAAATTGTCATAAAAGACAATCATATGATAATCTCCTGAATAAAATTTTGTTATCTTCTGTAATAGATTCAAGTTACAATGGCGGATCCCAATGGAGAGAACAGCCATACAAATGAAGATGACTACGACAATACGCCAGTGCATCTGACAGGCGCACAGCTGAAGGCTCTGATTGACAATGCTGTCCAGGCAGCTCTTGATCGTCAATATACCGAGTCCTAAGGCAGAACCGTGTCAAAACCACCCTCTAAACCAAAGACACACTCCAAACCACCCTCTCAACCCAAGAAAGATGACGACAAACACTCGTCCACTGAGAACAGCGTTCATCGCGATAGGGAATATACTGATGCATCGAATGCTAAGGGTTGCACCTACAAATACTTTGTATCTTGTAAGCCCCGGGAATTTACAGGGGAGAAAGGTGCTGTGGATTGTATCACCTGGCTAGATGAGATGGACACTATTGTGGACATCAGCGGGTGTGCAGAGAGGGATGTGGTGAAGTATGTGTCCCAGTCATTTAAGGGCGAGGCCCTGGCATGGTGGAGGGCGTTGGTGCAGGCATCTGGTAAGTCTGCTTTGTACAAGATGACATGGGAGGAATTTATTGCTCTCATTAAGGAAAACTACTGCCCTCAGCATGAGGTTGAGAAGATCGAGGCTGACTTTGTGTCACTGGTGATGACGAACCTGGACTGCCAGGCATATTTGACGAGTTTCAATACAATGTCTCGTCTGGTCCCATACCTTGTGACACCAGAACCTCGAAGAATTGCCCGTTTCATTGGGGGCTTGGAGCCTGCGATAAAGGCAAGTGTAAAGGCCTCCCGGCCGATGACCTTCAGGTCATTTACCGACCTCTCCTTGTCTCTCACCTTAGACGCTGTCCGTCTGAGGACACTAAGGAACAAGGAGACTGAGAAGAGAAAACGTGAGGATGATACCTCACGAAGATCTGGAAAGAAGCACCGTGGAAACGGTGACGGCAAGAAAGGGGCTGAGACAAAGAAAGATGGGCAAGCTGGTGAAAGGCCCAACTGCAAAATCTGCAAGAAACCCCACTCTGGGAAGTGCAGATTTGCATCAAATTCGCAGTCGCAATCAAAGACTCCTTCCTGTGGACTATGCAAGTCCAAGGATCATAAGACCGTGGAGTGCAAAAAGATCAAGGATGCAACCTGCTATGGTTGTAATGAAAAGGGGCACATCAAGAGTAACTTCCCTAAGTATGCCAAGAAGGCGGAAGAGACGAAGAAGTCAAATGCGAGAGTTTTTCGCATGGATGCAAAGGAAGCGGTCCAGAACGACAATGTGCTTACAGGTACTTTTCTCGTAAATAATATATTTGCAAGAGTACTATTCGATTCTGGCGCTGATAAATCCTTTGTAGACCAGAAATTTTGCCAACTACTACATATGCCTATCAAAACCCTCGATATGAAATACGAAGTAGAGTTAGCAGACGGCACGATAGAAACCGTCTCAACTGTTCTAGAAGGATGTGAAATGTCCATTAGGAACCATTCTTTTCCTTTATCTCTACTTCCCTTCAAATTAGCGGGTTTTGACATTGTGCTAGGCATGGACTGGTTATCCCATAACCAGGCCCAAATCATTTGCGGAAAAAGGCATATAGTTTTAAAGACTCCGAGTGGTGAATCTCTTACCATTCGAGGAGATACGCAGTACGGGTTACCCGAGGACGTATCTATGATCAAAGCTTCAAGGTGTTTAAACAGAGGCTGTGTAATTTACATGGCTCAGGTGATAATAGAAGAACCTAAGCCAAAGATCGAGGATCTTCCTGTCATTTCTGAATATCCCGAGGTTTTTCCTGAAGAACTACCGGGTTTGCCACCAGATAGACAAGTGGAGTTCAGAATAGACAACATTCCTGGAGCAGCTCCGATAGCAAGAGCACCTTACAGGCTAGCTCCAACGGAAATGAAAGAACTGAGGACCCAGTTGGATGAACTGCTGGCGAAAGGTTTTATCAGACCTAGTTCATCTCCCTGGGGAGCACCAGTCCTATTTGTAAAGAAGAAGGACGGATCGATGCGGTTGTGCATCGACTATCGAGAGCTAAATAAAGTGACCATAAAGAATAGATATCCTTTGCCAAGGATCGATGATCTATTCGATCAGCTGCAAGGAGCAAGCTATTTCTCGAAGATCGACTTGAGGTCGGGCTATCATCAGCTAAGGGTCAGAGATGAGGATGTACATAAGACAGCATTTAGGACTCGCTATGGACATTACGAGTTCCTAGTGATGCCTTTTGGGCTCACAAATGCACCGGCTGCGTTCATGGATCTCATGAATCGCGTCTGCAAGCCGTATTTGGACAAATTTGTCATAGTCTTCATCGACGATATCCTTATATATTCCAAGAACCAAGCAGACCACGAGAAGCACCTCCGTTGCATTCTCGAATTACTACAGCGTGAGAAACTCTACGCCAAATTCTCGAAATGTGAATTCTGGCTACGAGAGGTTCAGTTTTTAGGACACGTTGTGAGTGAGCGTGGTATTCAAGTAGATCCCACTAAGGTAGAGGCGGTCATGAACTGGCAAGAGCCAAAGACGCCTACCGAAATCCGTAGTTTCCTGGGGTTAGCAGGATACTACCGGAGGTTTATTGAAAATTTTTCAAGGATTGCTGCGCCCTTGACTGCCCTAACCAAGAAGAAAGAAAAGTTTATTTGGGGCCCAAAGCAGCAAGAGTCCTTCGAAATACTGAAGCAAAAGCTAAGCAACGCACCTGTGTTGACATTACCAGAAGGTACAGATGAATTCGTAGTTTACTGCGATGCATCACACACGGGCATGGGGTGTGTGCTTATGCAGAAGGGCAAGGTGATTGCCTATGCTTCAAGGCAATTAAAGGTGCATGAAAAGAATTACACCACCCATGATTTGGAGTTGGGTGCCGTTGTATTTGCACTGAAATTATGGAGGCATTACCTTTATGGTATTAAGTTCGTGATTTATTCTGATCACAAAAGCCTCCAGCACCTGTTCAATCAGAAGGAGTTGAACATGAGGCAGCGTCGTTGGATGGAAACCTTGAATGACTATGATTGCGAGATCAGGTACCATCCCGGCAAAGCGAATGTAGTCGCTGATGCCTTAAGCAGGAAAGAAAGGGTAAAACCTATTCGAATCAATGCCAAGAGCATTGAGGTCAAGAACAATTTAATTGAAAGGATTTTAGCTGCACAGCGAGAGGCTGTGTTGGAAGCTAATTATCCTAATGAAAAGTTAGGAGTAACTGAGGAGCAGTTGACTCTTAGCAAGGATGGAATCCTTAGACTGAACGGACGTATATGGGTTCCGATTTATGGAGGACTACGAGATGTTATCCACCAGGAAGCCCATAGTTCCAGATATTCAGTCCATCCTGGTGCTGACAAAATGTATCAAGATATAAAGGCAAATTATTGGTGGATAGGCTTGAAAAAGTCTGTGGCCGCCCACGTAGCAAAGTGCTTGACTTGTGCTCAAGTCAAAGCTGAGCACCAAAAGCCGTCTGGCTTGCTACAACAGCCTGAGCTTCCCGAGTGGAAGTGGGAATGCGTAACTATGGACTTCATAACCAAGTTACCCAAAACCAGGAAGGGAAACGATACAATATGGGTTATAGTTGATAGGCTGACTAAATCAGCTCATTTTCTACCCATCAAGGAGACGTATAGCTCCGATATGTTAGCCCAACTTTATGTGGATAAGATTGTAGCATTACACGGCATACCTGTGTTTATTATCTCCGACCGGGATACTAGATACACGTCTCACTTCTGGAAGAGTTTCCAGCAATCTTTGGGCACGCGTTTGAACTTCAGTATGGCTTACCATCCACAGACGGACGGTCAAAGTGAGCGTACCATCCAAACGCTAGAAGACATGCTTCGTGCATGTGCAATCGATTTAGGCGGTAACTGGGATAAGAATCTACCCCTGATCGAATTCTCCTACAATAATAGCTACCACACCAGCATAAAGGCTGCGCCTTTCGAGGCATTATACGGTAGGAAATGTAGATCGCCTGTTTGTTGGGCGGAAGTAGGAGAGGTCCAATTATCAGGACCAGAGATTGTTTTCCAGACAACGGACAAGATTGTCCAGATCCGGGAACGTCTCAAGGCTGCCCGCGATAGGCAGAAAAGCTACGCTGATCCAAAACGTAAGGATCTTCACTTCGAAGTAGGTGAAAAAGTGTTGCTTAAGGTATCACCCTGGAAGGGGGTGATGCGTTTCGGCAAGAAAGGCAAACTGAGTCCGAGATACATAGGACCTTTTGAGGTCATTGAACGGGTCGGGTCAGTCGCCTATAAGTTGAACTTGCCTGAAGAGCTCAATGGAATTCACAATGTGTTCCACATCTGCAATCTCAAAAAGTGCTTCGCCGATGAATCATTGGTGATTCCACACACAGATGTGCATATAGATGAGAGCTTGAAGTTCATAGAAAAACCTTTGTCGATTGAAGATCGACAGGTGAAGAAACTTCGAAGAAAGCACGTACCGATTGTAAAGGTCAAATGGGATGCTCGTAGAGGTCCCGAATATACGTGGGAAGTCGAAGACACAACGAAAGAAAAGTACCCCTATTTATTTGAGTAAATCTCGGGTCGAGATTTATTTTAAGGGGGTGAGGATGTAACACCCCGAAATTTTGTGTCCAATGATGTGTTAACACGTGTCATTTGATTACACGTGGCATCTATCACAAATAAAGGATTAATTTTGACAAACCTTGAAAGTATGTAAATTCGAGGGTTATAAATGTCAACAAGGGTAAATATACTGTATAGTAACCCTTAGTAATGCTTGAACCTTCAAACGAATGTATCATAGATCGTACGAAAGCGAAACACGAAAGAAAGTGAGAGATTACAAGCTATAGGGGTTAACTGTGTCAACATGTTTAATTATACCTCTGAGTGACCCTTTAACGTTCCCAAGGCTTTGTAACGGTATTATACACTCACCAAAATATAATATATAAATTTCGCAAAGTTTCGTTATGAAACGAGAAAGTTACGATCGAATTCGTAGGAGAAGGGTTAAAAGCGTCAATAATGAAAGTTAAGGCTTTCTGAATAATTAATAAACTAATCAGGGACTTAACAACGCGGGTAAATAACACGAGGTCCTTAGTTGTAATTAACCGAGGGCCAAACCGCAAAGTTACCCCTTCAAACCCGAAAGGGTCAGGTAAATCATTACGAAAGATTTCTTTATTAATTACCAGGATTTCGCAATCATGACAAAAGATTTAAAATTTCTGAATTTATAACCTCTCGCGACCCGCGTGAAGGTTAGGGATAAGTTGAGGCGGGCCGCGAGCCTCCTAATATACGCGTCTGATAATTGGATCTCAGGCGACCCGCATTATGAACGCATGGAACTCCCATGCGGGCCGCATTAGACGCCCAGATGCAGAAAGTTGTAATATCTTGCCTTTTGGAGCCTTTGAACGACCAAACAACCAATTAATGGAGCATGGGTGCCCCCTACTCGACCCATATCACTTAGGGACACCTGCCCATGATCCATGATCAAAGGTAGACTGAGTTGTGATGATCTTGAGGTCTTGTGAACACTATAAATAAGCACATTTGGTTCATAACATTCACCACAACACAAACACTTCTATCTGATCATTCTAAGAGCTCTCTAGCACTCCCTTCTGCTCTCTAAGCAAGATACCACTTCTGTAAGTCGTTCATAACCATTATGGTCTTGCATTTCCATAGTTATAGCTTATAAACACAACCGTCGTAACTAACGGTTGTCATTACAATAACTTGCAAATGGTTCAGTCTTATGACGAATCAAAAGTGGTTTTGAGTTGGTATTTATGTGGGTAGTAAACCTCTAAAAGGGTCCCCCCTGATCACCACTCTAACTATGTCAAATATCGAGTCAAACGCGCACTTAAAAAGTCAACAGAAAGCTATTTTAGCGATTTATGCATAATCTGTAATGTACATACTAAGAAACCTGTTTTGACACTCATAAAATATGATATTAAGTATATAAACTTGGTTGCGCTCGTTTGAATCGACCATTTGCTATATTGACCCGGTTCGGAGCCGAATGTCGCAAAAGTTTGACTTTTGCATTGACTTCAGTTCTGACCCGTTTTAGTGAGGTATAGACATACCTTAGGACTCTCTTAGGACCAGGTTACATGATGGTATAAACCTCTGTAATCGGTTCATGAGTTATCCGAGTCTTTTGCGCATTTCCGTTAATCGCCTAAAAGTTGACCGTAACGCCATTTTGAAAATAAAACGAGTATTTCGGACAAGTGAACAGACCAGAACCTTGCTTATTAAAATATAAGCATGTCCTTAAAGTTTCACGTCAACCCAAGGTCTAGAATGAGAGTTATGCTAAATAGCGCAATTAAAGTAAACTTTTGTAATAAACGGCGCAATTAGCATAACGCCTATCTAAACCAAGATTTCGATACCAAAACTTTTACCCACTGTATTAAAATAATATTTTGGGAATTTTAAAGATTTTTAATAATTTTTACCTCGCTCATAACCTGCGGTTATGGCCACGGTTCGGTAAATACCGAATATGCCCTTTTCGGCCAAAACATGAGTTCTACAAGGTCTTTTGACCCGATTCCAGTTGCTACTGGTTCCAAATAATAAATAAAGTATTTTAAGCTTTATAAGCTGTACGGGAAACTCAGATTTCCTGTAGAACTCGAAAAGCCCTTTAAAAGACTTTAAAATGACCGAAAAACCCCTACGGGGCGTAATATTAACTTAAACTCGTTACGGGCATCACGGAAGGTATCCTACTGATACCACAACCTCTTTAAGGCATATTGACTTAGGAAATAAGCGTATGACTCTCATAGTTAACCGTTTCGCCTATTGCGCGCACGGTTCGGCTTATGAAACTAGTTTTCATAAATTAGCCGATACGGGTCAAATTATATTATTTGGACCCCAAAATCCAGAGTGTGAACCATAAACCCATATAAAACAAGTCTCTGAACTTGTTGGGTCAGAATCGCACTCCATTCTCGGTTTTCGCCTTTTCACGCGATTAAACCGTATTCACATATCGGAACCAACCGGTCTAGGCTACGACCATTATAACGACTCGTTAGGATTCTAAGAGGTTAATTAAAACCTTCGTTCCAGATTAGGAGCCCCAGTAAAAGCTATCGGTGATTTAATCCAAATTAAGGAAATATACTTGCAAAGGTAAATACTTTAACTTATTTCCCCTATATGGGCTTGGGTTACGGTATATTAATACCGCTTGATTCAGCATTATATTCTTCCATCGCTTAGGTGGTTAATTAAATAATATGATCGGCTCATTTAAACAGTTTTGTTTCTTAAAAGCCTTTGGGGGGTTTAATGACCGTTGTCCCGGATATCCTTGGCATCATTTTACGAAATGGCCACGACCATCGACATCCCGGTGTAGGCGTACACCCGGTATATATTGTCGACATTAAATTAAAAGACGTAGCCGTTGGTTTTTATACTACGGTTTTACGCAATGTGGTGTGTCTATAAATCTTTAACCCGGCACGACCCGGGCTACTGAGCGCATAAAAGAACATGTAAAACGTTCACAAGATTTTAATAATTTTCCCAAGTTATAAAAGAGTTTGTGCCTTGTGCATTCAAATCAATTTTAATAAACATTTTCAAATGTGTCAGTTGAATGTATTTACCAGTGTAAACTGACGTATTTAAGATTAAGTGCAGGTACTATACGAAATGGGCTGGTATAGGTGTCCTAAGCATCGTACATAGTCTCGCAAACTCGATGCTGCATCTGAATGAACAATATTTATTATTTTTGATCCGCTGTGGATATATTCAACTTCTGTAATACATTTGATATTACAACCAAAGGTTGAAGTTTATATATTTATCTTAAGCTTCCGCTGTGCATTTATATAATTGTGTGGTTTGACTATATTGTTGCCAACATCGTCACGGTAATCCCCCACCGGGCCCACTGGTGAGACACGTGGAAATCGGGGTGTGACATACTGAACGGATTGCACAGATACGGCAACGTATGGCGGCGGCTCATGACCGTCAGAAAAGCTACGCTGATAAGCGCAGGAAACCACTCGAGTTCCAAGTTGGGGATCGAGTGCTACTTAAAGTCTCACCCTGGAAAGGGGTAGTTCGTTTTGGCAAACGAGGCAAACTCAATCCGCGGTATGTCGGACCGTTCGAAATCATAGAAAGAATAGGCAAAGTAGCCTACAGACTGAACCTACCAGCAGAACTCGGTGCAGTTCACAACGTTTTCCACGTGTCGAATCTGAAGAAGTGTCTGTCAGATGAGACCCTCATAGTTCCTTTGAAGGAGCTCACTATCGACGAGCAGTTGTGATTCGTCGAGGAACCTGTTGAAATCACGGACCGGGATGTTAAGGTCCTCAAGCACACCATAATACATCTTGTTCGAGTTCGTTGGAACTCCGTCGTGGCCCAGAGTTCACCTGTGAACGAGAAGACCAAATGAAAGAAAAGTATCCCCAATTGTTCGCAAACAGTACAACCACTACTGAGGCTGAAGCTACCACGGAATTTTGGGACGAAATTCCAGATCAACGGGGGGAGGATGTGACACCCCAGGAAAACCATGCAACTTAACTAGCTTCCTCAGTAAGTACGTGCCAAATTTTGGGATGAAATTTCTTTCAAGTTAGGGATAATGTGACAACTCGTATTTCAGAACCTATTTATGTGCTTAATGTAACGCATGTGAACTTGGCATGATTATCTTATATGTTGACTTAATAAATGTTATGTTTGATATGTGCTATGTGTAATATATGTATGTATGCAAACGAGCACAAACGCACAACACTCACCCGATCGCACAAGCCCATTCGGGCTACACTCTTGTATTCGGATCAATGGGCAGCCCAAATGAGGGTTCGGCCCACTCCCTTATGTCGCATAACACTTAGGGGATAGGGTATACCCCTCATAATTTGCAAAACACTTTACACACAAACCCTAGCTCTCTTCCTTCTCTCTAGAACTCGACGGCAACACTCTCTCTCTCTCTCAATTGAAGATCTTAGTGCTCGGATCATTTTCTTGTTTGGATCATTCTCGTTATACTCTTTTGACCGATTAGTGTTTCATGTTATGTGTTTTATTTGGGTGATGTATTGTTATGTTGATGATATGTGATCGGTCATATATGTGTTTGAATCCGAATGATTTGGTTAGTGGTTGTGAACTATGAACCGTATGCTAGATGATTTTATGGATGCCATGATTTATGTGATAACGAGAATAGTTTGTGTGAATGATGATGCTCTAGTGAATCCGATAAGTATGGTGATATTAATCGACTAGCATGTCTTGTTCTCGGATTATTTGCATAATGATTAGGATAGAAGGTACGTAATCGGCTGTGATATGTTACGAATAGGATGAATTATTGTGTTGTCATAATCGGATGTATGTTAGTGATCAAGATTCATGTTAATATGTTTAAATGTTGAGATTATTGTTCATGCTTGATTATGATAGAGTTCATAAGAATTTTGAGATAAAAACCTTGTTTAATCGATCAAGGGATTGGTTAGAATCTGAAATCGTGTTAATTGATAAATGGCAAATTTGGAAACCATTGAATGTTTGTAACTGATTGCATGAAATCCGGACATTTAAACTAATCGCATCAGGCTCCTGGTCGCACAAGATCAGATCGTGCAAGGTCTGATCTGACCGCACAAGGAGTCCAGTCGCACAAGATGATCCAATCGCACAAGGTGTCCCCAGTCACACAAGACTGTTGGATCGCACAAGTTGTTACGTTTGCTTAACTGTTGGGCCGGATATACTTGTTGGGCTGGACTAGTTCCAACCGCACAACCCAAAATGGATTGCACAAGTCGACCGGATCGTACAAGCCGTCCGGATCGCACAAGACCTATATTTATTTATTGGGCCGTATTCTGTTGGGATTGGTTATTGGGCTGGGTTATTCTATTGGGCTTCATTTAGTGAATCACACAAGGCTTGGGTTAATGAACTTGTACGAGCCCAAATCCCTTGAATCGTACAAGAATGATTATGTTATGTAATTATCTGTTGAAGCGTTGCCATGATCTATACATGCTCATAACATGTTAACTTGTGTGAAAATTATGTGCATTACTTGAAACCAAAACCTAACTTGTATGGTAACCCTGTTAGGACGTGGTTGACCACCCTTAGTTCAAGTAACCTTTCGTGTAATCTGCCGAGCAAACCAAGGTGAGTTCACACTCTTACCAAGGCATGGGATTCCCGGTGGGTAGGGAATGGGATTGAACAGATGCATGTACTTACATTGTTACTAGACTAACTACCATCGTCCTCGGATGCGAAGGACCCATACGTAAAACCTACGTATACTTGTACCTACCACTGTCCTTAGGTTGCGAAGGACACTTACGTAAAACCTACGTAAACTTATACTCACTACTGCCTCGGGTTGTGAAGGGCACTTACGTAAAACCTACGTAAACCCCCGCGTACAATTATCCTCGGATGAAGAAGGATGCTTACGTAAAACCTACGTAAACCTCGTACGTACTACTGTTCTCGGGTTAAGAAGAACACTTATGGTTACCTCTAGTCTAGTACATATCACATGGGAAACCCCCACTAATTGAACATACACTCATGGGAAGCCCCCACTAAACGAACATACAATTGACTTAGTTAATAACGCATGGTGATGCAACGGACCTATTATTACGAACTTACTTACTGTGAACTCGTTCAACTAGTTGTTGACTCTCTGTTACATGCCTTGCAGGACCATAGGTACATGGAGCTTGCACGGGAGGCGCGATCGTTGTGGGCACATGGACTGTTGAGTTCCATGTTAAACATTTACATTATGAGAACTTGATACTTATGTTGGATTTTTACATTAATGCTTCCGCTACACAATTGATTATGTTTGGTTTTGAAAACACCTTTCCTATTGATGAATGACATTTACTATTTACTCTTATGTTCAATATGATTGGTGGCTTGATCCTGGTCATGTCACGCCTTCAAGCGGTGGTACTCCGCGTGTGGATTTTGGGGGTGTGACAAATTCATACTCAGAATTAAACAATTCACGTAGATTGTCGATATACTGGTCCACTTAAATTCTCACATAATTTTCAATCTGTTCAGGATACATATTAGGTGAATTAAGAACTTAAACTCATTCATGTGTCCCACCTCTTGAATATACTCCCGTATCCAGATCCCAATATTCAGTCTTACAGGTGAGTATACCACAGATGATATCTGTAAGGGGTTAGATGCGAGGGTCGTGAGAGCTCAGGTCGATACTTCCGTATACGTAGAGAGATGACGGCTTCGTCTTTTTTGGTGTGTCCCCTTTAGAGGATCTTTTTTACAACAGCAATGATTATCAATTTTATTGTTTCATCAATTTGCTGAGGGCGATGCTATGTTTCAAGCAATGCGGAAAGTATTATTCGGGGACTAGGTCAGAACTTCCATTCAGCAGAAGTCCCGGAATAATACCCCAGATATCACTGAGTATAAAGACCTAGTATTTCAGAAAGAGGGATATTTCAAACGAGATTTCAGGGGTTACCTATATATCCAAGTAGTGTTCCCCACGAAATAAGCAAGTAAAGTTTTTTATGTTTATATCCTGAACAAACTTACTAACTGTGTAAAAACCTATCGACACATCATCAGTGAGACTGTTTAACGCTTTATACTTTACAAATCTTTAGCGTACAGTAACTGTCAACCTGATGTACTATCATTTCCCCTTTTTCACAGAAGGTCTTTTTCAATTTTCTATTGTTTTTGGATTTTGAAATTTTCTCATGTTTTTGGATTTTTGAATTTTTTACCGTTTTTGTATTTTCTGAAAAGATATCTACTCCCCCTAAATACCAAAACAAGTAAAAAATTGACAAACCAATGCAGATTGTTTCTCATCATCATCCACAACAGTACCCTCATCAACGCCAATAATGCCATCTGACACTGAGGGAAGTTTCAAATCATTTAGTTTTAAAAGAAATTTAAAACGTGTTTTGTCAAAAGCTTTGGTATGTAAATCAGCTTTCTGATTGTCAGTGTGGATTTTCTCAATTCGAATCAACTTCTTCTTGAAGCAATCTCGGATGAAGTGATGTCGAATTTCTATATGTTTAGTTTTAGCACGGTGTACTGGATTTTTCGTTATGTTTATAGCGGCCTCATTATCAACAAATATAGGTGTGTTAAGAAACTGCAAACCATAGTCGCGCATCTGTTGCTGGATCCACAAGATTTGAGAGCAGCGACTGCTAGTAGAAACATACTCCGCTTCACATGTGGATAGAGCCACAGAGGTTTGCTTTTTGCACTGCCAGGTGACCAAACGAGGTCCAAAGAACTGACAACCCGCTGTTGTTGATTTTGCATTGACTTTGCAGCATCCAAAATCCGATTCGGAATACCCTTCGAGCGTGAAATCGCCTTTTCTAGGATACCACAACCCCAATGTTGGAGTTCCTTTCAGGTAGCGTAATATCCTCTTCACAATTACCATATGCGAAGCTCTCGGGTTAGATTGAAATCTTGCTGCGAGGCACATTGGGTACATGATATCGGGTCTTGAAGCAGTTAAGTACATCAATGAACCGATCATGGAGCGATAAAGTGTCTCATCTACCCTATCTGCGGTGAGATCTGGGTGTATCCCATGATTCTTTGCTAGTGGGGTTGACGCTGGAGTAGAACCTGACATCCCAAATTTCTCTAGAATATCATGAACGTACTTCGTCTGGTGAATGAAAATTCCCTCAGGTAGTTGATCAACTTGTAGTCCCAAAAAGAATTTCATCTCCCCCATCGATGACATTTTGAATTTCTGCTTCATAACTGATTCAAAATCTTTGCACAGTTTCTCATTTGTTGACCCAAATATTATGTCGTCCACATAAATTTGTACGATCAGAAGATGTCCGTCGACCTCTTTGGTGAAGAGAGTGGCATCCACTTTCCCTCGGATAAAGCTGTTGGCTAGTAGGTGTTAAGACAAAGTCTCGTACCAAGCTCTCGGGGCCTGGTGTAAACCATACAGCGCTTTGTCCAGCAAATAAACCTTGTTTTTGTGGATTGGATCGGTAAATCCCGGCGGCTGTCCGACATAAACCTCCTCTTTAACCTTCCCATAAAGAAACGCCGATTTTACATCTAGCTGATATACTTTGAAATTTTTCCACGATGCAAATGCTAGGAAGATTCTGATCTCTTCTAGTCGAGCCAAAGGAGCATACACCTCAGTAAAATCTATACCCTCTTGTTGACTGAAACCCTGGACTACGAGTCGAGCCTTGTTTCGCACAACTACTCCTCGATCATCTATCTTACACTTAAACACCCATTTTGTGTTTATCTTCCTATGACCTTCTGGTAAATCTACCAACTTCCACACTCCCAACTTCTCAAACTGACTCAATTCTTCTTGCATAACATTGACCCAAGAATCTTCAGTTAGCGCCTCTCGGTATGTTCGCGGTTCGATCTGCGAAATAAAACAACTCAATGAAAATTCAGTTTGTAAAGGTGCTACTGTAGAATAAAAACATGTTAGGCCTTGGTCAATTTGACGTCTAGTGCGAACGCCTGATTGTAGTTCTCCAATGATCAACTCCTCTGGATGGTATGAAAGAGTTCGTGGCATTGCTTCGCCTGGAACATCTACTTCGCCCTCCAGATTAGTAACATTCTGATTTGCACCATGTTCACTGACTGAGTTTGTTTGACTTGAAAGCTGAATTTGCTCCCCCTCAGAATCTAAATCACCATGATCAAATACGGGCATGATCTCAGATTCTTGATTATCTTAAGCAACTTCATCTTGTTGGACATCATCATGTTCACCATCATTACACAGGACCTGCTTCATTGTCATTTGAAGTTTGTCATGGTCGCCATGAATACTCAGCTGGGAACCTTTCCTGCGATGACTCATACTCTCGCAAAATATCCAACTCATCAAAGTAATCTTCTTCTTCTTCTTCTGGTTCTTCCATCATGTCAAACGAATCCCACAAGTTGTCGTAATTATAACGTCATGAATCTCCAGGATTCTGCGGCGGCATTGTATAACCTTGACATTCAACATTTTGAGCTTTAATAATCCGCTTCAAGCTTGGAACGAAGACTCTTCGTAATGGACTTGCATAACCAATGAATATCCCTTCAATACTCTTCGGACCAAACTTTCCAAAAGGTTCTAGAACTGTACAGGGTGACCCAAACGGTTCAAGATACTTCAGATTTGGTTTACGGTTATTGATCAACTCAAAGCATGTTTTGTTGAAATTCTTGACAGTGAGAACTCTGTTGAGCGTATAGCATGTGGCGGAAACTGCTTCAGCCCAAAAGTTTATCGGTAGCTTTGAATCAGCAAGCATTGTTCTGGCCGTTTAGTGTCCTGTTTTTACGTTCTGCAACTCCATTCTGCTGCGGTGTGTACGGAGCACTAAACTCATGCAATATACCTCTTTCATCACAAAATTCTTCCATCTTGTTGTTCTTGAACTCAGTACCATTATCACTTCTAATTCTTTTGATACGCCTTTGGTACAAATTCTCAATCTTTTTGAACAACGCCATTAAACTGTCAAACGTTTCATCTTTCGACTTCAAGAAAGAAACCCATGAAAATATGGAATAATCATTAGTAACCACAAGATAGTAAACATCTCCTGTAATACTTTTGACATTCACAGGACCAAACAAATCCATTTGAAGTCTCTCTAGTGGTCTTGAGACTGAATTGACTTGCTTTTTAGGGTGTGACTTTTTCTTTTGCTTGCCTTTAACACAGCTAATGCACTCCCCTTCCAGATGAAAACCTTTGATGTGAACACCCAAAACTAAATCATTATGCACCAAATGATTCATTTTTCTTAGATGTATATGCCCCATCTTGCGGTGCCACAATCTTGATTCTTTCTCCGTTGCTCTGGACACAAAACAATGAGCCTGACCCGTGGTTGTAGTAGCTACACTCATATCCAACACATACAGATCATTGACTCTTGGTGCCCTCATGATAATCCATTCCTCAGGAATAACAAATCCTGGCTTCAAGATCAAACATTCTTTGTCAGTAAAGTGAGTGGTATACATCCTGTCACAGATCTGCGAAATACTCAGCAGATTGTTCTCCAGCTCAACAATGTAGTTAACTCTTTCAAACATCACAATTCCATTGGATAACGTTCCTTCACCAACAATTCTACCACCTTGGTTACCCGCAAATCCTACAAAACCTCCATTGAAATTTCTAACATCATACAGCAATGCAGTCTTCCCTGTCATGTGTTGAGAAGCACCACTATCCATAATCCATCGTGAAACTGCTCTCGGAAGATCCTGCACATATCACAAATTGACTTAAAAACACATTTCAATAAAGATGCCGATTCATGCTTCACAATTACGAACAAGGAAGCTCCGGCACAAACCACAAACACTTAGTTAGATTTTGGTGTTACCCAAGCCGTTTTTGACTCAGGTAACTCAATTTGAATGTGAGATTTTGTAGTGTAAAGTGGCGGAAAATTTTTGCCATTCTTTTTTAGGCTTTCTTCTGACCTAACCTCAACCTTTTTATATAAGAAAAACTCATCATTTTTAGGTTGACCAGATGATTGGTCTTTCTTTTCAACATCTTTCTTTTCAGACTTTTGATTTTCTTTCTCAAGTTTCACATAATAATCCAAAGGAAAATTCATCTTTACCGGTGTGGTAGAAGATGATTGTTTTTCCATCTCAGAAACCTTTGGTTTTGAAACATTTGTTTTCTTTTCCACAACTTTTGGCTTCCATGTTTGTTGAGGTGATGCAACCCGCTTGTAAAACTTGTCGAGTTTAGTTACCACATTTTTAACAGGTTCAGTTTTGACTTTGATATTTTCAATTTTCAAAACCTTTTTCTCAGCAATCAATGGAGCTTTGCCCTTAGCATCAACTTTCTTTTTCTGAATCTTCACAACTTCAGTCTTAGGCTTCAAGTTGGTACAAGTTCGTGCAATATGTCCAACTTGATTACATCTGAAACATGTTCGAGTGTCAACTACTCGACTTGTGCCTTCGGACTGAGATTGTGAAGCTTTCTTCTCAAAGAACTCTTCATTTGATTTCGAAAAAATCTTTGCCTCTTCATCAAAAAGTGAACTTGAACTGTTCACAAACACTTTCTTCTCAACAAACTTCTTGTTTTGACCATTTCTCTTTTGATAACTCTTACCACCCTGATAACCACCCGACCAATTGTTTCGATTGTTGTTATAAAAACGCGGTGGAACAACAGGTTTCTTGTAGTAAGCTTTATCTTTCTCAAAATTCATTTGCCTTTTTGTTTGTTTTAAACTTTTCACTTCAGACAGATCAATTTCAATCATTTTGAACACATTTGGCAATTTTGAAATATTTACATTCTCCAGAGGAAACTCAGAATCCGAATACAACTTATCTGATCCCGACATCTTGTACATGGCAAGATTAGGTTCATCACTTAATTTGTGTTTGGACTTTGGTTTCTGAATGTATTTGTCCAGAAAACACTCATCATCTTCAGCTGAATCACTTTCAGACATCAAAACACTTTCAGCTGTGCTTTTAACAATCTCCTTCTGAACACCATCATCAGATGATGAAGAAGAAAATGTAACATCAATTGAATCAGGAAGTTTCACATCATTTTCATCTTCAAGATTAACCAACCCAGATTGCTTTTTCGAATAATTTTCTAGAACTGGTGGTGGAACTTGATGAAAACCCACCCCGGTTCCATCCGAAAAGACATCTTCGCCAGCTTTGTTTTTGCCTATGGGTTTTGGAATTATGTGTTGCAAAACAAAGCTTGCGTAGTTGTAACTTTTTAGCTTCAACTGGATTCGCTCATTTTCAATTTCAGCTTCTTGAAATTTAAGCTTCAACTTTGAGATTTCATCCAGTTGTTGATTGATTAATTCTTCTTTTAACCGAAGCGTTGTCGTCAGATGAACATTTTCCTTATATGTCTTACCCTTTCTTTCATCATTATCTTTAACCGTGGTTTTAAGCTTCTCAAATTTTTCAGTGATCTGACGATTTTCAAGAACTAACCTTTCATTTTCTCTCCTAACCTTTTCTTGGTCAATTTTATCATTTTCAATTTTGCTAGTTAATTCTCTTAATCTGTCACTTGAAGCTTTCTACATTTTATCACGGTCAAGGATCTGATCCTCAACGCTTCTGAATTTTGCAGTCAGATCATCAACCTTCTTACCATTGAGATAGGTGATTGTACTACAAACTTTGCATTCTTTGATGCAATTTTTGCAGTCAACATCACCATTAACTTTCTTACCTGACTCAGTCGTTAACGCATTTAAACTAACCTGGCTTTTAGACTCAGAGACGGATTTAGAATCTACCTCAAGTGCCTTAGCAGCCAGCACCTTGTCAGCCATCTTTCCCATGTTTTCAGCATTCAACTCTTGAGTCGTGTCAATGATTCCATTATCAACCTTCTTTGGCTTCTCTTCTTTTTCTTTTTCTTTCTCTTTCTCTTCTTTCTCTATCTCTTCTTTCTTTTCTTTCTCTTCTCCGCTTCCCCACCATTTCCTTTGCCAATACTCATCTTCTTCTTTCATTTCTTTAATTATGGTTTCAAGATCAAGAGTGTTATGGTCAATGGTAATGTTTCCATCGGGGTCAAGATAACATTCCCTGTATGGATCCCATCTCCTCGCTCTTTTTGCTTCAAGATAGATACCAGATATCCTGATCATTCTGTTCTGAGCTATCATTCTGTAAGCATACTTCTGTTCTTCATTTCTGGTGTCTTTAAAAGGAACATGTTCAGTAGATCTTTCCATGAAAGCATATCCAACCGCATCCTCTTCAGGTAATAACTCGCTCCAGTCGAAACCTTCATCGTCGTGAATTACCGCAAGAGCTCTAGATTTCTCTTTGTTATCCTCAAGCTGCTTCATTCTCGGCGGCTCCGATTTATTCTGATGATAAATCGCTTTCTTGTAGTAATCTTCTCTGAACGGATTCTCAGACTCAACTCCATACGCATTTCGGCATTCATGTTTAAAGTGACCTTTCTGTTTGCACTTGAAACATGTCACCTTAGACTTGTCAAAGCCTAACTTGGTAGATGGTCCACCAATCGACTTCCTTCCAGTTATCTCCATGAAACGCTGTGTCCGACGAACTGCACTGGCCATACACCACCTTATGTCGATCAATTCCATCTCCTCAGGATCAATCTTATCGTAATCTTCCTTCGTCAGGTTGGTGTTGCCTATCTTCCCTGCTACAAGGCTTTCATATGATTCTAGCACAGACGCTAAGAAAACCATCTGTTGCTTTGCCGACTCCTCGCTGAAATTTTGAGCGTTCTTTAAGTCAACAGCGATGTTGGATTGAAATAGATTCTTTGCATCAGACTGCCTTGAATGTGATGAAGAACCACTGTCAAATCCACTGCTTTGATTCTCTTTGCTTGAAGTGTTGGAATTCTCAGCATAAAAAGCTGTCTTGGGAGATGTATTCTTTGGCATCATGCTTTTTGGATAATACAAATCCAGGTTCTGCTGGTAAGATGAGTAATTGACTTTGTGTGTTTTCCTTAACTCCAGCTCGTGACTCTCTAGTCTCTCAACCAGCGAATCTACAGTCAACACTTCTGGCGGCTTGATAGTATTCTTCAACATCAACGCATAATATTGCCAATCCATCTCATCTGGCAATAAATCAAACAGTTTGTCGATTAGCTCTTCTTGAGAATAGAAAATTTCATGTCTCGCCAGCTCCAGCTTCAGGTGCCCAAACCTCTCAATCATTTTACAAACTAATTCATTCTTTAAACAACCAAATAAATCAAACTCTTTTCTTAGCAGTTTCTTTTTATTTTTCACAATTTCTGCACTTCCTAAGCATTTCACTCTTAACTTTTTCCAGAGATCTATAGCATTGGTATATTCAATCAAAGATATTATATCTTCTCGGACAGACTGAAACAGCAACGCGATGCACTTTTGCTCGGTGACAAATGCATCTATTTCTTCAGTTGTTGTCAAGCTTTCACCAGTTTTGCCTCCATCAGCATATCCATTCTTTAAACTCTTCCAGCTGGGATAAGCAAACGCCTTCATCCATTCTTCGAACTTCTTTGCCCACCGACTGTACTCTTCAATAGCCATCAACTTCGGGGGTTTGTTATAAGTTCCGAAAGCACTTTCTATACCCAAGGCATCCGATAAGCTTTTCTTTGTACTCGACGTGTTCTCGTTGATGTTGCTAGAAGAAGTATCGTGTCTAGAATTTCCAGTAAAGGCATACATATCGCTAAACGGATTCATGAATAGATCATCCATCTTGCACGTACCTGAAAAATCAGCAAACACTTAGAAAAATTTTTAAGTTTTGAAAAACAGAAATTTCAAGCGAAATCACTTGAAGCGGAATCAACTTCAAGCGAAATCAGACAGCAATTTCAAGCGAAATTTGATTCAAGCGGAATCAGATGATTACTTTCAAGCGGAATCTACTTTTTCGAGCGAAATCAGATGAAAATCTCAAGCGGAATTAACTTTTAAGGGGGTTTCGCTTGAAATGCTTTCAAGCGGAATATGATGATTACATGTTTTTCAAACCAGTTTTCAAGCGAAATCTCAAATTTTTGTATGAATTTAATCGATTTTAGGTCCAATTCTCTCAGGGATTAGTTAATACTATGATACGCTTGATATATGTCAATTTCAGGTCATTTTCACCGCTAAAACATGTTCAAATCAGAAAAGAAAGGGTAGAAGATTGGAAATCCGATGATTTGAAGCTGTAATGGTATGAACTCCTCGTTCTGAGCTCTGATACCACTTGTAGGATCGTGTTCGAGACCCTAAACAGTCAGTAAAGGCAATTCATCATTGATTACTAAGGCGGAATCAAAGTGAACAACGTCACACAGCTTGTTCCTTTTAACTTTCTTCCTATTAATGCTTTTCCGAGTCTTTACAATCAATTCTGACTAAATTTTGGTAGCACCTTGACTCGATAACAATGATCTGATTTCGCTCCAATTGTTACGAATGACAACACAACACACCTATATATACTAGACAGATTCCGCTTGAAACTGTTCAAGCGGAATTACATGATTGTTGGTTCAAGCGGAATACCTAGACACATTTTGGAGCGGAATCACATGTTTAACTGATTTCGCTTGAAATGACAAACATGTCATTTCAAGCGGAATAACATGTATAAACCTACTTTTCATGTTTCCAACTCCTAAACAACCTATCTAGACCTAAGACCCGATTAAGATGTAGATAACAGACATTCAGTGCACCAACAAAAAGGGTGTTTGTTTTGGGTTAAGAAATGAAAAGATTTAGGCTCAAAGGGGTTAACTAGGGGTATTTTGGGTAGGTGGTAAAAAAAAGAAAAAAATAATGGTGTAGAAATAAAAAAGTTAGTCCTAATGCCTCCATCATTTACTTACTCGGGTTTAAGTTGGTAAGGACCGGGAATGTATCATCGTGGCAAGTTCTAGAGTTGTAAGAACCAAGCGACTATTCACACAAGAAACGAAAAATGAGCATTTAGTTTAAAGATGTGCATTTGTATGCTCAATAAAGGCTCAAAACTCACTTTTTGTGAGAATGAGTTTTTATGTGATCAAGTATATATAATCAAATTTTAACTAGATTTGTCATGCCGTTTCATCATTTTCTTATGTTGGTTCTTTTTATCACGACGCTATTAGTTGTAAATTTGTAAAAATATAACCTTTTTAGAACTTGATATTCCCAAATTAAACCTAGACAAGTAAGAAAATGAAAAATTTTTGAAAAAAAAATTGGGGTGATTAGCGGTTCCAATAGAGTTTTGTGTAAGGCTTGTAATTAGTGTAGGATCGAGTTGTCGACTGAACGAGTCGTTCAGAAGAGGTCTTAGACTATATAAGAGGCGGAATTCATTGAAATAGTCTTCGTTTAGCTTGTGTAACACTGGAATCACTATTAAGTGTCACTTTTATTAAAAACACACGGTTCACAACTCAGTAGACACTTCGGCTCACCGAAACTAATTTTGTATGAAATGACTAGACCTAGCACCTATATATAGACAACTAATTCCGCTTGAACAGACTCAAGCGGAATTACGTTTCACGCAAAATTACATGTACAAACAAAACTAACATACAAGCGAAATTAAGTAGTTAATTCCGTGCGGAATTACCCTTGGTAATTCCGTGCGGAATTAGCTCCAACCCTAATTTCGTTTCTGCTTTCTCGTAAAACGTGCCTAGATCTGTCAGTTCTAATCTAAGACTCGAACGAAGATGAAGTCGACAGACAACTGCACTAACAGACTCCCCCTTGAATGTTGACGGAATCTTTAGTGAGAGTCTTCAACATGACGACTCTTCAATCTTGATTGGTCTGTTTTCTTTCCATGTACCAGGATCTTGTCTTTGGCTCTAACCTCGTCAGATTCCCCCTCTCATCAAGCTGGGATCGCCATCTGGAATTAGTTATCACCTTGAGATCAAACCCTGGCTTTTACTCTGTTTAGCTCATCATCTGCACAAATTCTCGTCACAAACATACTGGTTACATCAATCATAATAGTTACATCAAGTTCAAACTAATGACCTTGATTAACTAATCTTAACTTCTTTCTCAAATCAACAATTTCTTCAATTCAGCACACACACTTCCAAACCAGTTCATCTTGTTTAGCACTTGGAATTTTAAAAAACAGCTCTCCAATATCAGTTGTTGAAAATCTTTTTGGATTTTTCAAAATTTATGCTAAAACACACTGAAAACCTTTTTTGAATTTTTATGGAATGAAATAAAAGAACTATATACAAACAATATTTTTGTGAGTTTGTGTTAGGGAATCATATCAGCTGTTGACAAGTTACAAGTACCATTAAGCTTTGATTTCATATTCAGAATTAAACAATTTGCTTAGATTGCTGATATACTGATCCTCTTAAATCTTCACACAAATTTCAATTTGTTCAGGATACGTATTAAGTGTTTTAAGATCTTAACTTATACGTGTGTACCATCTCAGAATATACTCCTGTATCCAGACGACTATATTCAGTCTTACAGGTGAGTGCACACTAATGATATCTGTTAAGGGGTAGATGCGAAAGCGTGAGAGCTCAGGTCAGAACTTCCGTTCAGCAGAGAGATGACGGCTCGACTTTAGGTGGGTCCCCTTTAGGAGATCTTTTGTTTCAACAGCACATGATTAGCATTTTTCAATGTTTCATCATTTTTTGTACTGAGGGCGAGCTTTAAAGATTAAAGCATATGCAAAGCATTATACGAGGACTAGGCTATTGCTTCCGCAAAATCATAAGTCCTGGTATAATACCCCAGATATCATCACGTACAAAGACCTAGTATGTCAGAAATAGCGTCTTTCAAACAGGATTTCAGGGGTTACCTATATATCCGGAGATGTTCCCCACAATATAAGCAAGTTTATGATTTATGTTTATATCCCGATCAAATCTACTAAGTGTGTAAAACCCTATCAGCACATCATCAGCGAGATTGCTTAATGCTTTAAAACTTTTCATTTCTTTAGCATACTACAACTGTCTAGCTGATGTACTATCATTTTCCCTTTTTTCACAACAAAACTCATTTTAGTTTTTCAATGTTTTTGGCATTTTCAAATTTTCTAATATTTTTTTACTCCCCCTAAAATCAAAATATATTTCAATTTTGATTTTCTGGGAAAATTTGAAAACTATACAAATAAAGTGACAAACTAATATCAAATTGCTTCCATTCGCCATCCACTTGGCATAAACAATCAGAACTCCCCTCACAAAAAACTATTTTCCCATTATGATTTCAAAACACTTAAGTTTGTTTTAATCAAAATGGTTTTTTTTTCGAAAAAAAAAATTAGTTTTGTTGTTGTTACCATGTAACACCTCGAATTTTTGTGTCCAATGATGTGTTAACACGTGTCATTTGGTTGCACGTGGCGTCTATAATAAATAAAGGACTAATTTTGACAAACCTTGAAAGCATATAAATTCGAGGGTTATAAATGTCAACAAGGGTAAATATACTGTATAGTAACCCTAAATAACGCTTGTACCTTCGAACGAATAAATCATAAATCGTACGGAAGCGAAACGCGGAAGAAAGTGAGAGATTACGAACTACAGGGGTTAACTGTGTCAACATGTTTAATTATACCTCTGAGTGACCCTTTAACGTTCCCAAGACTTCGTAACAGTATTATACGCTCACTAGAATATACTGTATAAATTCCGCGAAGTTCCGTTTTAAAACGAAAGAGTTATACTCAAATTCGTATGACAAGGGTTAAAAGCGTCAATAATGAAAGTTAAGGCTTTCTGAACAATTAATAAACTAACAAGGGACTTTATAATGCGGGTAAATAACACGAGGCCCCTATCGGTAAATAACCGAGGGCCAAACCGCAAAGTTACCCCTTCAAACCCGAAAGGTCAGGTAAATCATTACGAAAGATTTCGTTATTAATTACCAGGATTTCGCAATCATGACAAAAGATTTAAAATTTCTGAAATCTTAACCTCACGCGACCCGCATTGCATATTGGGTTAAGTTGAGGCGGGCCGCGAGCCTCCTCAATTACGCGTCTGGTATTTAAATCCCAGGCGGCCCGCATTATAAACGCATGGAACTTCCATGCGGGCCGCATTAGACGCCCAGATGCAGAAAGTTGATGATTTCTTGACTTTTGAGCATAGTGAACGATCAATCTCCAATAAATGAGGCATGGGTGCCCCCTACTCGACCCATACACCTCTGGGACACCTACCCATCATCTCTGGACTATTGTGGTGGTTGTAATGATCATAGGTGCTTGGCATTGGCTATAAATAGCCACATTTTTGCACATAACATTCACACAACTTAAACATACACCTCTGGTCATTCTAAGGAGCTCTCAAGTCCTTTTCTCTGCTCTCTAAGCAAGAATCAACTTCTGTAAGTGATCTAACCCTTTGTGGTTTCACATTTCCTTAGTAAATGGCTAAGAACCAAACCGTCGTAACTACGGTTTGACTTCACAATAAATCAGTAATGGTTCAGTCTTATGACTAATCAAAAGTGGTTATGAGATGGTATTTATGTGGGTAATAAACCTCTAAAAAGGTTCCCCCTGGTCACCACTCTAACTATGTCAAATATCGAGTCAAACGTGCGGTTAAAAAGTCAACAGAAAGCTATTTTAGCGATTTATGCACAATCTGTAATGTATATGTTATGGAACCTGTTTTGACAATCATAAAACATGATAATAAGTATATAAACTTGTTTGCGCTCGTTTGAATCGATCATTTGCTATATTGACCCGGTTCGGAGCCGAATGTCGCAAAAGTTTGACTTTTGCTTTGACTTCAGTTCTGACCCGTTTTAGTGAGGTATAAATATACCTTAGGACTCTCTTAGGACCAGGTCACATGTTGGTATAAACCTCTGTGATCGGTTCATGAGTTATCCTAGTCTTTTGCGCATTTCCGTCATTCGCCTAAAAGTTGACCGTAACGGCCTTTTGAAATTAAAACGAGTATTTCGGACTCGTGAACGGACCAAAACCTTGCTTATTAAATTATAAGCATGTCCTTAAGGTTTCACGTCAATCCGAGGTCTAGAATGAGAGTTATGCTAATTAGCGCAATTTAAATAAACTTTAGTAATTAACGACGCAAATAGCATAACACCTATCTAAACCAAGATTCCGTCACCAAAACTTTTACCCACTGTATTAGAATAATATTTTGGGAATTTTAAAGATTTTTAATAATTTTTACCTCGCTCATAACCTGCGGTTATGGCTACGGTTCGGTAAATACTGAATATGCCCTTTTCGGCCAAAACATGAGTTCTACAAGGTCTTTTGACCCGATTCCAGTTGCTATTGATTTTAAATAATAAATAAAGTATTTTAAGCTTTATAAGCTGTTCGGGAAACTCAGATTTC
Organism: Helianthus annuus; assembly: GCF_002127325.2. Taxonomy (NCBI): domain Eukaryota; kingdom Viridiplantae; phylum Streptophyta; class Magnoliopsida; order Asterales; family Asteraceae; genus Helianthus; species Helianthus annuus. Next base: position 33,221,940 of record NC_035445.2, on the reverse strand, counting down.
CTGTAGAACTCGAAAAGCCCTTTTAAAGTCTTTAAAATGACCGAAAGGCCCCTACGGGGCATAATACTAACTTAAACTCGTTACGGGCATCACGGAAGGTATCCTACTGATACCACAACCCATTTAAGGCATATTGACTTAGGAAATAAGCGTACGACTCTCATGGTTAACCGTTTCGCCTATTGCGCGCACGGTTCGGCTTATGAAACTAGTTTTCATAATTTAGCCGATACGGGTCAAATAATATCATTTGAACCCCAAAATCCAGAATGTGAACCATTAACCCATATAAAACAAGTCTCGGAACTTGTTGGGACAGAATCACACTCCATTCTCGGTTTTCGCCTTTTCGCGCGATTAAACCATATCTATATATATCGGAACCAACCGGTCTAGGCTACGGCCATTATAACGACCCGTTAGGATTCTAAGAGGTTAATTAAAACCTTCGTTCCAGATTAGGAGCCCCAGTAAAAGCTATCGGTGATTTAATCCAAAATAAGGAAATATACTTGCAAAGGTAAATACTTTAACTTATTTCCCCTATATGGGCTTGGGTTACGGTATATTAATACCGCTTGATTGAGCATTATATAATTCCATCGCTTAGGTGGTTAATTGATTAAATATGATCGGCTCATTTAAACAGTTTTGTTGCTTATAAGCCTTTGGGGGGTTTAATGACCGTTGTCCCGGATATCCTTGGCATCATTTTACGAAATGGCCACGACCATCGACATCCCGGTGTAGGCGTACACCCGGTATAAAGTGTCGACATTAAATTTAAAAGACGTAGCCGTTGGTTTTTATACTACGGTTTTACGCAAACGTGGTGTGTCTATAAACCTTTAACCCGGCACGACCCGGGCTACTGAACGCATAAAAGAACATGTAAAACGTTCACAAGATTTTATTATAATTTTCCCAAGTTATAAAAGAGTTTGTGCCTTGTGCATTCAAATCAATTTTAATAAACATTTTCAAATGTGTCAGTTGAATGTATTTACCAGTGTAAACTGACGTATTTTCCCCAAAAAGATTAAGTGCAGGTACCTAAACGTAAATTGGCTGGTATTAGCTCCCTAGCGTCGGGATAAGTCTCGCAAGCTTGATTGCAGTATCTGATGGAACAAATACTTTATGTTTATTTACGATCCACTGTGGATATATTCAACCCCTGTAATACATTTGATATTACAATCAAAGGTTGAAGTTTATATATTTATCTTATGCTTCCGCTGTGCATTATATAATTGTGTGGTTTGACTATATTGTTGCCAACATCGTCACAGTAATCCCCCACCGGGCCCACCGGCGAGACACGTGGAAATCGGGGTGTGACAGGTTGGTATCAGAGCCAACATTGAGTGAATTAGACACTATCCTATTGTGTTTAATCTCAATGACACAATTGCACATACTTGAGTCTAGACAAGAACTTAGGACAAATTCGGATTGATACTCCTTTTTGTCTTTAATTTTCGATTCGATTTTTAATAAGTTTTAAGAAGGAAAATGCCACCTGTTATATTCCGAGGAAGAGGAAGGGGACGAAGAGGCAGAGGAGAAATCGTGACACATCACGATAACGAAGCTGGACCATCTGGTACAAGACATCCTTCGATGACAAGGAGCGAAGAACCACAACGACGAAGAGATCTTTACGAACCAGCGAGGCATTCCACTTCGCACAGCTCGACGCCATCCTACCGGCACTCCTTTGGGCCAGATTCAGAAAATGATCCCAACAACCCACAACCTTCCTTTATACCTCTACAACGTTCGGTTTCGCACCGGAATTATGACGACCCTACTCCATACTACATAAGTCAGTTTAATCCGGCTGACTACATACAGGAACCTTCAGGATTTGTTCCGCTTGGTCCACAAGACCACTTTTCTGAAGATCCCATGGAGGAAGATGAGGATCCAACTGAACCTGCGCGTGGTACGCCCACGCATCCGATAGAAGTTTCTGATGGGTCATCCTTCCATGGAACGCCCTATCAAGGACCTGACAGTTTCCAAGCGATGTTTGACCGACATGAGTGGTACTACACACCACCTCAAGAGACATCTCAATAACCGAGACATCCACAGGATCCCTCTGAGGATTCACGCTTTGAGGCAGTTACGCCACCACCTCCGCCACCGGCGCAACCAGTAATGCCTGATCCGCCGAGGCGTAGGAGGACAAATGCTCGTATGTCTACACGAGGAGGAGGGGGTATCCACTTCAGCACTCCTCGACATTCTAGTAGTAGCCACTATCCGCCGCTACAAGAAGAAGGACCTTCAAGTCCTATACAGGAAGCGAACTCCGCACCAACTGCACGAAATTCGCCACCATTTGGGTATGACCAACCCATACCAGCTTACACAGGTCCAACGGCTTACAACCCGTTCGAACCATCACAAGCACAATACAACTACGGCTATGAGCGCGACCCATATGTGGTGTCGGCAAGATATAATGCGCGCTACCCTGACGGAGCACATGGAAACATGGGACCACCGGACTACTCAGCTCATGGGTATCCAATACCTCCCAGACCTCCAGTTCCACATCAAGCGCCACAGCCACGTTTCTCTCCTCCTGAACAGGAAGAAATACTCCATCGACTAGATCGAGTGGAGAGAGAGTTCGAGGAAGAGAAGAAAAGCCACCGAGGATTTCTCAAGGGCTTGGCGAGTCTACTAAAGGGCAAAAAGAAGAAACGTGACCACTAGCCCTTAGTAGTTGTACTAATGTAATTTCTATTTTGAAATAAGTCCCTGTGAGGACAACTTATCGTATTTCAGTCCCTACGTGGACTTATCTTTAGTCCTTGCATGGACATCTATCTTGTATTAGTCCCTGCGTGGACTTGTCACTTATTTTTAAACCTCTATGGAGGTATGTACTATTTGAAAGACCCGTTTAGGGCAATATGTAATTGTATTTGAGATTTTGGAATGTATGTTATGAATTTTGTTTTAATATGTATAAAATAAATCAAAAACATTCCTTTTATATTGATCTGCCTAAATAAAGAATCTTGAAAGGTGAAACCTAGCTTGGTGTCTTTTAAGATCCAGTCAAGATGGTATGACCTAATCGAAAAGATTCTGATTCCCTGTTAACCTCTGTACGCATGTTAACAATCATGGCAGATGTGATTCGTTAAAATCACGCACGTCATTCTTATACAATAATCCTTTAAGGATTTCAAAACCCAACTGAATGATTTATAAATCGTGGGTTAAATCACCAATGAAGGTGATCAGTATTATTAAAACATCCATTAGTGATGTAATGCCTACGGGCCAATATGATTAAAACATCCATTAGTGATGTAATGCCTACGGGCCAATATTATTAAAACATCCGTTAGTGATGTAGTGCCTACGGGCCAATATTATTAAAACATCCATTAGTGATGTAGTGCCTACAGGCCAGTATTATTAAAACATCCATTAGTGATGTAGTGCCTACGGGCCAGTATTATTAAAACATCCATTAGAGATGTAGTGCCTATGGGCCAGTATTATTAAAACATCCATTAGAGATGTAGTGCCTACGGGCCAACCATATTAAAACATCCATTAGTGATGTAGTGCCTACGGGCCAGTATTATAAAAACATCCATTAGAGATGTAGTGCCTACGGGCCAACCATATTAAAACATCCATTAGAGGTGTAGTGCCTATGGGCCGTAATAATTGTCTTATAAAGACAAAAGGCAGTGGTAGTCTATGACTCCCTGTCAGAAAGAGATAAAAGAACTACGGTTCCACTCTCTATGCCTTTGATTCTCTGAAATCTCGGCTAATATTATAAAACATCATCATGATTAGGCTTTATGCCGCCAATACTATTTATATAGCTGAAATAGGATATATTCAAATCCTAGTATGTAATGAAATAAAAAGTTAACCAAATATGGTCTCTGTACCATGGTTGACAAATTGTCATAAAAGACAATTTTATAATAATCTCCTAAATAAAATTTTGTTATCTTCTGTAACAGATTCAAGTTACAATGGCGGATCCCAATGGAGAGAACAGCCACACAAATGAAGATGACTATGACAATACGCCAGTGCATCTGACAGGCGCACAACTGAAGGCTCTGATTGACAATGCTGTTCAGGCAGCTATTGATCGTCAATATACTGAGTCCCAAGGCAGAACCGTGTCAAAACCACCCTCTAAACCAAAGACACACTCCAAACCACCCTCTGAACCCAAGAAAGATGACGACAAACACTCGTCCACTGAGCACAGCGTTCATCGCGATAGAGAATATACTGATGCATCCAGTGCTAAGGGTTGCACCTACAAATACTTTGTATCATGTAAGCCCCGTGAATTTACAGGGGAGAAAGGTGCGGTTGACTGTATCACCTGGCTAGACGAGATGGACACGATTGTGGACATCAGCGGGTGCGCTGAGAGGGACGTGGTTAAGTTTGTGTCCCAGTCATTCAAGGGCGAGGCCCTGACGTGGTGGAGAGCTCTGGTGCAGGCTTCAGGTAAGTCTGCCTTATACAAAATGTCATGGGGGGAGTTTATTGCCCTCATAAAAGAAAACTACTGCCCTCAACCTGAGGTTGAGAAGATTGAGGCGGATTTTGTCTCACTAGTGATGACAAACCTGGATTGTCAAGCATATCTGACAAGCTTTAACACCATGTCACGCCTGGTGCCATATCTTGTGACACCAGAACCTCGAAGGATTGCCCGTTTCATTGGGGGCTTAGAGCCGGCGATCAAGGCCAGTGTGAAGGCCTCTAGGCCGACGACCTTCAGGTCAGTTACTGACCTCTCCTTGTCTCTTACACTTGATGCTGTCCGTCTGAGGGCACAAAGGAGCAAGGAGGCTGAAAAGCGAAAACGTGAGGATGATACCTCACGAAAGTCTGGGAAAAAGCACCGTGGAAACGGTGAGGGCAAGAGAGGGTCGGAGGCAAAGAAAGAGGGGCAAGCTGATGGAAGACCTCACTGCAAGGTCTGCAAGAAAGCTCACTCCGGGAAGTGTAGGTTTGCGTCTGGTTCACAGTCGCAACAAAAGACTACATCCTGTGGGCTATGCAAGTCCAAGGATCATAAGACCGTGGAGTGCAAAAAGATAAAGGATGCAACCTGCTATGGTTGTAATGAAAAGGGGCATATCAAGAGTAATTGCCCAAAGTATGCCAAGAAGGCGGAGGAGACTAAGAAGTCGAATGCGAGAGTTCTTCGCATGGATGCAAAGGAAGCGGTTAAGGACGACAATGTGCTTACAGGTACTTTTCTCGTAAATAATATATTTGCAAGAGTACTATTCGATTCTGGCGCTGATAAATCCTTTGTAGACCAGAAATTTTGCCAACTACTAAATATGCCTATCAAAACCCTTGATATGAAATACGAAGTAGAGTTAGCAGACGGCACGATAGAAACCGTCTCTACTATTCTAGAAGGATGTGAAATGTCCATTAGGAACCATTCTTTTCCTTTATCTCTACTTCCTTTCAAACTTGCGGGTTTTGACATTGTGCTAGGCATGGACTGGTTATCTCGTAATCAGGCCCAAATCATTTGCGGCAAAATGCAGATAGTTTTAAAGACTCCGAGTGGTGAATCTCTTACCATTCGAGGGGATACGCATTACGGATTGCCTGAAGACGTATCTATGCTGAAAGCTTCAAGGTGTTTGAACAGAGGCTGTGTAATTTACATGGCTCAAGTGATAATAGAAGAACCAAAGCCGAAGATCGAGGATCTTCCTGTCATTTCTGAATACCCCGAGGTTTTTCCTGAAGAACTACCTGGTTTGCCACCAGATAGACAAGTGGAGTTCAGAATAGACATCATTCCTGGAGCAGCTCCGATAGCAAGAGCACCTTACAGGCTAGCTCCAACGGAAATGAAAGAACTAAGGACCCAGTTGGATGAACTGCTGGCGAAAGGTTTTATCAGACCTAGTTCATCTCCCTGGGGAGCTCCTGTCCTATTTGTAAAGAAGAAGGACGGATCGATGCGGTTGTGCATCGACTATAGAGAACTGAATAAAGTTACCATAAAGAATAGATATCCTTTACCAAGGATCGATGATCTATTCGATCAGCTGCAAGGAGCAAGCTACTTCTCCAAGATCGACTTAAGGTCGGGTTATCATCAACTAAGGGTCAGAGATGAAGATGTACATAAGACAGCATTTAGGACTCGCTATGGTCATTACGAGTTCCTAGTGATGCCTTTTGGGCTCACAAATGCACCGGCTGCGTTCATGGATCTCATGAATCACGTTTGCAAGCCGTACTTGGACAAATTCGTCATAGTCTTCATCGACGATATCCTTATCTATTCCAAGAATCAAGCTGACCACGAGAAGCATCTCCGTTGCATTCTCGAGTTACTACAACGTGAGAAACTCTACGCCAAATTCTCGAAATGTGAATTCTGGCTAAGAGAGGTTCAGTTTTTAGGACACGTTGTGAGTGAGCGTGGTATCCAAGTGGATCCCGCTAAGGTAGAGGCAGTCATGAACTGGCAAGAGCCAAAGACGCCTACCGAAATCCGTAGCTTCCTAGGGTTAGCAGGATACTACCGGAGATTTATTGAAAACTTTTCGAGGATTGCTGCACCCCTGACTTCCTTGACCAAGAAGAAAGAAAAGTACATTTGGGGCCCAAAGCAGCAAGAGTCCTTCAAAATACTGAAGCAAAAGCTAAGCAACGCACCTGTGTTGACACTACCAGAAGGTACAGACGAATTCGTAGTCTACTGCGATGCATCACACACAGGCATGGGGTGTGTGCTTATGCAGAAAGGCAAAGTGATTGCCTATGCTTCAAGGCAATTAAAGGTGCATGAAAAGAATTACACCACCCACGACTTGGAGTTGGGTGCCGTTGTATTTGCACTGAAGTTGTGGAGGCATTACCTTTACGGTATTAAATTTGTGATTTATTCTGATCACAAAAGCCTCCAGCACCTGTTCAACCAGAAAGAGTTGAACATGAGACAGCGCCGTTGGATGGAGACCCTGAATGACTATGATTGCGAGATCAGGTACCATCCCGGCAAGGCGAATGTGGTCGCCGATGCCTTGAGCAGAAAGGAAAGGGTAAAACCCATTCGAATCAATGCCAAGAGCATTGAAGTAAAGAACAACTTAATTGAAAGGATATTAGTTGTACAGCGAGAGGCTGTGTTGGAAGCTAATTATCCAAATGAAAAGCTGGGAGTAACTGAGGAGCAGTTGACTCTTAGCAAGGATGGAATCCTTAGATTGAACGGACGTATATGGGTTCCGATTTATGGGGGACAACGAGATGTTGTTCTCCAGGAAGCCCATAGTTCCAAATACTCAGCCCATCCTGGTGCTGACAAGATGTACCAAGATTTGAAAACGAATTATTGGTGGATAGGCTTGAAAAAGTCTGTAGCCGCCCATGTAGCAAAGTGCTTGACTTGTGCTCAAGTCAAAGCTGAGCACCAAAAGCCGACTGGCTTGCTACAACAGCCTGAACTTCCCGAGTGGAAATGGGAATGCGTAACTATGGACTTCATAACCAAGTTACCCAAAACCAGGAAAGGAAACGATACAATATGGGTCATAGTCGATAGGCTGACTAAATCAGCTCATTTTCTACCCATCAAGGAGACGTATAGCTCCGATATGTTAGCCCAACTTTATGTTGATAAGATTTTAGCCTTACACGGCATACCTGTGTCTATTATCTCCGACAGGGATACTAGATACACATCTCATTTCTGGAAAAGTTTCCAGCAATCTTTGGGCACGCGTTTAAACTTTAGTACGGCTTACCATCCACAGACGGACGGTCAAAGTGAGCGTACTATCCAAACGCTAGAAGACATGCTTCGTGCATGTGCGATCGATTTAGGTGGTAATTGGGATAAGAACCTACCCCTGATCGAATTCTCTTACAATAATAGCTACCACACCAGCATAAAGGCTGCGCCTTTTGAGGCATTATATGGTAGGAAATGCAGATCGCCTGTTTGTTGGGCGGAAGTAGGAGAGGTCCAATTATCAGGACCAGAGATTGTTTTCCAGACGACGGACAAGATTGTCCAGATCCGGGAACGTCTCAAGGCTGCCCGCGATAGGCAGAAGAGCTACGCTGATCCAAAGCGTAAGGATTTTCACTTCGAAGTAGGTGATAAGGTATTACTTAAGGTATCACCTTGGAAGGGGGTGATGCGTTTCGGCAAGAAAGGCAAGCTGAGTCCGAGATACATAGGGCCTTTTGAGGTCATTGAACGAGTCGGATCAGTTGCCTATAAACGGAACTTGCCTGAAGAGCTCAATGGAATTCACAATGTGTTCCACATCTGCAATCTCAAAAAGTGCTTCGCCGACGAATCGTTGGTGATTCCACACACAGATGTGCATATAGATGAGAGCTTAAAGTTTATAGAAAAACCTTTGTCGATTGAGGATCGACAGGTGAAGAAGCTTCGCAGAAAGCACGTACCGATTGTAAAAGTCAAATGGGATGCTCGTAGAGGTCCTGAATATACGTGGGAAGTCGAAGCTACAATGAAAGAAAGGTACCCCTATTTATTTGAGTAAATCTCAGGTCGAGATTTATTTTAAGGGGGTGAGGATGTAACACCTCGAATTTTTGTGTCCAATGATGTGTTAACACGTGTCATTTGGTTGCACGTGGCGTCTATAATAAATAAAGGACTAATTTTAACAAACCTTGAAAGCATATAAATTCGAGGGTTATAAATGTCAACAAGGGTAAATATACTGTATAGTAACCCTAAATAACGCTTGTACCTTCGAACGAATAAATCATAAATCGTACGGAAGCGAAACGCAGAAGAAAGTGAGAGATTACGAACTACAGGGGTTAACTGTGTCAACATGTTTAATTATACCTCTGAGTGACCCTTTAACGTTCCCAAGACTTCGTAACAGTATTATACGCTCACTAGAATATACTGTATAAATTCCGCGAAGTTCCGTTTTAAAACGAAAGAGTTATACTCAAATTCGTATGAGAAGGGTTAAAAGCGTCAATAATGAAAGTTAAGGCTTTCTGAACAATTAATAAACTAACAAGGGACTTTATAATGCGGGTAAATAACACGAGGCCCCTATCGGTAAATAACCGAGGGCCAAACCGCAAAGTTACCCCTTCAAACCCGAAAGGTCAGGTAAATCATTACGAAAGATTTCGTTATTAATTACCAGGATTTCGCAATCATGACAAAAGATTTAAAATTTCTGAAATCTTAACCTCACGCGACCCGCATTGCATATTGGGTTAAGTTGAGGCGGGCCGCGAGCCTCCTCAATTACGCGTCTGGTATTTAAATCCCAGGCGGCCCGCATTATAAACGCATGGAACTTCCATGCGGGCCGCATTAGACGCCCAGATGCAGAAAGTTGATGATTTCTTGACTTTTGAGCATAGTGAACGATCAATCTCCAATAAATGAGGCATGGGTGCCCCCTACTCGACCCATACACCTCTGGGACACCTACCCATCATCTCTGGACTATTGTGGTGGTTGTAATGATCATAGGTGCTTGGCATTGGCTATAAATAGCCACATTTTTGCACATAACATTCACACAACTTAAACATACACCTCTGGTCATTCTAAGGAGCTCTCAAGTCCTTTTCTCTGCTCTCTAAGCAAGAATCAACTTCTGTAAGTGATCTAACCCTTTGTGGTTTCACATTTCCTTAGTAAATGGCTAAGAACCAAACCGTCGTAACTACGGTTTGACTTCACAATAAATCAGTAATGGTTCAGACTTATGACGAATCAAAAGTGGTTATGAGATGGTATTTATGTGGGTAATAAACCTCTAAAAAGGTTCCCCCTGGTCACCACTCTAACTATGTCAAATATCGAGTCAAACGTGCGGTTAAAAAGTCAACAGAAAGCTATTTTAGCGATTTATGCACAATCTGTAATGTATATGTTATGGAACCTGTTTTGACAATCATAAAACATGATAATAAGTATATAAACTTGTTTGCGCTCGTTTGAATCGATCATTTGCTATATTGACCCGGTTCGGAGCCGAATGTCGCAAAAGTTTGACTTTTGCTTTGACTTCAGTTCTGACCCGTTTTAGTGAGGTATAAATATACCTTAGGACTCTCTTAGGACCAGGTCACATGTTGGTATAAACCTCTGTGATCGGTTCATGAGTTATCCTAGTCTTTTGCGCATTTCCGTCATTCGCCTAAAAGTTGACCGTAACGGCCTTTTGAAATTAAAACGAGTATTTCGGACTCGTGAACGGACCAAAACCTTGCTTATTAAATTATAAGCATGTCCTTAAAGTTTCACGTCAATCCGAGGTCTAGAATGAGAGTTATGCTAATTAGCGCAATTTAAATAAACTTTAGTAATTAACGGCGCAAATAGCATAACACCTATCTAAACCAAGATTCCGTCACCAAAACTTTTACCCACTGTATTAAAATAATATTTTGGGAATTTTAAAGATTTTTAATAATTTTTACCGAATATGCCCTTTTCGGCCAAAACATGAGTTCTACAAGGTCTTTTGACCCGATTCCAGTTGCTATTGATTTTAAATAATAAATAAAGTATTTTAAGCTTGATAAGCTGTTCGGGAAACTCAAATTTCCTGTAGAACTCGAAAAGCCCTTTTAAAGTCTTTAAAATGACCGAAAGGCCCCTACGGGGCATAATACTAACTTAAACTCGTTACGGGCATCACGGAAGGTATCCTACTGATACCACAACCCATTTAAGGCATATTGACTTAGGAAATAAGCGTACGACTCTCATGGTTAACCGTTTCGCCTATTGCGCGCACGGTTCGGCTTATGAAACTAGTTTTCATAATTTAGCCGATACGGGTCAAATAATATCATTTGAACCCCAAAATCCAGAATGTGAACCATTAACCCATATAAAACAAGTCTCGGAACTTGTTGGGATAGAATCACACTCCATTCTCGGTTTTCGCCTTTTCGCGCGATTAAACCATATCTATATATATCGGAACCAACCGGTCTAGGCTACGGCCATTATAACGACCCGTTAGGATTCTAAGAGGTTAATTAAAACCTTCGTTCCAGATTAGGAGCCCCAGTAAAAGCTATCGGTGATTTAATCCAAAATAAGGAAATATACTTGCAAAGGTAAATACTTTAACTTATTTCCCCTATATGGGCTTGGGTTACGGTATATTAATACCGCTTGATTGAGCATTATATAATTCCATCGCTTAGGTGGTTAATTGATTAAATATGATCGGCTCATTTAAACAGTTTTGTTGCTTATAAGCCTTTGGGGGGTTTAATGACCGTTGTCCCGGATATCCTTGGCATCATTTTACGAAATGGCCACGACCATCGACATCCCGGTGTAGGCGTACACCCGGTATAAAGTGTCGACATTAAATTTAAAAGACGTAGCCGTTGGTTTTTATACTACGGTTTTACGCAAACGTGGTGTGTCTATAAATCTTTAACCCGGCACGACCCGGGCTACTGAACGCATATAAGAACATGTAAAACGTTCACAAGATTTTATTATAATTTTCCCAAGTTATAAAAGAGTTTGTGCCTTGTGCATTCAAATCAATTCAAATCAATTCAAATCAATGTATTTACCAGTGTAAACTGACGTATTTTCCCCAAAAAGATTAAGTGCAGGTACCTAAACGTAAATTGGCTGGTATTAGCTCCCTAGCGTCGGGATAAGTCTCGCAAGCTTGATTGCAGTATCTGATGGAACAAATACTTTATGTTTATTTACGATCCACTGTGGATATATTCAACCCCTGTAATACATTTGATATTACAATCAAAGGTTGAAGTTTATATATTTATCTTATGCTTCCGCTGTGCATTATATAATTGTGTGGTTTGACTATATTGTTGCCAACATCGTCACAGTAATCCCCCACCGGGCCCACCGGTGAGACACGTGGAAATCGGGGTGTGACATACCACATGTAGGCTGGGGTAAGATCATCACTTTGTTTCTTTTCTTTTTCTTCAATGAATTGAACCCCATATACTTTTAACCACTTGTAGAAAATCAAGTACAACTTAATGTCCCTGATTTACCACTCATTAGAACAAACCAATCAAACCTGATACAAAGAATGATGCCGATTCCTGCTTCACACTTACCAACATGGAAGCTCCGGCAAGTCAGGTTTTTTTCATTTGAAAAGATTCACCCAAGCCTGACAAACCTTGGGTGTTTTTGAGTTTTTGTTTAACAATGGTGGAAAATTTTCATCATCCATTGTTAGAATAAAAACATCATCATTTTTCACCTCAACAGGTGGCTCTTCTGGCTTAGTTCATCGCCTAAACATGGCTCCTTTGACTTTGACAAGTCAACCTCATTGCCAGAAGATGGCTCTTTTGTTTTCAAGGAAACAAATTCATCGCCATTCTTCATTGAAACCCAATCCTTTCTGGATTTAGGTTTTCCAAACTTATCAACCTGTGTCATGAATAATCTTTCATAGTTTCTTTTATACTCAAAAACCTTGATAAAGATTTTATTCGAAAAATTAACTTTCTTTGATTTTTTATGAGTTTGATTAGTTAATTTTTCTTTCTTTACTTTCTCTTCTGTCCTCATATTTGTATATGATGAATTCGTTTTGCAAGACATGACATTCTTTGGAAAGCAAGACGATTTATCAGAACTGCTGTCTCATTTTCCTGATGCATCCGAGGACAAAATCCTTTCCAAATAGTCTCGTGCTTTCTTTCTCTTCTTCCTCAGTTTGTCTTTCTACCCTTGTGAAAGTTTCACTTTATGTTCTTGAATTTTCAGTTCCTTGGGCTTTTCTTTGACTTTGACTGATTTCATCACCCTTTTCTGAGATTCATCCCTCAATCTTTCATTTGATCTCATTGGGCAATCTTTTGCAATATGGCCTTTGATTTGGCATTCAAAGCATCTTCTCATCTCAAATCTACAACTTTGGCAGTTAACAGCAATGTGTCCTTGAACACCGCATGTGTAACACACTCTGTTATCGTACCATTCACCACTTTCACACCAAACACTCAGATCATAGCATTGTCTGGCTTTGTGGTAATCATCACTCCTCCTGAAAGCTGGATTTGGCTTTGAAGCATTGTGGTCAAACCTGCACCACTTATTACCAACTGTTTTTGAGTTTTGATTTTCTGATTTTTGTGGTTTTTTATCACGATTGGATGATTGAACTGATGAGCTTTTATTCTTGTTTTGAACTTTTTCTAAATTTTTAACACTTTGTTTTTGTTCTGCATTCTTCTTCAAAGGTTTATGTGATGAACATTCACCTTTTTCTGTAGAATGCAAAACAGTTTCAGTTTCTTGAAATTTTTCTTTTAACTTCAAAAATATTTTTCTTTTCTCTTCTTCGTCATCAGTTTTCTCATCACAATCTTCAATTTTGACTTTGTCAAAATTTGTGACATTGTCACTTATTGGAACTGAAGTGATCGGTTTTGGATAAAGATGATTCAGAAATTTTGTTGAGGTCACAAAACCTTTCAATTTCTTTTCAAGCTCATCAATTTTATTTCTCGCATTCTCAGCTTCATTTTCAAGCTGAGAGATTTTCTCAAGATGAGACTTGATTATCTTTTCATCTTCAATTTTATTCTTTTCAAGAACAGATTTTTCGTTTTCCAAAACTTTTATTTGTTCTTGGAATTTTGTTTCATTTGCTTTCAAATTTTTATTTTCAAGTTTTATCCAAAAATCTTCATTTTCTGAAGTTTTTATTTTATTTTCAACTTCCTTTTCTTTTGTTTTCAAAACTTTGTTTTCTAATGTCAAACTGTTCAAATCACGTAACAGTTTGACATTTTTAGATTTCAATTCTCACAATTTTCCTGCATTTCAAGAATCTGTTTATTATCAGATTTCTTCTCATCTTTCAAATTTTTGATTTCCAATGCCAAACTTTCTGCATCCTTCAAGAGTTTGACATTGTCAGCTTCAAATTTTTCACAGTTTAAGCATTTCCCAGGAATCTGTTTATCATCAACTTCATCTTCAATCTTTAAAGCTGGAATCTCTTCAACCTGTTTTTCATCACTTGAACATTTTCTTCCACATTTGCTGCCTTTTGATCCTTCATTTTTGCAGCTCGTTCATTTTTGAGTAACTCCAATTTTGCTGCAAGAAGCATATTATACAAATCAGGTGACAGCAAAATTCTATAAAATTCAAGTTGCCTAATTACCTTACTGTCATCATCACTCTCTTCATCTGAATAATGATCAAAAGCTGGAGCTTTTCCTGTCACATTTTCTAAATTCTGTTCAGCTTTTTTTGAATCCATTTCTAAACCCTTTTCAACTTTGTCTAGAACAATTTCAGAATCCTTTTTCATTGAAACTGGTTCTTTTAAAATTGATTCTTCTAAAACTGGTTCTCTTGAAAATGATTCTTCTTCAGTCTTAATAAAATTTTCTTGTTGAGATACATAGTAATACACTGCAATTTCTTCTTCAGTTTCCATGTTTTGGTAAAATAGCAGATTCAAATGGAATTATCTTTGAAGCGAGATTACACAGTTCAAGCGAGATTAACTGCAAACACACTTCAAACGAGATTACTTTCAAACGAAATTACCTTAATTTCGTTTGAAATGATACTCTTTCAAACAGAATTGTAATTCCATGCGGAATTATCAACCTGAAACAGAACTTTCAAACGGAATCACTAATTCCGTATGCAATTCAAACGGAATTATGTATCTTGAAACGAAATTAGTACACTAATTTCGTTTCAAATCTCCCAAATGAAATTATAAACAGAAACGGAATTACTTAATTCCGTGTGAAACTGTCAAACGGAATTACCTGTTCGTTCAAACAGAATTAACATTTTGGTCCATTTTTGTCATTTTTACTTTGAATTTTTATCTGATTTTCTCAAGGATTTGTTAAAACAGTATTTTACACACAATATCAGAAAATCAGTTCATTATGACCGTTAAAACTTGATTAAATTTGAAAAGAAAGTGTAGAAATCAGAATTTTCCAGCGAAAACGAGCTAAACGGTAAGAACTCTTCCTCCTGAGCTCTGATACCACATGTAGGATCGAGTTATCGACCGAACGGGTCGTTCAGAAGAGGTCTTAGACTATATCAGAGGCGAAATTCATTGAAATAGTCTTCGTTTAGCTTGTGTAACACTAGAATGACTATTAACTGTCACTTTTATTGAAAACACACGGTTTACAACTCAGTAGACACTTCGGCAGCACTTCGGCTCACCGGAACTAATTTTGTACGAAATGACTAGACCTAGCACCTATATATAGACAACTAATTCCGCTTGAACAGACTCAAGCGGAATTACGTTTCACGCGAAATTACATGTACAAACGAAACTAACATACAAGCGAAATTTAGTTAATTCCGTGCAAAATTACCCTTGGTAATTCCGTGCGGAATTAGCTCCAACCCAAATTTCGTTTCTGGTTTCTCGTAAAACTTGCCTAGATCTGTAAGCTCTAATCTAAGACTCGAACGAAGATGAAGTCGACAGACTAATGCACTAACAATTAGGACTTGCAAGATTCAAGGCTTTAGCATCCTCCTACACTTAAATTACACATTGTCTCAATGTGTCCTAAAAATAAGTTTTTAGGTTGATTGAATGTGTAAAAAGGTGTGAAAAGCAAAAAATTGTGTTACTGGGCGTCTGGACACGGCCCCGTTGTTACAACTGTCACTAAAACCAATAATTAGAACGATAATTAGTCAATAAGAAAACCCTAATTGAGACACCCAATTAATTCTACACTAGCCCTAAAATTTTCAGGACAATCGGAATCAGGATCAGGACCCCTAAAACTCAAAGGGGGTAAACCCTAGTTGGACGTTTATCTAAATTAAACGTTGTGTAGATCTGATTGGTCAAATTCATTGACTCAGCTAGGCTAGTCCCATGCGTGGCAACCTATTGTCGGTTTATACCCTTTACGGACCGTAAAGGGTTAGGCTTACGGTCCGTAAGCGAGGCCAAATTTTGGCTATAAATAGCCGACCTTGGGTCTTGCACAGAACAATTGAAACGACGCACAAATTCTGCCTGTACGTCGAGTTAGAGCTATAATACCAAAATTAAACACACACAATCACGAAGTGTTGCCGCAATCAGGGTAATAACTCGATCGCTATTACGATTCAACGTCCGATCGATTATAACTATCCAACGATTGTCTGAGTGCTGCTCAAATTGAGCTTCTACTTTGATTATTCGTCGTGATTTCGACTTGAATATTTGAGTGATGTTCGAATTCGGACTATGCTCTGTTATTCGTTGTGAATCCGATTGAATTATTAAGTATTGCACTTGTTAATCATTGTGAGGGTTTGATCTCGTGAATTGACGTAACTGCTGAATAAGTTACTAACCTATTGTGTGTGCATTATTATTAAAATAGGTTTAATCAAGGCTTAATCAGTAGGCTTAGACCTTGCCCGTTAAATCTGCAATGTGAGTCATTCCTCTTTTATAAACTCTTTTCTCACAGTTTGTGAGTCATTCTCTTTGTATCAAACTATTTTACAATACCTCAGAGTATTTTCAAAAGTTATAATTACAGGGATTAAGTCGTGGTTATCTTGACCGCTGGTTAGTGGGGTATTGTGCACATTACTAATTTCTCACCGTTAGGCAATAAGCCCTAACATGGGTTAGGCTAATAAGACCTAACAGTGACAAAACGTCACTAATTGGGTGACTGGACCCAATAGTGGTATGACCATCGTCACACGGGTGGCAAGACCAGATATAAAATAAGATACTGCCATAGTAATCGCTCTTATGCTGTAAATTATAACTATGTGTCGTTTTTATCAAAATGAATGATTCACTCAGTATTTCCCCGCTGACAAAACCTTTTTATAACATGTTTCAGGTGACATTCTGTGATTTCAGTACACGTGCTACGGAGCACCATCAAGCTTGAAATAGTGGCTCAATTAAATAAATAAACATGTTTGTAAAATAATGAAATTATGAGGTTTACGGGATTTATCCTGAAATGTAAATAAATAATATTCGGGCAATTTTTCAAGTTTAAAACGATCCTGTTAAGACTTCCGCTATAAAAATAAATACCACGGGATTTTCTGTCCTGCGGCTCCTGAAACGGGTCAAACCGGGTCGGGGGCCGTGACAGAAAAAGGTGGTATCAGAGCCACTGATCAAGCCACTGATTTAAGCTTACTATTGATTTTAGCCTATTAAAGTAATTGAGAAATACTTAGGAATTACTAATTGTTAATTGATGATTATGTGTTTTATTATCTGACTAATTACATACCGCATAGGGCAGATCTTTATATGCTAGCCAACATAGCAATTAATACAAATTTTAAAATAAATTAGACCAAAATTTTAGTACCTTTATTATTCATAGTCTAGAAGTCTTATTCAGTAAATAAATAAACTTACAAATAAAACCTAGGGTATTTTAAATTTTAGTTGTTTTGGTAGTTAAACAGTATGAAATGATATTTCAAAATTTTCTATCAAATTTAACTTCTGACTTAGTAACTATGTTATGTTAAAACAGCATGAGTGACTTGTCTGATGCCCTTCAGAATTTAAATCTCTATCCAGTAAGAATAGAAGTTTCCAGAGATTTCAATAGATATATAGCAGAAAGAGAAGAACCTATAGAATTCAACGCTGTACCTCTCAAACCTACACCTAAGAAAATAGAAATCGGGGAAAGCTCTAGGCAAATTGAGGGGTTACCATCCCATGAAGAATTTAATTTTTCATTGACAGATTATAATTCTATCAAGTCTGTTAATGAAAAAAAACTATCAATAGATGTAGAACCAGCTATTCCAAACCCTTCGATCCACTCGCAACCTTTAGGAATAGACGAATGGTTGACTAATGAAATACAGATTCAAAATTATCCCTATAATCTTTTTCCTCAGTTCAATCCAGAACCAAAATCCACCAAAAAGTAACAAGAATATAGCTAGACCTCGCCACTTTGATTAAGAACTAATGAATAGGATCCAAGAGATTGAAAAACAGATCTCCTGGAAATACAATCAGAGGAAACACCATTACTAGAATATTAATTGGCAAAAAAGGATAGGAGATTTATAAAAATGATTGTATAATAGTAATAGTAAAATTAGTATGTGTAAAATAAGTAATGGGACGGTTGTATATAAAAGCATAATACCATGAAAATTTTAGAAAATTTACAACTTTTGGCTGTTTACGTAATTATGTGCAATTAAGGGTGACATTGAAATTACTTTTGGTATACTAATTATTTATCTATAAATTAGTTATCCGATGGAAAACACTAATAATGAACCTGTCAACGAGGTCAATCAATCCGAGCAACAATCAGGGGATCAATATATGACTAGGCAGGATATAGAAAATATTGTTGCTCAAGGGATAGCTAACACTATTCCAACAATGATAGCTCAAGGGATAGCCAACGCTATTCCAGCAATCGTTGCTGCTGTTAAAAATCCGGTAGAACTACAGCAAATCAGTAATAGCGTAAACGGAGGCAATAATCATGTTAATCATGATGAGGAACTACGACAAGCTTCGCTCTCTAAGAAAAAGAAAGCTGCAACGCTTGGTTGCACTTACAAGGAGTTCCTTGCCTGTAAACCTGTAGAGTTCGCAGGCAATGAAGGGGCAACTGCGGCACTGCGTTGGTTAGAGAAAACCGAGGCAGTGATCAGAATAAGTAAATGTGTTGAGGAAGATAAGGTTATGTACGCTTCACACCTTTTCAAGGAAGAAGCGTTAGAATGGTGGAATACAGTGTTACAAGCTAAAGGAAGTGACGTGGCCTATGCCATGAGTTGGGAAGAATTTAAGCAAATAATAGAAAGAAAATTTTGTCCCGAATATGAAAAAGAGCAGATGGCGAATAAGTTTTTAAGTCACCGAATGGTAGATGTAGATTGTCGAGGGTATACTTCAAAATTCTTTGAGTATGCCAGAATTGTACCTACTTTGGCTTCGCCAGAACCGGTACTTATCTCTCTCTATATCTGGGGTTTGATTAGTGAGATTCGTGACATTGTCAAAGCTGCGAGACCCCGCACGATTGACGATACGGTAGAATTAGCTAACACTCTAACTGACGGATTAGTACGCACCCGGGAAGAAAATAGGAGAAAGGATTTGGCCCAGAAAATTTCCCAAGAATTTCATATAGGTACTAATAACAATTTCAAGAAAAGAGAAAATGGGCGATTTTCCACTAGTCCATTTTGCAATACTTGCAAAGGGAAGCATTTTGGAAAATGCAGAGGATGCTGCAATTACTGCAAAATTCCTGGACATCAAGAAGAGGATTGCAGGAAAAAGAAGGCAACAACTTGCTACAATTGTGGAGAACCCGGACACTTCAGAACAAGCTGCCCGAAATTAGGCAATCAAGCAAACGAAAAGACTGCAGAAGGAAATACCAAGAAAAACGCAAGAGCTTTTCAATTAACTACTCAGGAAGCTGAACTAATTCCTGACGTCATAGTCGGTACATTTTAGTTCACTAACATTTATGCAAGTATTATTTAACTCTGATGCAAACCAAAGTTTTATAAATACTTCATTCTGACAAGCCCTTAAATTACCCTTAACCAACCTTAGGCAGACTTTTACAAATGAAACGGCAGATGGGAATTCCGTTAGAGTAAATAAGATTTTGCGAGAGGCAAAGATAGAATTAGGATATAAATTTTCTGCAAAATTTGTTATTAATTAATTTAGCCGGATTCGATATTGTATTAGGAATAGATTAGTTAATAGCCAACTATGCTTGAGTTCTCTATGATCTAGGTTCCATAGAGATCCATACACTGCAAGAAAATTAGTAATAATAACCAGAGATAAACCACAAAAGTTACTAAAATTAACATCAGTAATGAAGCTGGCCAGTTCTTTACAGAAACTAGGAATAGTATATATGGTATCAATAGTTGCTGATACCAAAAGATAAGAAAAATAGAAAACATTCCGATTATATCGGAATATCCTGACATTTTCCCCAAAACCTACCAGGATTACCACCTAATAACAGAATAGAACTTAGAATTTATCTAAATCCAGGAACTATACCAATAGCTAAGGCACCCTATCAGTTAGCACTCACTAAAATGTTAAGAATTAAAGAAACAATTAGATCAATTACTAAGTAAAGGATTTATACGACCAAGTTCCTCCATGTGGGAATACTTCAGTATCATTTATGAAGAAAAAGGAAATTCTAAGTGACTACGACTGTCATATTTAGTATCACGAAGGAAAGGTTGAAGACAGTTAGAAAAGTGATACAAATAAAAGTCGTTGGATTTCGGGTTGGAGACAAAATACTATTGAAAGTATCTCCTTGGAAAAGAATTATTAGAGTTGGTAAGAAAGGAAACCTAAGTCTAAGGTACGTAGGACCGTTCCAGTAATTCAACGAATAGGACCAGTAGCTTATCATTTATAACTACCAGAAGAATTAGCAGAGGTACATGATGTATTTCATGTATCCAACCTTAAGAAATGTCTATCAGACAAATCCCTGGTAGTACCTCTACAAGGCAAAGA
Source organism: Helianthus annuus (assembly GCF_002127325.2). Classification (NCBI taxonomy): domain Eukaryota; kingdom Viridiplantae; phylum Streptophyta; class Magnoliopsida; order Asterales; family Asteraceae; genus Helianthus; species Helianthus annuus. Next base: position 33,201,364 of record NC_035445.2, on the reverse strand, counting down.
GGTAAATGGCAAATTTTAAATGATAGGGAATCTATTACAAATAAGATAAGAAGATCAAGTTTTTCAAAGCACAAAACAACTAGGGCTGTTCACAGCCAAAAGAGGATCAGAATACACGTAAAAGCTAGAATCAGAAATAAGGTGAAAATACCCTCATCTATTTCAGTAAATCTCGAGGACGAGATTTTTCTTAAGGTGGGGAGGATGTAACAACTGTCACTAAAACCAATAATTAGAACGATAATTAGTTAATAAGAAAACCCTAATTGAGACACCCAATTAATTCTGCACTAGCCCTAAAATTTTCAGGACAATCGGAAACAGGATCAGGACCCCTAAAACTCAAAGGGGGTAAACCCTACTTGGACGTTTATCTAAATTAAACGTTGTGTAGATCTGATTGGTCAAATTCATTGACTCAGCTAGGCTAGTCCCACGCGTGGCAACCTATTGTCGGTTTATACCCTTTGCGGACCGTAAAGGGTTAGGCTTACGGTCCGTAAGCGAGGCCAAATTTTGGCTATAAATAGCCGACCTTGGGTCTTGCACAGAACAATTGAAACGACGCACAAATTCTGCCTGTACGTCGAGTTAGAGCTATAATACCACAATTAAACACACACAATCACGAAGTGCTGCCGCAATCAGGGTAATAACTCGATCGCTATTACGATTCAACGTCCGATCGATTATAACTATCCAACGATTGTCTGAGTGCTGCTCAAATTGAGCTTCTACTTTGATTATTCGTCGTGATTTCGACTTGAATATCTGAGTGCTGTTCGAATTCGGACTATGCTCTGTTATTCGTTGTGAATCCGATTGAATTATTAAGTATTGCACTTGTTAATCATTGTGAGGGTTTGATCTCGTGAATTGACGTAACTGCTGAATAAGTTACTAACCTATTGTGTGTGCATTATTATTAAAATAGGTTTAATCAAGGCTTAATCAGTAGGCTTATACCTTGCCCGTTAAATCTGCAATGTGAGTCAATCCTCTTTTATAAACTCTTTTCTCACAGTTTGTGAGTCATTCTCTTTGTATCAAACTATTTTACAATACCTCAAAGTATTTTCAAAAGTTATAATTACAGGGATTAAGTCGTGGTTATCTTGACCGCTAGTTAGTGGGGTATTGTGCACATTACTAATTTCTCACCGTTAGGCAATAAGCCCTAACATGGGTTAGGCTAATAAGACCTAACAGTGACAAAACGTCACTAATTGGGTGACTGGACCCAATAGTGGTATGACCATCGTCACACGGGTGGCAAGACCAGATATAAAATAAGATACTGCCATAGTAATCGCTCTTATGCTGTAAATTATAACTATGTGTCGTTTTTATCAAAATGAATGATTCACTCAGTATTTCCCCGCTGACAAAACCTTTTTACAACATGTTTCAGGTGACATTCTGTGATTTCAGTACACGTGCTACGGAGCACCATCAAGCTTGAAATAGTGGCTCAATTAAATAAATAAACATGTTTGTAAAATAATGAAATTATGAGGTTTACGGGATTTATCCTGAAATGTAAATAAATAATATTCGGGCAATTTTTCAAGTTTAAAACGATCCTGTTAAGACTTCCGCTATAAAAATAAATACCACGGGATTTTCTGTCCCGCGGCTCCTGAAACGGGTCAAACCGGGTCGGGGGCCGTGACACCCATATTCAGATTGCCAATAACAGAAATTAGTAAAAAGAAAAAGAAGCCTGGGCACGGGGGCGTGTTCAGCGAGCACGCCCCGTGTCCAGTTACCTGAACTGGGCATTTTCTGCAGATGGTTGGGCACGGGGGCGTGTTGGGTGAGCACGGCCCCGTGCTGAACTTGCTGTAATGAAGAAAAATTGTCGGGTGGCCCTGTTTTTGTGCATGGGGTGCTGGTTCAAGTTTCCCTTGGTATCCTTCACCATCCCGAGTGTGTTTTACCCATTACAACATCATCCAAACACCAAATTAATTAAAACCCATCATTCATTCAAATAGAGAAAATTACATACTATTCCTAATAAGTTAAAATTCTAGATAAATAGGTCAAAAGAAACACAAGAAGTCTAAACCAAGAAGTTCTAGCCTAAAGTTTATTCTATTACCAAAATTTCCGAAAAGATAATTCTCTCGGTTGGATGCGGCTCGAAGAACTTCTTCCTCTGGACATGGGTCCCTCACACGTTGGCGAGCCATTCCTCTATCTCCCATGGGAGAAGAAAGGTGGGCTCATTGGCATCGGTTTGAGGGGGTGCAACCTCCACCAGGACTTCTTTTAGATCTTCAAGAGGAGGCTCCGCTAGAATGTCATCCCATCCGGTAGGATTGTTGACTCCAAGTGCTAGGTTCCAATCCTCTTGAGGGAGGATTGGTTCTATGGGAGGTGTCACAAGAATGTTCAACCTCTGGTGCAAGAGGTTGATTTCTTGAAAACTATTTTCCAACCCCACCGTAAGATAATTTATACGGTCTATGAGGACCTCCTCTACCGATGTCATCTCATTAAGAGCCTCACGTAATGCCATCACGTAGCGTACGAGAGTTGCTTCAATTGAAGACCTTCTTTCCCTTCGACTGTTTCTGGAGTGCGTAGAAGAGGTTCCACTGTTTTGGCTTGACATTCTATGAAAATAAATGGAAAAGAGTTCATTTTAATGAAACAGTAACCTCGGACACGGCCCCGTGCTCAATGAGCACGACCCAGTGTTCACCTTTCTGCAGATTTTTGGAACAAGGAATCTTGGAGTTTTAAATTATTTTTCCAACTTTTAAAGCATTTTTAAGCAGAAATAACTTAAAACAATGTTGCAAAACTTATTTTTAATAAGATTCCTTGAACAAAAACCTAACAAACATCACAATAAACCTTGGAATCATGGGGATCTCAAGCTCTAATGGAGGTGTTGAGGAAATAGAAATGGAGAAGAAGGTAATGGACAAGAGAGGAAAGGACAAGATGGTTGTTGAGAACCTTCTTCTAGAAAATACCTAGGATGGTATGTGTGAAGATCTCACCAAATCTCTGTCCCTGGAATGGTCCAAATGTGCAGGATTCTTGGCTGCATTTATTGAAAAACAATAGCACGCTGCACACGGCCCGTGTCGGCTGCACACGGCCCCGTGTCGGCTGGACACGGCCCCGTGTGCAGGCAAGGTCGTGACACATTTTGTCCGTATTCTGACAAAAAGTCAGAAAGGAATCTTTTGCTGGACACTGGGGGTGTATTGTCCTAGACACGACCCCGTGTCTAGAGGCTGTTTATGAAGTTTCGTCTATTACTAAGGAACTTAGCCGGATCGGGTGGTTCCTATGCTAAATGTAGGTGGACAAGTCCAACCCTTTCCCGGGCTCTCGTTAAAGAAGGTGTATGCCAAATCGCTCAGGTCTATGTATGCACCGAACGAAGTCGATGGAGAGTCCTTCACAACACAATCGACACAGGGACGACTATCGCCCAAGTCTTCGCTAGAGTTAGAGGTAATATTGGGAACAACGAAGTTGTTTTATTCGAATGCGATCCCAACAATTCTTCTTGGGTATCGTCTTGAGATAGAAAGTCTAACTCAAGTTCTTTTAACAAATTAAGAATTAAATCTTCCATTTGAAATAGTTCATCAAGAAGCATTTCTCCTAGAAGGTCCGGTTGAGAGCATTCGAGGGAGAGATAGGGATTATTTTTACTTTCGCCCCTCTTAAGGCTACAGGAAAACAATGAGGCTATATAATGGGGCTTATAATTCAGAAAATAACATTCTAAATCTTTATGAGCGCCACCACATATTTGACACCATGTACCATAAGAGTGCCGAAAGTAAAAAATATCAGTATCACTCATGTTTGTGTCAGAAATTACCAACTGTCGGGATCTTAGGGTTTGTTTTCAGTAACTGAAACTTGGGCATGGGGTGTGTTGAGTGGGCACGGCCCCGTGTTCAGCTTACTCTCTGACTTAAAACAGGATTGCCAGTTCCAAAGACTGGGCACGGGGCGTGTTCAACGGGCACGACCCGTGCTGAGTTCTGCAGAAATTGAAAAACCCCTACGAAAATCCTAAAAAAAACAGAAAATAAAAAAAAACGATTAGGCCGTTGATTCCTAACTTTCTTAAAATCCTTGTGTCCCTGGCAACGGCGCCAAACACTTGATGCGTGTGGTTTTTAATGTATATTTTAAGCCCTTTAACACTTTTTAGCCAAGTTTTAAATTTATAAAACACGATATTTACTAACACTAAACACACATATGGGCAAGTGCACCCATCGTGAGCGTAGTATAGTGTTGGTAAGATACCTAGGTCGTCCAAGGATACAAGAGCTTTTAATACCGGTTTATCCTCAACGTCTAATCAAACCAAAAGTTTAGAAAAAGATATTAAAAAAATAAAAACTAAAAATGCATAAAAATAAAAATAAAAGTAAAAACATATAGACAAGATGAATCACTTGGATCCAACTCGTGTTTAGTGTAACATTTGATTATTTCTTCACTTTTGCACTTTTTAAGAGATTATCTTAGTTATTGTAGTAGGCCTCTCTTTTGAAGGTAACGTTACCCTCAACCCAGTAGTTTGAGTCAGCAAGGATACAATCCTAAAGGGTTGGATTATTGAAAGGTATTTAGTTAAGCTATTAATGCGTAATGTCGTAGGCCCCTCTTTTGAAGGTGACGTTACGCTCGGCTAAGTAGTCTGAGTCAGCAGGGATACAGTCCTAAGTAGTCGGGTTAAAGTTTTAAAAGTTGCTTAAATATGAGGGGATCCAAGATTTTGGACCCCCGCCATCCAATACCTTTGGGTATTGAAGGAGGTCCTACTAAATTTGAACCAGGTCCTTGCAAGATCTATACACTGAACAAGGCAAGACTCTTACCAAACCATTCCCTTAACCCCCGACCAGGTACCCAACATATCTCCATATAAATCGTGGAGATATGAATGGTGAAAATATTTTATTTTATATAGACAGTAAAATAATGCCAAGACACCACGGACAAATGATAAGGAAGATTCACCTTCAACATAAGAAACTAGTTATTAAAGTCATTAATACATCACCAAATAAAAAGTGCGAAAAGATTAAAAATAAAAAGTATTACACTAGACACTTGTCTTCACCAAGTGATGTAAGAGTGTTAGGAAAACATGGACTTTGATTGTCAAGAACTCTTACGATCAATCTTGGATCCCGAGACTACTCACACACTCTATGATGGATGATGGATAATGGTGGTGGATGATGGTGTTGTGATGGTAGTGGTGGGTGGGTGAAGTGTGAGAGAGGTGGTGTGCCAAGGGATGGTTTGCAAATGAGCCAAACACTCCTATTTATAGCCTGCACAGAAGCACGCACACGGCCCCGTGTCCACTCATCTTCTCTTTCTTCATTAATTGCAGTTTGTCTGCATTAGTTGACCACGCTCCCATGTCCGTTGGGCACGACCCCGTGTGCAGAAGCGTATCTGTACTATCAAGATTTCCTCAGATTCTGCGAATCTTAGAGTTGACCACGGCCCCGTGTCCGCTGGGCATGCCCCCGTGGTGGGTGATAAAAGCTTCTACAACTTTGTCTTTTCTGCAGACACTTGGGCACGCCCCCGTGCTCATTGAGCATGGGGCGTGTTCAGCCTTCTGTTCTCTTGTTTTTGCTTGGGAAGATGTTGTCGGGGGGTCGGGCAAGCCACGCTTGTTCCTTTTCTTGTATTTATGTTAGATTTAGCTGCCTTTTTGCTTCTTTTGTTCATTTGAGCTTATTTAATCCTGAAAATACAAAAGGAAGACAAAAACACACTTTTTCCAACATTAGTGCTAAAAAGGGTTAGTTTTATGCCACAATTGATGTAATTTATATGTTGCATTTTGCACACATCAATGACTCCGATTGAGAAGACTCCACTTGTATTAGAATTAAAAAAATGGAAAAAAATATGAATACCTTATAAAAATTGGCTAGAAATTCTCACAAAGAACTGGCCTGCAAAAGCTCTCAAATTAGGACATCAATAAGTTTATGAATATTAATGTGAATCTCAATTACTCATATGTACCGGCTCTGTTACATACTTTTCATGTTAGAAACAAAGATCAACTTTGAAAACAACATGAATACATGTTATCACGAGTTTCCTATTCCCTAACATGTAAAAAAAATTCAAAATTTCAAATAAAGAAATTAATGCCTAATTAAGCACATAAAAATATAAATAAACTGAATTTGGAAATCACCTTCCAAAGAAGAATACTGATATCATAAAGTGAATTCCTAAGTGGATATACAAAGGATATGCTTGTATTCGTTGCTATGTTACTATTGATTTGAACAAAACCTGAGCACAGTAGCTTGATATGCATCATCAAGCTACACCCAGAGAAAGATGCAAAATTTCAAATAAAGATTTATTTTCATTGAAAGGCTCAACTTCTACTCAATAAGATACAACAATCAAGAAAAGTATTACATATGAAAATATTTAAGAGACCATAAATATCAGTGTCTTCAATTTTCATCAATCTATAGAACATTGTTTTGATTGAAATAGTAAAAGAAATAAATAAAAAACCTCCATGAGAATCAGTAGATCAGCAAGGATTGAAATCAATTTCAGATTGTCCATCTCCCATGGCTTCGGCTAGGCTATCTGATATCCTCATCATCAAAACCTCTTCACAATAAAAACCCTAAAAAATTGAATTGTTATGAATGAAAAGATGTCAGAAAATAGATAAAATTAGTGAAGATGAATGAGCAATACAGGGATTAACAAAAGAAGATTCTGGCAAGGGCTCTGGTGGCCATAGATACCCTAGATGACTATTAAGATTTGTTAATGTGAATGGGATGAAAGAAAAGGGGAAAAGAAGCGGGTGGGATGTAAAAAACCATACAATCAAAATTAAGGAATCAAAAAATTATAATCTTACCTCAATCAACCATACAACCACTCTCTTTCTTCCAATCGCATACCTTCAATGCTCCATAGCCACCGTCGCCAATACTCATCATATAACCCTGCATCACACTCGATCATCTGAATTACATCATGAAAGATCAAGAAAACATACCTAGATAGTTTTTGTGTTTGAGACAATTGAAGAAGTATGAAATCGCAGGAATTAGATGGATCTTCAAACTAACTCCAAGATATATGCCAAGATATATGAGATTGAAATTAGGGTTTTAAGGATTGATTGAAGAGACGACGTATTGGAGAAGATTTCTAACTGATTGATTGAGAATTGAGTGGTTTCCATAAAGCATTTTGCCGCTCAAACACCAATTATCTGGCCAAAGACCATTGCCACATCATGGTCAACATTATTTTGCTTTAGTATAAGAGATTGATGTAATCAATTATTTAGGCTGAAACTATTCGCACACCTTGATTTATTATTTAGTCGAAGTCGAACCGTAAGGCGCGTAGGTCCCTAACGTTAGTTAAAACCAAGATCGTCGTTAAAATATAATGTTTTTATTATAAATATATATTATAACGGTCTAAAATTATATTATTTTTTGGTTTTCAGGATGATGATGGACGATGAAATGGATGACCAGCTAGACCACCTCAATCAGGAGGAGTAGTTGGAGCATCAGCAGTAGCAGCGACATGAGCTGCCGGATCTTCTCGAGGGTCACGCATTCTTGGAGTTTCCTTCGGAGTCCGACGCTGCTGTCCGTTGCGAGAAGCTTCGGAAGATGCATGTCGGTGCCTACTTTGCAGTTTCTTGGGATGCCCTCCAGACCCTCGCGGAGCATGATAGGGCGCGAGAGTTTATTCCCCAGGGTTCACCGTAGGATCGACTTTTTGAGCTATCGTATATGTCGACCTATAGGGAGATACTTGTCGAGTTTTTGGCGTCGTTCGAGTTTCATCCTCGTCAGCCAGAACATGTTGTGGACCCGGCGCACCTCCCCCCCCCCCTCCCCCCGTTTTTTTTTCACATGGCCGACCAAGCGCGTTCTTTGTCACTTGCAGAGTTTGCGCATCATAGCGGTTTATATACGGAGGCTGAGATCGCTACAGATCTATATACGCAGGTACGTTTAACACTAATTTTTGTATTGTTATTATTTTTATTATTATTATTATTATTATTATTCAAATATATAACATTTAAGACTTAATATTTATTTAACATTTAAAAACATTCGTGTAAACAGGGGTTGGTAATGGTTAATAAACCCACGTTTTAGGGTTTTGGGCTGTGATTGCGGATAAGGAGTATTGGGACCACGTGAACTCCAAGGGGAGGGTTACGCGGATTCGTGACCCGATCTACAGGTACATTAGTTCTTATTATATTTTATTTATTTAGTCGACGTCGTCCGTAACTAGCGTAGATCCACAAACGACAACGATTTCGCAGCCCTTTAACGGCACGTTTGCAGCCGTTTAAAGGCCCCTTTACGGCTGCAATGCGACGTTAGACGTTTAACGGCACATTTGCAGCCGTAAATGGGCCTTTAAATGGCTGCAAACGCAGCTGCAAACAGCTGCGAAATCGCTGCCATTTCCGGTTGCGTTTCCAGCCATTTAAAGGCCTGTTTACAGCGACTAATGAGTAAAAAATATATTGTATTTTTATTATTTAGTCGACGTCGTCCGTTACGAGCGAAGGTCCGCAAACGGCAGCGATTTCGGAGCCCTTTAAGGGCGTGTTTGCAGCCGTTTAAAGGCCCGTTTACGATTGCAAATGTGCCGTTATACGGCTGCGAAGCTGCTGTTTGCGGCTGCGTTTGCAGCCGTTTAAAGGCCCGTTTACGGCAATTTTGCAGCCGTTTGACGGTTGCGAAACGGGCTTTTAAACGGCTGCAAAATCGTCGTAAACGGGCCTTTTAACGACGATCTTAGTTTCGACGCTCGTTAAGGACCTACGCGCCTTACGGTTCGACATGGACTAAATAATAAAAAATTATATTTTAACGACGATCTTAGTTTCGACTAACATTTGGGACCTACGCACCTTGTGGTTTGACTTCGACTAAATAATAAAACTTATATATTTTAACGACGATTTTATTTTCGACTAACATTACGGACCTACACGCGTTACGGACGACGTTGACTAAATAATATTTTTATTATTTAGTCGAAGAACCGTAAGGCGCGTAGGTCCCTAACGTTAGTCGAAACTAAGTTCGTCGTTAAAATATATTTTTTTATTATTTAGTCGAAGTCGAACCGTAAGGTGCGTAGGTCCCTAACGTTAGTTGAAACTAAGTTCGTCGTTAAAATATTTAAGTTTTGTTAGTTATCGTCGTCGTCCGTAAGGCGCGTAGGTCCCTAACGAGCGTCGAAATTAAGATCGTTGTTAAAATATAATTTTTTTAATATTTAGTCCAAGTCGAATCGTAAGGCGCGTAGGTCCCTAAGGAGCGTCGAAACTAAGATCGTTGTTAAAATATAATTTTTTTTATTATTTAATCAAAGTCGAACCGTAAGGCTCGTAGGTCTCTAACGTTAGCCGAAACTAAAATCGTCGTTTAAATATAATAACTTTATTATTTAGTCAACGTCGTCCATAACGCACGTAGGTCCGTAACGTTAGTCGAAACTAAAATCGTCGTTAATATATATAAGTTTTATTATTTAGTCGGAGTCGAACCGTAAGGCGCGTAGGTCCCTAACGTTAATCGAAACTAAGATCGTTGTTAAAATATAACATTACAATTTAACAACGATCGACGCTCGTTAGGGACCTACGCGCCTAACGATTCGACTTGGACTAAATAATAAAAAAAATATTTTAACGACGATCTTAGTTTCGACGCTCGTTAGGGACTACGCTGTCGAAATTCGTAACGAGTCAAAAATATATAATCTTTATATTATTTAGTCGACGTCGTCCGTTACGAGCATAGGTTCGTAACGCGCGTCGAAATCCATAACGAGTCAAAAATATATTGTATTTTTATTATTTAGTCGACGTCGTCCGTTACGAGCGTAGGTCCACAAACGGTAGCGATTTCGCAGCCCTTTAACGGCGCGTTTGCAGCCGTTTCAAGGCCCTTTTACTGTTGCAAATGCGTTGTTAAACGGTTGCGAAGCTGCAGTTTGCGGCTGCAACCGCGATTGCAGCCGTTTAAAGGCCCGTTTACGACGATTTTGCAGCCGTTTGACGGCTGCGAAACGGGCTTTTAAAAGGCTGCAAAATCGTCGTAAACGGGCCTTTTAACGACGATCTTAGTTTCGATGCTCATTAGGGACCTACGCGCCTTACGGTTCGACTAGGACTAAATAATAAAAAAATATATTTTAACGACGATCTTAGTTTCGACTAACATTAGGGACCTACGCGCCTTACGGTTTGACTTCGACTAAATAACAAAACTTATATATTTTAACGACGATTTTATTTTGGACTATCATTACGGACCTACGTGCGTTACGGACGACGTTGACTAAATAATATATTTTTATTATTTAGTCGAAGTCGAACCGTAAGGTGCGTAGGTCCCTAACGTTAGCCGAAACTAAGTTCGTCATTAAAATATAATTTTTTTTATTATTTAGTTGAAGTCGAACCGTAATGCGCGTAGGTCCCTAACGTTAGGCGAAACTAAGTTCGTCGTTAAAATATATAAGTTTTGTTATTTAGTTGACGTCGTTCGTAAGGCGCGTAGGTCCCTAACGAGCGTCGAAAGAAAGATCGTCGTTAAAATATAATTTTTTTTAATATTTAGTCCAAGTCGAATCGTAAGGCGCGTAGGTCCCTAACAAGCGTCGAAACTAAGATCGTCGTTAAAATATTTTTTTTATTTAGTCGAAGTTGAACCGTGAGGCGTGTAGGTCTCTAACGTTTGCCGAAACTAAATTCGTCGTTAAAATATAATAACTTTATTAGTTAGTTGACGTCATCCATAACGTGCATAGGTCCGTAACGTTAGTCGAAACTAAAATCGTCGTTAATATATATAAGTTTTGTTACTTAGTCGGATTCGAACCGTAAGGCGCGTAGGTCCCTAACGTTAATCAAAACTAAGTTCGTCGTTAAAATACAATAACTTTATATTTTAACAACGAACTTAGTTTCGACGCTCGTTGGGACCTACGCGCCTTACGATTCGACTTGGATTAAATAATAAAAAAATTATATTTTAACGACGATCTTAGTTTCGACGCTCGTTAGGGACGTACACTGTTGAAATCCGTAATCAGTCAAAAATATATATATTCTTTTTATTATTTAGTTGACGCTGTCCGTTACGAGCGTAGGTCCGTAAACGGCAACGATTTCACAGGCATTTAACGGTGTGCTTGCAACCTTTTAAAGGCCCGTTTACGGCTGCAAAGGCGCCCTTAAAGGGCTGCGAAGATGCAGTTTGCGGCTGCTATGAATTTCATAAATGAAGTAGTTAATGGTAGTTAACGGTGGGGTTACCATTATCGTTTTTGTAGTGACGAATCCTATATGTGTTCCTAAGAAAAGGAATTTGTCCATTTTTCGGGGTCTCAAAGGAGCATGGAAACACATAAGAACTCTTGAATGGAAATGGAAAAGAGATGGAACTCCAGTTCCTTCGGAAATGGTCAGATCTTTGGCGCAAAAAAAGGGGTTGATCCGTATCATCTTGACTTGGTTATGCTTCCTCTATTATTTTAATAATACCGGGTCGGGTCCTTCTCCTACCCGTATCGAATAGAACACGCGGAGCCAAATCTTCTTCATGCAAAACCTACTTGATTTAGATCAGGAAAATCGTGTGATTTTATGAAACCATGTGCTATGGCTCGAATCCATAGTCAACCCGATTTCCGATAGGGACAAACGGCTGCAAAATCGTCGTAAACAGGCCTTTTAACGACGATCTTAGCTTCGACGCTCGTTAGGGACCTATGCGCCTTACGGTTTGACTTGGACTAAATAATAAAATAATATATTTTAACTACGATCTTAGTTTCGACTAACATTAGGGACCTACGCGCCTTACGGTTCGACTTCGACTAAATAATAAAACTTATATATTTTATCAACTATTTTATTTTCGACTAACGTTACGGACCTACGCGCGTTACGGACGACGTCGACTAAATAATTTTTTTTACTATTTAGTCAAGTCGAACCGTAACGCGCGTAGGTCTCTAACGTTAGTCGAAACTAAGTTTCTCGTTAAAATATATTTTTTTAATATTTAGTCGAAGTCGAACCGTAAGGGGCGTAGGTCCTTAACGTTAGTCGAAACTAAGTTCGTCGTTAAAATATAAAATTATTGTATTTTAACGACGATCTTAGTTTCGACGCTCGTTAGGGACCTACGCGCCTTACGATTTGACTTGGACTAAATAAAAAAAAATTATGTTTTGACGACGATCTTAGTTTTAATGCTCGTTAGGGACGTACGCGGTCGAAATCTGTAATGAGTAAAAAATATATTATTTATCGACGTCGTCCGTTACGAGCGTAGGTCCGTTACGCGCGTCGAAATCCGTAACGGGTCAAAAATATATTTTTTAATTATTTAGTTGATGTCGTCTGATTATTATTTACTGACTGGTTTCCTTTTGTGCAGGTATCTTCACAAGATGATATTCACTTCCATCATCGCTCGAAACAAGAGCCGAGAGTGGTGTACGAGCGGTGACCTGTTTTTCCTATATTGCCTCTTGTACAAGAGGCCGTACGCTCTCGCACACGGGTTGGCACAGTACTTCACTTCCGCGCATCATCAACAGCTGGATCGCGGATTATTATACGGCGACGCCAACGTCACTGTGATAGCCCTTTCGTTGGGCTATCACCCGGAGACTTACCCGCGTTTAGGCAAGGCGATACAGCCAAAGCGGATGGGGATGAACACGATATCCGAAATGCACGTTACCAAATATTTCCCATGCGTGAAGTGGTTTAAGGGTGCGGACAGCCAGCCTTACGCGCCTACGCATCTGCCAACACAGTTCGAGCTGGTATATCCCCCGCGCGATCCGGAGGTGCCGGAGCATGAGCTGGACATGTACATTCCGGAGTCACCACAGCCGCGTGAACCACTTGGGGCGCCTCAGTTCCCACGACATGTTGGACCCGGTCCTGCCTCATCATATCAGCAGCTACGTCGCGACTTTGACAGGCTGACGAATGTGGTGGAGTGGATGGCTGTAGAGCTGCAGAGGCTTTCACAACGTGAGGGGTTACCACCACGACACTTCGTTCCGCCTGCGGAATGGCATCAGTAGAAGGAGCAGTAGGAGCAGCAGGATCCGCTGCCAAAGAATTTTATCTTTTGTTATGTATTTAGTATTGGAACCGTATATATGTCTATCAAACTTATGCTTATATTATAACTTTTGTTTGTATGTACAAACTTATGCTTATATTGTACATCTTTCGTGACGTGACTACCCTTAGTATTTAGTCATATTATAACTTTTGTTTGTATGTACAAACTTATGCTTGTATTGTATATACTATATTCAGTCATATTATATCTTTTTTTGTATGTACAAACTTATAATATTATCGGTATAACGTTAACAATATAATATATTTGAACCGTATATACGTCTATGAAAATATTTTAACGGTATATAATATTATCGGTATAACGTTAACGGTTATATATTTTAAGCGATTTAACATTAGAACCGGGTGAGAATTTCTACCACAAATACACCAAATGACCAAACAAAATTCTGAAAGGTTATATACGCTGCGTATAGCTCTATACGCAGCGTATGTAAACTTTGTGAAAAACTAATGCCTCAAACCTACCAAAATGACCCAAAAAAAATCTAAAGGTTTATACGCTGCATATAGTGGTATACGCTGCGTATAGAGCTATACACTGCGTATATAAACCCTTGTTTTCTGTGCAATGATTGCTGATAAGGCTTTGAAATCCATGGTTTATATATGTTGCGTATAGCTCTATATACAGCGTAGGTAAAACTAGGGTTTGTTAGGGTTTGGTGTACAAATAGGCAACTTGGTGTGCCAATATGCACACCCTTTTTGCTACCGATAGTCAGATTTGTGGATTCCTTGGTAAAACTAGGAACCATTGGTGAACAAAGGCATCAAGCTAAGTAGAAGTATATCTCGCTTTTTTCATTAACATTACAAACACAATCCAAATATCAGGTAAAACTAGGAACCGTCGGTGAATAAAGGCATCAAGCTAAGTAGAAGTATATCTCGCTTATTTCATTAACGTTACAAACACAATCCAAATATCACACAGTTACAAAGCATGAAGTTTAATACAACGCATAAAAAACAAAACCAAGACAACAAATCACATGGCGAGTGACTATGTAGTACATGTACATTGTTGCCTAGAATGATCTTTGATCTCTAGATCGCAAAGGATAATCATAACTTTATTGAATACTGAAATTTGAATACAATGGAATGAATTTTACAAATGAATTCTAAGCCCTATTTATAGTTTCTAATGAGTGCGAGTGAATAGACGCGTCTCTTCATGAACGGGTGTGTCTCTAGGATCTTGTGGATGATATTTAATCTTGAAGAGGTGTGTCCTTTTTTAAAAGTCATGGCCCTTGAATCCTTGTGACTGAAATTGAATGGATGTGTCTCCAAGGAGACATGGCGATTTCTTCAATGAAGTTGGTTATCAACTTCCAACTTGACACCTTTGGCCCTCACACTTTATAACTACCCTAAATTACCTAATTACATAATCAACCCTTGTAGTATGGATGTGTAGAGATTAGTATTCATTCACCCCCTAATCTTGAACATCCTTGAGTTGTTGTAGATCTTGAACTCTGAGCAGTTCTCGCATTGTAGCAAACTTGACCCTTGCTAGTGCCTTTGTAAGTATGTCTGCCCGTTGTAGTTCTCCACTTAAATGTTCCACATTGATGTCCTCGTTCTCAACGCATTCTCTTATGAAGTGATATCGTGTAACAATGTGCTTGCTTCTTCCATGAAAGACTGGATTCCTCATGAGTGCTATTGCAGAAACATTATCCACCCTGAGTGTTATCTTCTCTTCCTTCCAGCCTGTAATTTCACTTAACAATCTTTTAAGCCATAGTGCTTGGCATGCTGCTGCAGTGGCTGCCATGAATTCTGATTCACATGATGATAATGCCACTATTTGTTGCTTTTGTGTACACCAGGTTATAGGTGATTCTCCAAAGTAGAATACCAGACCAGTTGTTCCTTTTCCTTTGTTTGTATTAACTCCAAAACTGATATCACTATAACCTGTGATCTTACATCCTCCTTGCTTCTTGTTGATGATTCCATGCTCTTTAGTTCCTTTGATATAACATAGTATTTTCTTTACTGCTTTCAAGTGTTGCTCCTTTGGTTCTTGCATGAATCTACTAAGCAAACTGACTGGGTAACATAGATCTGGCCTTGTATGCAATAAGTACCTGAGAGAACCTATCAGGCTTCTGTAATGTGTTGCATCTACTAGATCTCCTTCTTCAGTCTTCGTTAATTGTGTTCCTGGATTCATGGGAATCTTTGTGTCGTTGCAAGATAACATATCAGCGTCTTTGAGTATCTTGTTGATATAGCATGTCTGCTTGATGGCTATCTCACCCCCTGCTTAAATGACTTCTATTCCCAGATAATATGCTAGCAATCCTAGATCACTCATATCAAACTTGTTCTTCATCTGAGATTTGAAAACATCTATCTCCTTCCTTGATGTTCCAATGACTATCAAATCATCAACATAGAATCCAACTATCAGCGTAGAAGTCTCACTCGTCCTTGTATAGATTGCATTCTCTAAAGTGCACTTCTTGAAGTTAAGTGACTTTAGGGTTTGATCTAACTTCGTATTCCATGCTCTTGGTACTTGTCTCAATCCATACAGTGCTTTTGATAGTCTATAAACCTTTCCTTCATCTCCTGGCTTTACAAATCCTTCTGGTTGTGATACATAGACCTCCTCCTTGAGATCTCCGTGTAAGAATGCAGACTTCACGTCTAAATGATGTACCTCCCAACCTTGATATGCTGCTAAAGCCAACATTATTCGAACTGTCTCTATGCGTGCTACTGGTGCAAAGACTTCGTCAAAGTCTATTCCGTGTTGCTGAACATATCCTTTTGCAACCAGCCTTGCTTTGTGTCTGACCACGTTTCCGTTTGCATCTTTCTTAGTCTTGAATACCCACTTTAAACCTATTGCCTTGTGATCTCTTGGCAACTCTGTCAATCTCCAAGTGTTATTTTTGTTTATCGAGTCTAACTCTGCCTTCATTGCTTCAATCCATTTTCTGTCACTAGATGCTTCCTTTTAATTCCTTGGTTCTTCTTCAGCAAGTAGTAATTCTTGTGGATCTACTTGAATTTCCTCCGTTTCTTCATACAGTTCTTCAAGACTTCTCAGTTTTACTGGAGTGTCACTAATACTCTCTGTTGTACTTTCAGAGGTAGATGGACCTCTACTTGATAATCTGCTTGAACTTCTTGCTGAGTTCTGATTGTACGAATGTGCTGGCGGGGTTACATAGGAGTTTGGTTCTTCTGTCTGATCTACTCCTGAATTATCATGATGTGGCCTGCTACTACCAGGACTACTTGGTTCATTTTCTTCTAACTCTGGTGGGTTGTCATCTTCTTGAATGACAAAGTTTGTCCATTCGGGATTCCCTGAATCTATCGTTTCCATATAACTATTCCAGTTCCATGGTTGACCTTCCATGAACTTTACATCTCTACTGACACATATCTTGTTATTCGTCGGATCATATAATCTGTATGCCTTTGATCCTTCTTCTATTCCAAGGTAAACCATAGGTGCACTTCTATCATCTAACTTCTTTTGTTGAAGTGGTAATACCTTAGCGTATGTTGTGCAGCCAAAAACCTTTAAGTGTTCCAGATTCGGCTGTCTTTCTTTCAATGCTTCATACGGGGTCTTATTTACCAAAGCCTTCGTTGGAATCCGGTTTAATACATATAACGTATGTCTTATTGCTTCTCCCCGGAAATTTTGTGGCATGTTCATTGCCTTTAACATACTTCGAGTAGTTGACAACATCGTCTTGTTTCTTCTTTCCACTACTCCGTTTTGCTTTGGGGAATATGGCGCTGTAAGCTGTCTCGCTATGCCATTGTCCTTGCAATACTTGTTGAATTCAGCCGACGTGAATTCTCCTCCTCTGTCCGTCCTTAGCATTTTTAACTTGGTTTGAGTTTCTGTCTCCACCTTTACTTTATACAACTTGTTCCTCATTCTCCTGACTCGCATTAATAACTTTCTGTTTCTGTCGCGGACTGTTAGTAAGTCTCCATCCATTGCTATTTTGCAACCAATTTCTGTGAGTTGTCCGAGGATCAATATGTTGCTTTTCAAACTTGGAATGTAGTATACTTGAGAAACAATCTTTTGTTCCTGGTTCAGACATTCCAACAGTTTTGAACCATTGCCTTTAATTTCTACATGCGACCCGTCTCCAAACCGGACTTGCCCTGTCACCTTTTCATCTAATTCTCTGAAGTGACATCGCACTCCTGTCATGTGGTTGCTGGCCCCGTTGTCTAAATATCATAGACTTTCATCTTCTGAGGTGTAACTTGTTGGTTCTATGTGTTCTTCATTTAGTAGAACCCTTTCTTGAACAACGTTTTCTTCTTGTATTGCCATTAGCAATACGGGTGTTTCGTCTTCCTCAACGAGATTTGAATGTTCTTGTACAACATCTTTCTCATGACAGTCTTTCTTGAAGTGTCCATACTTCTGACACTTGTAGCACTGGATCTTACTTATATCTGTTTCGTTTCTTCCAAAATTCCTCGAATTCTTAGACCTTCCACCTCTGGGTCTATACGAAGATCCTTTGTTCTTAGTGCTTTGCCTGTCTTTATTGTCTCGCCAGTTTCCACGCGGTTGGTTGAACCTGCCACGCCCGCGATTTCCAAACTGTCTCCCTCTGCCTGAGTTGTTGTCGTGATGTGTAAACATCAACTTGTCTTGACTTTCTCCTCGGCTTCCTTTCTTTTGCTTAAGTCTTTCTTCGAACGTTTTTAACCTTCCGACCGCTTCTTCTAGCGTCATTGTTTCTAGATCAGAGTACTGTTCCATCGAGGCGACAATCTGAGTAAACTTATCTGGCACTGCATTCAGGAGTTTGCGTACCAAAGTCGGTTGACTCAGTGTTGTCCCTAATTCGCTTGCCCGGGTAACTACACTGTTTATATTTGCGGTGAAGGAGTCTATAGTGTCATCTTCCCTCATTTGCATTAACTCGAATTCTGATAAAAGTGTATGCCAACGAGCCTTCTGTACCCGATCAACACCAACGTGTCTTTTCTTGAGATTTTCCCAAATTTCCTTTGTAGTTTTACAACTTGCAACTTGCAATACAACATCCTCCGGTATTGCTTGGAATAGATAAGCAATTGTAGCCTTATCTTTCTTAACATCCGTTTGCGTATTTTCTGCCGGTTCAATCGTTTCCCAAAGTCCATTCGCTTCCAAAATCGTTTTGATGCGAATTGCCCAAACCATATAGTTTGTTGCTTTCAAAATAGGACACTGGAATTGGGAAAGAGAACTTCCTTCCTTCTGAATTATGACTTGTGAATTTAGTCCGGTTGTTCCTGACATGTCTTCTGACCGAACAATCTTCACTTTCAAAAACTTTTATCTTTCTTGGTTTCTACAAACCTCTAATCCTTAACCCCTGCGTATAACCCAACGCGTAACAAACAATCAATCTAATTCGCACTAAACCCCGGAATCAAAAACCTAGATTCCTAACCCCTGGTTCGACCCTGAACCGAAATAAACTAACTTGCGAATTGAGAAAGAATAATAAAACCTGATCGCGAATTCCCTGCGATGCCTTAGAGCCTGATGCTCTGATACCAATTGTTGCCCAGAATGATCTTTGATCTCTAGATCGCAAATGATAATCGTAACTTTATTGAATACTGAAATTTGAATACAATGGAATGAATTTTACAAATGAATTCTAAGCCCTATTTATAGTTTCTAATGAGTGCGAGTGAATAGACGCGTTTCTTCATGAATGGGTGTGTCTCTAGGATCTTGTGGATGATATTTAATCTTGAAGAGGTGTGTCCTTTTTTAAAAGTCATGTCCCTTGAATCCTTGTGGCTGAAATTGAATGGATGTGTCTCCAAGGAGACATGTCGATTCCTTCAATGAAGTTGGTTATCAACTTCCAACTTGACACCTTTGGCCCTCACACTTTATAACTACCCTAAATTACCTAATTACATAATCAACCCTTGTAGTATGGATGTGTAGAGATTAGTATTTCATACATCAAGCGGTGCAATTAGAGACAAGCGTATAAGGTTGATCAAGAATGCAAGTGGCTTCGGGTGGATACTGACTTCTCTCGTAGCTGTGGAGACATGTCTCATTCGTTCCTAAATAATTACTAACTTCCACAATGCAATGTACAATAGCACTGACCAACAATGGACTATTTTCCTTAGGGCATGATAAATAATTTAGTTCTTCTGTAAAATCTTCACACCTACGCGCAACTGAGTGGAACGTTTTCCTTGTTTATATCCCCAACGGAAACCCTTAATAAACTGATTTCCGAAATACTTCCTTGCCAAGTTCTCTCCATAGACCTGTGTAGATTGTAACGTCCCCGGATATCTTTGCAGATTAGAAAGTCTTGGTGTAGAAGGATTTGGATTACGAGAGAAAATTGCTTTTGTTTTAGCAGGAATTGGAATATTAGCAACTTTTAGTTTAAAAATTTTTGGAATAAGGGGTCCCAAAGATATACCGCACAAAATTTTAGATGTAGTTAGGGACAATAAAAATGCACTGGACAAAATTTTAAAATGTACTTTTGACTAGAGGTGTAAACATATGAGATGAGCTCGGCTCATTTAAATTATTTAAATTAACAGAGTTTGAGCTTGACTTGTTACGAGTTCTATATATAAAAAGTTGAGTTCGGCTCATCAATATTTTTGAAGCTCGACTTCGACTTTTTTGTTTTTTTTTTCAATATTGACTAGTTTATTTTCATAAACATATACAAGTATTTATATATGCTTAGAATAATATATATATATAGGTGAAGAGTGTGTGTGTTTATATATGATATGTTTGATAAGACTCACGAGCCTATTCAAGCTTGGTATATGAAAGTTGGATCGAGGTCGTTTAAGGTTTACTCAACTCAAGATCTTAGCAAGTATGTCTTAAGTAGTAGTCAAGAGCGGTTCAACTCAGCTCTTGTACACTTTAGTTTACACAAAGGACAAAAAAAAAACTACACAAAAGCCTATGGATGAGCCGGATATATTATGGGAGTGTGGGTAAGAGAGGAGCCGGATTACAGGAGTGTAGGCTAAGAATGAGTCATCTCTACTGATTTATCCTTCTGTGATTGTTTGTTTTGGATTCTCTAAACATGACTTGGGTCAGAGTCACTGATCACAAATATGTATAGTAAGAATCTAGATATAGAATTACAAAAACAGTAATATATAAGGTACGTACCCGTGTACGGGGGAACTGTAAAATTGTAGTATTGCAAGAAAAAGCAGTACGGATTTCAGGAGAGAGGATGCCATTTTGTGTAAAATAATGTATTGATTTCTTTGCATTAATTCTAACATCATCTGCATTATATATATGTGTGTTTAGTGGTGGGAATGCATCAATAACGAGACTTGTATGAATGCAACTACCTGCATGTTGACAAATTGCTTGAGGACGTAGCTAAAACGACTTCTTACTTGGGATTTCCAATCAGAGTTTATATATAGAAATATCTTTATCATTTTGTGGTGGAGAACTTTGTCCAACCAATTTCCATGCGTATATTTCCTATGCATTTCCAACAAAAAATTTTTTTTACATGTTTTGACCAATATTATTTCCAACCGTTGTTGCAGAAATCGGCCTAGGCGGCCGATTAATCGGCGCCTAGGCGCTAGGCGGTCACTTACTGCCTAATTTTGAGCTAGGCGGTCAATTAATCGGTCATGGTCAAAAATCGGTCAAAATCCGTCCTAGGCGGTCAAACTCGGTCCTAGGCGGTCAAAAATCGGATTAATTGGACAATATTAGTCGGTAAAAGTCGGTCAAAATCGGTCCTAGGTGGTCAAAAGTGGTCAAATCGGTCAAAATCGAACCATACTATCTGAAACTTGAAGTATTTATGTGAATTTTGAAGTATTATTTTTATATTATTGGGTATATATATATAATTTTGAAAAAATACATACAAAAATCCCATTCCGATTAATCCCGATTAATCCCTAGGCTGTACCTCACCACCCGACTAGCGCCTTCTACAACATTGTTTCCAACACATCGTGTTGAAAAATATTATTTCCGATAATTTTGTGACCACACTAGCTCTTAAGCATTTCCGGCAAAAACAATTTAACATGCATTTCCAATCATTACTTTCCTACTAATTTCCTACGAAACTTAGGTTCTCTTTTTTCCTACGCATGCATTTCTGGCCACCAAAATAATTTAACATGCATTTCCGATAATTACCTTCCTACATATGAAATACCAAACTTAGGGGATGTTTGGTTCATGGAATATTTTTTAAAGGAAGTGGAATTTGAATGGAATCCTTTCAAGCTTAATGTGATGTTTGGTTCGTTTAGTTAGTTTGTTAGTTAGCGGAGGAATTAGAATGCTAAACTATCTAATTTACAAATACCCTAATTTACCCTTTTCTTCAACTTATCTTCAAGACAAAATAACATGAACAACAACGAAAAACATAACTAATCTTCTTCTTCTATCCAGAGCCTACCTTCATGTTTTTCCTTCTTGATTCTTCAATTCACTGATTGAAGGTTTGAGATCCATAAATTGACTCTGGTACTTTCTAAAGAATATTTCGATAACCCGAATTTTAATCTTCCAATTGAAAACCCGACTTCTATGATGCAAACGATTCTGGTTCTGCCTAATGAACAAGGGAGTGGACTATTATACCAACTTCATCGCGATTTCATTTGAACTTGGCCAGGGCTCCATCGGTATTGATCTTGTTCAAGGTTCGAGTTTAATTTCAAGGGCTTCATTGCTTTGATTCTCACCACGTTGGGTTTTGTTTCAAGCTTATTAGACCTGCATCGATCATTCATGTTCAAGGGTTGTTCAATGTACAAAGCTCGACTTATGTTTCTAATATTTAAATTTGTTTCTAATTTGTAACTTGGCAAATTTTCTGGTGAAATATATATATGAATTTATTTTCAAAAAGAAAATTGGATTTTAATTTTTTATTTGTATTTTGATGTATGGTTTTGGTTTTACTTTTAGTTTTTAAGTCACCATGATAGATGTTCATTCATAGACGATGATAGCCGCTAATCTTTTGTTATGAGTTTTGATGGTGATACGTAAGGGTGTTCTGGTAATATTTGAAAATTCCACTAGAATGTTTAGGCCACCCGAGGTGGTTAGCTTTTAGCCCGTGATGATTTTGTATAACGACTGACAGAAAACAAAACACCACCGCCACCAAACTATATAACACATTCAACTAACAACGTGTGATATTTATCACGCGTGAAGATAATGTGAGTGATCGTATTTTTGGGTGTTGTTGAGTGTTGTGAGTGATGGGTATTGTTGGGTGTTGTGAGTGTTGAGTATTTCCACTAAACTCCACCACCCCTACCCCTTTATAGTTCCATCAAAGAAAGGAAATGAAGCGAACTTGGTGTGAGGTGCTTACCCTCTTTCATGAAGTTAGTTTATTTTTATAGTCTTTGAGTCCATGGAGTTGTATTGTTTTAGGAACTCACCATTTATACAGGAAGGTATAGCGCTTTGTTTCCTGTTGAGCGATATGGCCTAGGAGCTCATCCCTTTTTCAATTCATGGGTATATATAGCGTCGGATCCCATGGAGCTTTGTTTGGAGGAGCTCACCCCTAGGATAGAACAATAATATATTTGTAACAAAAGGTGCTACTTTTGTTTCCATTAAACGGGTATAGCCAACTACAAGTTTGTTTCAACATTACATTTGTCGTCTAGACTATGAATTTTTTTCAAGTGCTTCCCAATCCAATGTCTTGACACCTTCCTGCCATCATGTGTCTCAGGTTTGTAGGAACCTCAATTGTGTGCTTCGCTGACAATGTATGGGCCTTCCCAGTTTGGGCCCATCTTTCCTAGATCATCTTGTCTACTTGTCTCGTTGTTTCTTAGTACCAAGTCTCCAAGTTTGAAAGCTTCTTTCTTGACTATTGTGTTGTAGTAGGCTTCCATATTTTGCTTGTACCTTGCTTTTCAGATCAAGGCAGCATCCATGTCTTCTTCCAGTAGATCAAGGTTTAAGAGTATTTCTGAGCCGTTGGAGGTGTTGTCTTTTCTAGCACTCCTTACTGTGTTTACTCCAATTTCCATCGAGATTACAACTTCCGAGCCATATACAAGGTTTTATGGGGTTTTCTGGTGGCTTGTCTTCTCTAATGTGGTTATGGCCCACAACACACTGGGGAGCTCCCCAACCCATTGTTTGTCGTGCCTTCCCAGCCGAGTTTTCAACCTCTCTACTATGTTGCGATTCAATCTCTCCACTTGCCCGTTTGACTGGGGGTAGCAAACGAAGCTGAAGATCCTTGCATGATTTGGAGTTCTAGACACCAAGTGCTGAATGATTTTTCTGTGAATTGTCACCCGTCGTCAGTTACAATCTCTGACGATAGCCCAACCCTACACAGGATCTGCTCCCAAATGAAGTTAATGACGTTTTTTCCCGCGATTCTTGCCAATGGCTTAACTTCTGGCCATTTTGTGAAATAATCTACCGCCACCAATAGGAACTTGACTTGGCCAGCTGTCATGGGGAAGGGACCCACTATGTCCATTCTCGATTTGTAAAACGGCCAGGCAGCTATAATGGGGACAAGGTCATGCTTTGGGCTTGCTTTGACGGGAGCGTGTAGCTTGCATGCCTCAAACTTATGTATGATTTCAGTTGTGTCCTTATGCATCATCGGCCAGTAGTAGCCCTTGTTCATTACCTTTTCCACGATAGTTCTTACTCCCGCATGCGATCCACAAATGCCTTCATGCACTAGGGCTGTTCATGAGCCGAGGCGAGCCGAGCCGAGCTAGGATAAGCTTCCCAAATCTTCAGGCTTCTCTAGGATGGTTCTCAATGGCTGATAAGTGATGACTTGGATAGGGTGAGCTTGAAAGTATCTCCTTAGCCTTTTTGTTGTGTGTACTAATGCTAGTGCCAACTTCTCAATTGGGGAGTAGTTATTTTCCACTGCTTTTTGTACTTTGCTTAAAGCGTACACCGGCATTTGCTCCCTTCCTCTTTATAGCACGAGCACAGAGCTTATGGCTTCTTGAACTGTGAACAAATATTTTTGAAGGAGTTGTTAGTATATGTGACCGTGAGCACACGGCTCATAGTTTTGTAAAGTGAATGAGATGTTTATAGTCTTTGAACCAGCTGACAGGTACACCATGATTTTTTCTTCCTTCTTGGGCGCTGTCATGGTTGGCAGGGAAGCTATGAGCTCCTTCAATGTCTTGAAGGCATCTTCTACCTCGTCCATCCATTTGAAGTCTTTTATCAACACAGTCCTTCAACGTTCTGAAGAATGATAATGATATTTCTACTGACCTAGGAAGGAAGCGTTTAAGGGCTGAAGCTTTTCCGTTAAGGCTCTCGACTTCCTTCTTCGTTTTTTGTAGACTTCATTTCTATGACGGCTCGGACTTTGTCCGAATTAGCCTTAATGCTTGCTTCCTTAAGACATGATTGAGGAACTTGCCTTCCTCAAACTCGAAAGAGCACTTGTTTGTGCTTAGCTTCATGTTGATTGCTTTGAGGTTTGCGAATGTCTACTTGATGTCTTAAAGCATGTCTTCTTCTGTGTAACTCTTTATTACAAGGTCATCGACGATTTGCTTGGAGAAGGCCTTGTCTACGAGGCGTTGGTATGTTGCTTCTGCATTCTTCAACCCAAAAGGCATCTTTTTGTAACAGAAGGTACCTTTGTTGCTGTGGAATTTTGTTTTCTCCTCATCTTGTTTCTTCATTTTTATTTGGTGATACCCCTTGTAGGCATCAAGGGAGCATTTATGTTCGAAACTAGTAAGTGAGTCTACCTTCCATTCCATCATTCCATCTGTAGCAATGGCTAGAAATCTTTAGGACATTCTTTATTAAGATCTTTAAAGTTAATGCACATTCTCTAGGAACCATTAGGTTTCTTACAAATGTAAAGGTTTGATAACCAAGAGTGGTATTTCACCTCCCTTAGTATGCCAGCTTTTACTAGCTTTACCACCTCGTGACAGGCAGCTAGGCTACATTTAGGGGCTAAGCTTCGTTCTTGGCTCTTCGCTATTGGATCAAAGATGCTTCCTCTTTGCATTTATTAAGATTCTTTCTCCGTGAGTCTCATAATTGGGATAGTCTTATTACCAGAGTGGTATCTCACTGATGGATCGGACCCCTCGGAAGGAGGCCTTCTTCGCCTTCCACCTATATCTTTAAAAATGGGTTCAAAAAAGGAAGGTGTTTTCCGCGAAGGACCAAAAGGATATTCCGTTTTCATTCCCAAAACTGTTAAAAAACAAGAATCAAAATCATCTTGTTGCTTTCGATCTCTATCAGAGAGTCGTAGCTTAGATCTGTGCCAAGGTTTCAAATGAAAAGGATATATGATTTTTATCTGAAAAATTCCTGAACGGGTCGCCTTACTAGGTAAGTATAACAGATCTTATATAAGAAGCCATTTTTTGATTTATTTCATCTATTCCATGACCGAAATAGGGTAAGATATACGTTACACCACGATTTTGAATCAGAAGATAGATTCTTGTATGTAAGACCTATGTTCAGCTATGTCTCTTGGTGCTCCCACCATGTCTCTAGAGCACCAAGCAAACACATCTGTGTTCTCTCGGAGGAGGTCTTTTAGCCTATGCTTAGTTGTTTTAGGGAGGTGGTTATTAATTTTTATCTTTTGTTCTGTGTAGGTGTCATTAGTGCTTACTTCTTCTACTGGACTTTCTCTTGCATTACTGCTTTCCCCTACCTCTATTCCAATGGAAGCAACTAAAAGGGCTTCTGGCGTTGGCGCCAACGAAGCAATACCCTTATCAGTCAGAAACTTTGATGCGTGTGAAGTGTTGTATAGTTTTTAATGTATATTTTAAGCCCTTTAACACTTTTTAGCCAAGTTTTAAATTTATAAAACACGATATTTACTAACACTAAACACACATATGGGCAAGTGCACCCATCGTGAGCATAGTATAGTGTTGGTAAGATACAGAGGTCGTCCAAGGACACAAGAGCTTTTAATACCGGTTTATCCTCAACTCTAATCAAATCAAAAGTTTAGAAAAGATGTTAAACTAGAAAAATAAAACTAACTAAAATGCTGAAAAATAAAATAAAAAAAACAGATAGACAAGATGAATCACTTGGATCCGACTCGTGTTTAGTGTAACCTTTGATTATTTCTGTACTTTTGCACTTTTTAAGAGATTATCTTAGTTATAGTAGTAGGCCCCTCTTTTAAAGGTGACGTTACCCTCAACCCAGTAGTTTGAGTCAGCAATGATACAATCCTAAAGGGTTGGATTATTGAAAGATAATTAATTAAGTTATTAATGCATAATGTGGTAGGCCCCTCTTTTGAATAGTAGCTTACATATGAGCCAGGTTAAAGTTTTAATAGTAGCTTACATATGAGGGGATCAAAGAGTTTGGACCCGCCATCCAATACCAGTGGGTATTGGAGGAGGTCCTACTAAATTTAACCCAGGTCCTTGCAGGATCTATACACTGAACAAGGCAAGACTCTTACCAAACCATTCCCTTAACTCCAGACCAGGTAGCCAACATATCTCCATATAGACCGTGGAGATATGAATGGTGAAAATCTTTTATTTTATATAGACAGTAAAATAATGGCAAGACACCACAGACAAATGATAAGGAAGATTCACCTTCAACATAAGAAACTAGTTATTAAAGTCATTAATACATAACCAAATAAAAAGTGCGAAAAGATTAAAACCAAAAAGTATTACACTAGACACTTGGCTTCACCAAGTGATGTAAGATACTTAGGCAAACATGACATTTGATTGTCAAGAACTCTTACAATCAATCTCGAATCCCGAGACTACTCACACACTCTATGATGGATGATGGATGACAGTGGTGGATGATGGTGTTGTGATGGTGGTGGTGGGTGGGTGAAGTGTGAAAGAGGTGGTGTGCCAAGGGATGGTTTGCAAATGAGCCAAGCATCCCTATTTATAGCCTGCACAGAAGCTCGGGAAAGGCCCCGTGTCCATTGAGCACGGCCCTGTGTCCACCCATCTTCTCTTTCTTCATTAACTGCAGTTTGTCTGCATTGGTTGACTACGCCCCCGTGTCCGCTGGGCACGACCTCGTGTGCAGAAGCGTATCTGTACTATCAATATTTCCTCAGATTATACGAATCTTAGAGTTGACCACGGCCCCGTGTCCGCTGGGTATGCCCCCGTGGTGGGTGATAGAAGCTTCTACAACTTTGTCTTTTCTGCAGACACTTGGGAACGCCCCCATGCTTACTGAGCACGGGGCGTATTCAGCCTTCTGTTTTCTTGTTTTTTCTTGGGAAGATGCTGTCGGGGGGTCGGGCATGCCATGTTTATTCCTTTTCTTTTATTTATGTTAGATTTAGCTGCCTTTTTGCTTCTTTTGTTCATTTGAGCTCATTTAATCCTGAAAATACAAAAGAAAGACAAAAACACACTCTTTCCAACATTAGTACTAAAAAAGGGTTAGTTTTATGCCACAATTGATGTAATTTATATGTTGCATTTTGCACATATCAAATACCCCCACAACTGAATCTTTGCTTGTCAAAACTCTTTATAATGTGGCTTTTACACTCCAAATGGAACGGGTAGAAGAGAGGGTGTTTGGGTTTGTCATAGAGTGTCGGGATTTCCAAGATTCTTTATTAAATTTTATTTTTATTTATTTACAATCCTATTCGTCATGATTTATTTAAAACGTTACATAAGATAAATTACTTATTAGGGCATAACATGCCTTTTTAAAATTCCATTTATATACAAGATCACATACCTCACGGGGGATCGCTCAACACTCAGCCGAAGATGTATTTTAGTGAATCACTCAAGATCGGCATGAAACTTACTTCTACCATAAGCTTGCCAAGCAATCAATCCTCCTCCTTTTTAACTATACACCTTTGTAAATATCAAGAGGACTTTTGGGTAAAGGGTTAGGCTTGGGTTAAAGGTAGGTGGTTGGGTTAGTGGTTAGTAGAAAATGGCGAAAGGCGTAAAAAGCGTCGGTTTTCGTAAGACTTTTTATTTTGTAACTATTTTATTTTGATGAAGCAATTCTTCAAACAAAGTTCTTTTTGATAAACTTGTTTGTTTATTTCTTTTTGGCTTCATCATCATCATTTTTTTATAAGGAAGTCACAAGAAAAAAACCGAGCTTTGTTACTAAAATAAAGTGTTAAAAATAAAAAAAGGGTTTTGGTGGGTAAAAGGGTGTTTGTTTTGGGTTAAGAAATGAAAAGGTTTAGGCTCAATAACTAGGGGGATTTTGGGTAGGTGGTAAAAAAAAGAAAAATAATGGTGTAGAAATAAAAAAGGGTTAGTCCTAATACCTCCATCATTTACTTACTCGGGTTTAAGTTGGTAAGGACCGGGAATGTATTGTCGTCGCAAGTTCTAGAGTTGTAAGAACCAAGCGGCTATTCACACAAGAAACGAAAAATGAGTATTTAGTTTAAAGATGTGTATTTGTATGCTCAATAAAGGCTCAAAACTCACTTTTTGTGGGAATGAGTTTTTATGTGATCAAATATATATAATCAAATTTTAACTAGATTTGTCATGCCGTTTCATAATTTTCTTATGTTGGTTCTTTTTATCACGACGCTATCGGTTGTAAATTTTTAAAAATATAACCTTTTTAGAACTTGAGATTCCCAAATTAAACCTAGACAAGTAAAAAAAATGAAAAAGTTTTTGAAAAAAATTGGGGTGATTAGCGTTTCCAATAGAGTTTTGTGTAAGGCTTGTAACTAGGACTTGCAAGATTCAAGGTTTTAGCATCCCCCCACACTAAAATTACACATTGTCCTCAATGTGTCCCAAAAATAAGCTTTTAGGTTGATTGAATGTGTAAAAAGGTGTGAAAAAGCAAAAATTAATGTTACTGGGCGTCTGGACACGGCCCCGTGGTTTCCGGGCACGGCCCTGTGTTCAGATTGCCAGTAACATAAATTAGTAAAAAAAAAACAGAAGCCTGGGCACGAGGGCGTGTTCAGCGAGCACGCCCCGTGTCCAGTTACCTGAACTGGGCATTTTCTGCAGATGGTTGGGCATGGGGCATGTTGGGTGAGCATGGCCCCGTGCTGAACTTGCTGTAATGAAGAAAAATTGTCGGGTGGCCCTGTTTTTGTGCATGGGGTGCTGGTTCAAGTTTCCCTTGGTATCCTTCACCATGCCGAGTGTGTTTTAACCATTACAACATCATCCAAACACCAATGTAATTAAAACCATCATTCAATAAAACATAGAGAGAATTACATAATAATCCTAATAAGTTAAAATATGTCAAAAGAAACACAAGAAGTCCAAACTAAGAAGTTCTAGCCTAAAGTTTATTTTATTAGCAAAATTTCTGAAAAGATAATTCTCTCGGTTGAATGCGGCTCGAAGAACTTCTTCCTCCGGATATCCCTCACACGTCGGCGAGCCATTCCTCTATCTCCCTTGGGAAAAGAAAGGCGGGCTCATTGGCGTCGATTTGAGGAGGTGCAACCTCCACCGGATAATCTTGTAGATCTTCAAGAGCAGGCTCCGCTAGAATGTCATCCCATCCGGTAGGATTGTTGACTCCAAGTTCTAGGTTCCAATCCTCTTAAGGGAGGATTGGTTCCATGGGAGGTGTCACAAGAATGTTCAACCTCTGGTGCAAGAGGTTGTGTTGGTGCATATTATGTGACAACAGCTTAGATTTGGTCTTTGGATATCTTGTAATTAGTTAAACGACTAACAGTTAGATTTGGTCTTTGGATATCTTGTAATTAGTTAAACGATTAAAAATATTTGAAGCTATCCAAAGACCAAAGACAATGCAAGACTACGTGAAGATTGCAAGAAGACTGAAGACAAAGTTTAAGAACACTAAAGACAAAGTTTTTATGAAGCTATTGTCAAGGGGGAGTTTGTTGGTGCATATTATGTGACAACAGCTTAGATTTGGTCTTTAGATATCTTGTAATTAGTTAAACGATTAACAGTTAGTAGGTTTAGCTTTGTAATAGTGAAATAATAGAGTTTAGGCTAAACAAAACCCACATTGGGTTAAGGGGGACGATTTGGGCCTAGCCCATGTAGTAAACCCTAGCCTAGTGTTGCAACCTTGTGTTATATAAACAAGGCTTTGCATTAGGGTTTAGGTTAATCAGCCAAAACAGTTACTTGAGAGAATTCGTGAGAGCTGATACTGCTTGGACGAATTTGAGGGTTGGTTAGGGTTTGATTGATTGTAATACTTCTGTTTGATAATCAATAGAAACCCAGTTGAAAGTGAATTGTTGTTCCTACACGTTTCTGCTATATTCTGATCAAGAGGATTCCGCACTCTTGATCAGATTGACAATTCTGTGAAGATCCATAAAACTCAAGGGGACCTACAATTGGTATCAGAGCATTAGGCTCTTGAAGGCTCGGTTCAGAATTGTGTTCTGCAGAAACATGGAGTTTTTCGAATTTTGTGTTAAACCTGACAATTAGGGTTTCAAATTTTTTGACTGGTTTGATAAAAAATTTCGAATTTTTTTGCTGTTTTGATCTTCTGCTTTGTTTGTTTGTTGATTTGCAGGACAGTTCTTGGTTGGTTGTTTGAAGGATTTTGGCTGGAAACGCTTGAAGATTCGAAGATTGTTCTTCGTGTTCTTCACGTTCTTCGTTCTGTTTATTACTGATTTTCGAAAATCACTGATATTTTCCTGTTTTGATTTTGCAGGATTGTCTTGGAGAGGAGATAAAATCTTCAGAATTTCAAAAAGATTGAATTTCCTTATTACTGCCCAGCGAATTTAACAAATTCGTAAACAGGACCAGCATAATTAACTGAACAGCGAATTTGGGACTTAATATCTCGGTCATCGGCAAAATTAAATCCAAAGGCGACTTTGGTAACTGTGTAAATTTTCCACAGCGAAATTATCACGGTTTCGGCGACTTTACCAGTTATCATATTCGCGAAATTAACCAGCGAATTTAATCTGCGAAGTTAAGCAGCATAATTAGCAGCGAAATAAATAACATTGTTGAGCAGCGAAACTAACCAAGTTGAACAGCGAACCAGTGCAGCGAATTTGAATTTGATTAACCCAGCGAAATTAAGGTGCTTCCCAGCGAAATTAGCAGCAAATTTAAAAACGTGGAATTTTTATTGGCAAGCGTCGATAAAATTTCAGTGTTTTGCAAATAGATTCGTATTTTCGAGACGATTCTAATGGTGTAATTTGGTAACCACTGTTTTCAGAGATATTTTATACGGTTTTCTCAGTCTGCAACGTTTAAAATGTCGAACATTACCAATTTGAATGCACCTAAGATGGTGAAGGTGGAGATTTATCTTACATGGAAGGACAGCTTCCAATCATTCATTAAATCTCAGGATGCACACATGTGGATCTGTATTGTAGATGGGTACACAAACCTAACACACGACTTTGAGGGCAGACCACGTAGAACAGATTATGTGAACATGCAAGAGGCTGATAAGAAAATGTATGAAGCTGAAAAGAGAGTCTTGGCTGCAATAAAGATGTCGTTACCTGATAGCATCAAGCATACCTTCAAAAAGTACACAAATTCAAAGGATATGTGGGATGCATTACAAAAGCGATATCAGGGAAATGAATGTGCCACTCAGGCATTCATGGCGGAGATAGTGCCAGTTGATGAGGCTGAAACTACTGTGAGTGATGCTGAATCTAAAGTAAAAAATGCTGAAGCAAAAGTGGATGCTGAAGTAGAGAAGGAGAGTGAAGCTGAAAAGGTTGATGCTGATGAAACTACAGAAGTTCATGAGGAAGTGGTAAAATCTAATTCTGTGTGTTTAAGATGTCGTGAATTATAGGGTGAGTTTGACAGGTTGTTAACACAAAACCAAAGTCTGGTGAGCGAGATGTCTAGCATAAAAGAGTCAAATTTTTTTTGCTAAAAGAAATGAATCTCTATACTTGAAGAAGATAAAAGGTTATGAAAGTGAAATCGAAGCTTTAACATGCAAATTAAACGAAAAACTTCAAGTAATACACTTAGCTCACGAAATGATGGCTGAGAAAACAAAGAGATTTCTGAAAAAATGCAAAGAGTTGTCCGATGCACAACTCAAAATTGTTGAACTTGAATAGAAATTAAGTCAATTCAGAGATTCGTCTTTTGTTATGAAACACATGATGGGTGGGTTAAAGAAGAGTAATGACAAGACCACTGTGGGCTTCCAGGGCTTTAATGAAGTCCCACTCCTCTTAGTCATGACTATTCTTTCCTGCCTGATGAAGATGAGCTAGCAGACTTTATGTCAACTGCACCAAATAGTTTCGCATCCACATCAAGTCAAGGTGAGGGGTCTGAGAGTGATAATGCAAAGAAGAACAATAACAGGGAACCTTTGAAAAAGAAAAATTCACCTCCTAAGAGCAAAAATCAAACTTTTGTTAAAAGGATTAATTTTGTTCAAGGTAGTGATATGAACAATGAAACCATTGTTATTGAAAATGAATCGAAGGTAGAGTTTGCTAAAAATAAAAACAAAGAAATATCTGAATCCAATCAAACTAGACCAAATTCTTCGAAGGCATCATCACCATCTGATAAGGGATCTACCTCAGAAACTCCATCTAAGAAGTCTTTGAAAAGGAGATCGTGCTTCAAGTGTCACACCAAAGGACATGTAGCAAGCTGTTGTCCTAACAAAAAAAGTGAAGCACAAGTGAGTGAGAGAAAGAAAGAGAAATAACCTGAGAAGAAAGGTGATAATGAGGAGAAAGTTGCAAATTCTCCAAAGAAATCTGCTCCTAAGCAACCAGAAAATGTTGTTGTTGGTATAGATAGGGCTGAAAAAGGAACTCCACAAGTTCCTCGTTTTCAAAGAAATCAACCAAGATTTCAGCCTAGATCTCCACCAGGCAGATATCAGAGACCTAGAAGCAGTTCACCAAGAATGAACAATCATCATTCTAATAATTTCTGAAGTTAAATACCAAAATAATGGTGGTCGAACTTTTTATAACAATCGCTTTAGAAATTACAACAATAGTGTTTCTTGGAATCAAAATTCAAGGTTTCAAAATCAAAATTTCCAAAGGTCAAATAGTCCAAATCTATATAGGAACCCTCAGGACCAAAGACCTTATGGAAATCAAAATCAAATTCCAACAGGTCTGAGATCCAAGACTCCTGTTAGGAGTAATGGATATTGGATGGATGTTCAAGTGGTTGGTGAATTTGGACGACCCAAGACCATTAAGGCTTGGGTCCCCCCAATCTAACTAATTTCTTAAGTTAGTGTGTGCAGGAGCTGCTAAGGAGGATTATCAACTTATGTTGATAGTGGCTGCTTCGGGCATATGACGGGGGATGTGAGATTGTTGATATATATGTATATAAAATAATTTAAATTGAAGTTCAAAGTGCTGAGTCGACACAGAAGATAACCTGGCAGATCTTTATACTAAAGCATTTGACAGGGCTCGCTTTGAACATTTAGTCGAACTCAACGGGATGAGGAATCCTGAATAACTCGTTTTTCATAAGAATTTTGTAAATAGTTTACTGTTTTTCTTAAAAATCAAAAATAAAAAAAATAGAAAAATCACAAGCATAAAAAAATAGAAAATCAAAAATGAGTTATCACTGTGTGAAAAAGGAGAGATGATAGTACATCAGCAAGTTAGACTGTCACACTGAATTTGAACCTAAATTGCGTTGATAGATTGCCAAAATCTGAAGCTTTGGGTCTTTATACTGTTATTTCATCCGGGGATATAAGGGGTGTCCTTCTGCTGCATCCAGATACATGCTGACCTAGACACACCCAGGATATCTTAAAAGAGCTAAAAATGCCAAAACCTTGAAAATGAAGAAGCTCTCATAGAGAGTCATTCAAAAATGCAAAATGCATAATTCGTACCAAAAAAATGGTATTTGTCTTAGCCCTCGATAAGATATTTTGGTCTCTCTGCTGTACGGAAGTACTTGCCTGTTCACCAATTATCTATCGTTGAAAAATAAAACA
Organism: Helianthus annuus; assembly: GCF_002127325.2. Classification (NCBI taxonomy): domain Eukaryota; kingdom Viridiplantae; phylum Streptophyta; class Magnoliopsida; order Asterales; family Asteraceae; genus Helianthus; species Helianthus annuus. Next base: position 33,167,126 of record NC_035445.2, on the reverse strand, counting down.
GATGAATTCAGTATACTCACCTACTACGATGAATCTTTGTGCATACCTTGATCGCGGGGGTATATCCTGAAGTGGGACACGCTCGTATTTCAGTAAATAAAATTACCTTAACGTATCATACAGTAATGGTACTTGAAATGTTCATGCATTTTGTTTAAGTGGACAAACATACTGGTAATCGTCTTGAACTGCTTTTCACTAAAACATTAGATAAAGAATTATCTAATAGTGTGAAACAGTTTGATTGTGCTGATATGATCTTCTTACCAGTGATTCTCACAAAAATAGAGTGTTTATTGTTTTGTTATTTACTTGCTTTCAGAAAAATATAAAAATCCAAAAATAGTGTCTTTTTCTGTTTAAAATTCTTAATCTACGGAAAACTGTTATTCTTGGAGGAATTGTTACTGATAGGGGGAGACGGTGTTAGAAAGTGAGTTCAAAATTTTCAATCAGGCAGGTTCTTCTGTGTTGGACAAAAAGTTTTGCGTGTTGGTGATGAAATTGAAAATGCTTAATCTGTGACACAGTTTAACTGTCTCTTGAATAGTAATAATTTATTTAACTTTGGTGAAAAATTCTTATGGTTTCTTGAGATGTTTGTTTTAGAGTATACAGATTGAAGCGGTTTGTTGCTGAGAAGTTGCTGAGAAGATGAGAGTTTGATTGGATGCATGGTAGAACCTCCTTTCTACATTGCAGACAAGATTGAAGAGTTTGAAGATTGTTGTGCAAATGCTAAACTGGAATTGACTCAAGTGCTAACGTTTTGAAGATTTGGTGATTGGATGCATCAGCTTAGAGGGAGTCTGTTGCTGACAGCCTGATGCTGACAGAAGCTATTGAAGCTGAAGCTATCCAAAGACCAAAGACAGTGCAAGACTACGTGAAGATTGCAAGAAGACTGCAGACAAAGTTTAAGAACATTGAAGACAAAGTTTTTATGAAGCTATTGTCAAGGGGGAGTTTGTTGGTGCATATTATGTGACAACAGCTTAGATTTGGTCTTTAGATATCTTGTAATTAGTTAAACGATTAACAGTTAGCGGGTTTAGCTTTGTAGTAGTGAAATAATAGAGTTTGGGCTAAACAAAACCCACATTGGGTTAAGGGGGACGATTTGGGCCTAGCCCATGTAGTAAACCCTAGCCTAGTGTCGCAACCTTATGTTATATAAACAAGGCTTTGCATTAGGGTTTAGGTTAATCGGCCAAAACAGTTACTAGAGAGTATTCCTGAGAGCTTATACTGCTTGGACGAATTTGAGGGTTGGTTAAGGTTTGATTGATTGTAATACTTCTGTTTGATAATCAATAGAAACCCAGTTGAAACTGAATTGTTGTTCCTACACGTTTCTGCTATATTCTGATCAAGAGGATTCCGCACTCTTGATCAGATTGACAATTCTGTGAAGATCCATAAGACTCAAGGGGACCAACAGGTTGATTTCTTGAAAACTTTTTTCCAATCCCACCGTAAGATAATTTATACGGTCTATGAGGACCTCCTCTACCGATGTCATCTCATCAAGAGCCTCGCATAATGCCATCACGTAACGTACGGCAGTTGCTTCAATTGAAGACCTTCTTTCCCTTCGACTGTTTCTTGAGTGCGCAGAAGAGGTTCCACTGTTTTGGCTTGACATTCTAGGAAAATAAACGGAAAATAGTTCATTTAAATAAAACAGTACCCTCGGACACGGCCCCGTGCTCAATGAGCACGGCGCTGTGTTCACCTTTCTGCAGATTTTTGGAAAAATGAATCTTGGAGTTTTAAATTATTTTTACAACTTTTAAAACATTTTTTAGCAGAAATAACTTAAAACAATGTTGCAAAACTTATTTTTAACAAGATTCCTTGAACAGAAACCTAACAAACATCACAATAAAGCTTGGAATCATGGTGATCTCAAGCTCTAATGGAGGTGTTGAGGTAAAAGAAATGGAGAAGAAGGTAATGGACAAGAGAGGAAAGGACAAGATGGTTGTTGAGAACCTTCTTTTAGAAAATACCTAGGATGGTATGTGTGAAGATCCCCCAAATCTCTGTCCCTGGAATGGTCCAAATGTGAAGGATTCTTGGCTGCATTTATTGAAAACGACAGCACGCTCCACATGGCCCCGTGTCGGCTGGACACGGCTCCGTGTGCAGGCAAAGTCTTGACACATTTTGTCCGTATTCTGACAAAAAGTCAGAAAGGAATCTTTTGGTGGACATGGGGGCGTGTTGACCTAGACACGGCCCCGTGTCTAGAGGCTGTTTATGAAGTTTCGTCTATTTCTAAGGAACTTATCCGGATCGGGTGGTTCCTTACTGGATGGAACAACCCCAAAGTGCCTGAGATACCTTAATTGTTCTAGATTAACACGAGAACGCAAGAGGTTGTTGGTGAGGGTGATTCCTATGCTAAATGTAGGTGGATAAGTCCAGCCCTGTCACGGGCTCTCGTTAAAGAAGGTGTATGCCGAATCGCTCAGGTCTATGTATGCACCGAATGAAGTCGATGGGGAGTCCTTCACGGCACAATCGACACAGGTACGACTATCGTTCAAGTCTTCGCTCGAGTTAGAGGTAATATCGGGAACAACGAAGTTGTTTTTATTCAAATGTGATCCCAACAATTCTTTTTGGGTATCGTCTTGAGATAGAAAGTCTAACTCAAGTTCTTTTAACCAATTAAGAATTAAATCTTCCATTTGAAATAGTTCATCAAGAAGCATTTCTCCTAGAAGGTCCGGTTGAGAGCATTCGAGGGAGAGATAGGGATTATTTTTACCTTCGCCCCTCTTAATGCCACAGGAAAACAATGGATCTATATAATGGGACTTATAATTTAGAAAATAACATTCTAAATCTTTATGAGCGCCACCACATATTTGACACCACGTACCATAAGAGTGCCGAAAGTAAAAAATATCAGTATCACTCATGTTTGTGTCAGAAATTACCAACCGTTGGGATCTTACGGTTCTGTGTTCAGTAACTGAAACTTGGGCACGGGGCGTGTTGAGTGGGCATGGCCCCGTGTTTAGCTTACTGTCTGACTTAAAACAGGATTGCCAGTTCCAAAGATTGGGCACGGGGCGTGTTCAGCGGGCACGGCCCGTGCTGAGTTCTTCAGAAGCTGAAAAATTTAAGAAAATCCTAAAAAAACAGAAAAATAAAAAAAAACGATTAGGTCATTGATTCCTAACTTTCTTAAAATCCTTGTGTCCCCGGAAACGGCGCAAAAAACTTGATGCGTGTGAAGTGTCGTATAGTTTTTAATATATATTTTAATCCCTTTAACACTTTTTAGCCAAGTTTTAAATTTATAAAACATGATATTTACTAACACTAAACACACATATGGGAAAGTGCACCCATCGTGAGCGTAGTATAGTGTTGGTAAGATACCGACGTCGTCCAAGGACACAAGAGCTTTTAATACCGGTTTATCCTTAACGTCTAATCAAATTAAAAGTATAGAAAAAGATGTTAAACTAGAAAAATAAAACTAACTAAAATGTTGAAAAATAAAATAAAATAAAAACAGATAGACAAGATGAATCAATTGGGTCTGACTCGTGTTTAGTGTAACCTTTGATTATTTCCACACTTTTGCACTTTTTAAGAGATTATCTTAGTTATATTAGTAGGCCCCTCTTTTGAAGGTGACGTTACCCTCAACCCAGTAGTTTGAGTCAGCAAGGATACAATCCTAAAGGGTTGGATTATTGAAAGATAATTAATTAAGTTATTAATGTGTAATGTGGTAGGCCCCTCTTTTGAAGGTGACGTTACCCTCGGCTAAGTAGTCTGAGCCAGCAGGGATACAGTCCTAATTAAGTAGTCGGGTTAAAGTTTTAATAGTAGCTTACATATAAGGGGTTAAAGTTTTAATAGTAGCTTACATACCAGTGGGTATTGAAGGAGTACCTAATAAATTTGACCCAGGTCCTTGCAGGATCTATACACTGAACAAGGCAAGACTCTTACCAAACCATTCCCTTAACCCCCGACCAGGTAGCCAACATATCTCCATATAGACCGTGGAGATATGAATGGTGAAAATCTTTTATTTTATATAGACAGTAAAATAATGCCAAGACACCACGGACAAATGATAAGGAAGATTCACCTTCAACATAAGAAACTAGTTATTAAAGTCAATAATACATAACAAAATAAAAAGTGCGAAAAAGATTAAAAATATAAAGTATTACACTAGACACTTGTCTTCACCAACTGATGTAAGAGACTTAGGCAAACATGGCCTTTGATTGTCAAGAACTCTTACGATCAATCTTGGATCCCGAGACTACTCACACACTCTATGATGGATGATGGATGATGGTGGTGGATGATGGATGATGGTGGTGGTTGTGGGTGGGTGAAGTGTGAGAGAGGTCGTGTGCCAAGGGATGGTTTGCAAATGAGCCAAGCACCCCTATTTATAGCCTGCACAGAAGCTTGGGCACGACCCCGTGTCCACCCATCTTCTCTTTCTTCATTAACTGCAGTTTGTCTGCATTAGTTGACCAAGCCCCCCGTGTCTGCTGGGCACGACCCCGTGTGAAGAAGCGTATCTGTACTATCAATATTTCCTCAGATTCTGCGATTCTTAGAGTTGACCACGGCCCCGTGTCCGCTGGGCACGCCCCCGTGGTGGGTGATAGAAGCTTCTACAACTTTGTCTTTTCTGCAGACACTTAGGCAAGCCCTCGTGCTCACTGAGCACGGGGCATGTTCAGCCTTCTGTTTTCTTGTTTTTGCTTGGGAAGATGCTGTCGGGGGGTCGGGCATGCCACGTTTATTCCTTTTCTTGTATTTATGTTAAATTTAGTTGCATTTTTTATTCTTTTGTTCATTTGAGCTCATTTAATCCTGAAAATACAAAAGGAAGACAAAAACACACTTTTTCCAACATTAGTACTAAAAAAGGGTTAGTTTTATGCCACAATTGATGCAATTTATATGTTGCATTTTGCACACATCAAACTTCATCATTCCATGTGCTGGAGATATTACAGCATCAAATGCTGTGATACCCGGCCTTCCTATCAATAACTTGTAGTTTGACGGGGAACTTATGACAATGAACGTTAGCTCCTACGTTTTGTACAAGTCACCATCCCGGAAGCATATGTTAAGTGTTAGCTTCCCTAGGGGTTGTACCTTTTCCCATGTGAAGCTTCTTAGGGATGTATCGGTGGCTTGTAGGCGAGCCTTCGTCTTACTCCTGAATTGATTGAAACATCTCTGGTACATGATGTTGGATGCAACTCCTGAATCCATATACACTCTATCAGTGGGAGAACCTTCCAGTTCAGCTTCCATGATGATGGGAAGCTCCGGCTTGTTGTCCGGATCCGTTGGGGGGAAGCAGATAAACTATTGGTTCAATGGTGTGGTTCTTCTTCTTTTTCCTTCTTGCTTTTCTTCTGACCACACCATGTTTATACTGACCTCCTTCTTCCCCTCCTTCTTATCTTTTATATTCTTCACCAGATGAGCCAATTCGCTTGATTTGACAACTTCCTATATCCTCTTCTTTAGTTGGAAGCAGTCATTGGTGTGATGACCTGTATCATTATGAAAGGCACAAAACATGCTCGTATCTCTTTTGCTAGAAGGTTTTGTGAGGGGTATAAGAGGTCTGAAGTTTTACTTGACCTCCTCCGTCGACCAAATCTCTTGGGGCATCTTGGTGAGGAGGGTGAAGATATGCTTATCTTTGTCCTGGTTTTTAATTAGATGGGGAGATCTTCTTCTATCTTCGAATCTTCTTCCTTCGTGTGACCTGAATGATCGTCGTTCTACGAAGGGTTGAAATCTTGATCTTTTCGACGAGGGAGGGGGCTCCCTCTAGCTCCCTTATTCTCTTTTCTTGGATACTTATTTTTCTAGAGATTCTTCACCTTTTAGGAAAGACTTCTCCCTTTCGAAGGCTTCTACCACGGTTTGCGGATTGTTTTCATGGAATCTCCTTAGGAGCTTCTCAGGCTTTTTGGCATTCATGAAGGATGAGACCCTCATTTTTTTAGTTGCCTCGCTATACATCAGCCCTTCCCTTTTGAACCTTTCTATAAAGGGTCAAAGGTCTTCATGGTGTTTCTGTTGGATTTGATGGATGATGGTCACCTCCCTGGTGCATCGCTTCTGAGGGGAGAAGTTGGCTAAGAAGCTTTTGTGTAATTTGTTGAAGGACGTTATGTTTCTGGTGGGGAGCCCACATAACCATAGCCGAGCTGGTCCAATGAGATTTTGCATAAACATATGGCAACACTCAGCACTGTTCCATCGTTCAACTGTAGCTGCCCCCGTGAAGAACTGAAGGTGGTCCTCTAGATCTTCTAGGGCATTTATGTCTTGGCGTTTGATGGCATCTTCATCTTGGTTTGTAAGACATAGTTTGTTATTTCCTCGGAGAAACATGATAACGAGATTGATTTGTATGGCATGGAGAGTATATCGAGGTTTACCCCTGTCCTGCTCATGCTTGTGCCTGCTTGGGTATTTTCCGAAACATGGGCTTGCAGGCCGACTTGACAAGGAGTAGCTTGCTAGACTTGATTTCCTATTAGCTACTGGCTTAGATGGGCCAGTAAGGCAGCTATTTGAGGCTGCTGGACACCGTACATGGGGAAGCTATAAGGAAAGCATGGGGATGGTGACAAGCTTGCGGCTACGACACTACTACCCAAGGGCAATGATCTATGTCCTTCTTCAAAGGTTGTTTGTGGACGCGTGTGAACAACTTGAGCTTGTTGGAGAAGTTGCTCGAAAATGTACTCTAGACTTCTAGAAAGAAGAAGAGGGAAGCTAGAGTGAAAGCTCCCAGTCCAGAGTGAACCGTCAGGCATGAGGTACGGATTTGGGTCGGGACTAAGTCCTGCTCGGCTAACACATGGTCATGTGGTGGTGCACAACGGAGGAGGATAGGAGAGAGTGTAACTTCTAGCTCATTGTAAGATAAACGTACTCTAACTCCTTTGGTTCGTTCTTCTCGAACATAGTCGTTTAAGAGCTCTTTTAACTGTATAAAATTTCTTCTGACTCCCTCTAGGTTTATTTCCATGGTTTCAACCAGGAAGAGAACTTCACTCGGTGAAGATGGAACAACCCGTGTAGAGGGAGGCGTCTGAAACTGTTGTGCATTCTGTGTTGCCGGTGCAACTTGAAGTTCGCTCGGGTTGGTGAAGCAGTTGCCTACCTCGGGAGTAGCCGGAGGGCTAGATGGAGGTAGGGAACTGCTCGAAACATCTTTCGGATGATGATCCTTTCCGGCCATAAAATAGATGGTAACTTAGGAACAGAGCTGATCTACCGGAAATAATATTCTAAGTAGCGCAGCCCTACGGTGGGCGCCACTTGTTAAAGTAACAAAAGTATGGCAAGGCGGAAGGTCCAGGATAACCTCCAAAAGATAGGTCGTTGGTCGATATCTGCAATCAAGAGACGCCATTAGTCTTAACGCGAGAGGTGGCCCCCCGCGTTTGGACTCTAGCTTGAGAATCAGTTGGTGGTTCTTTAGGAGTCTTAGCGAAATGGAATAGGATAAGAAGTGTGAGTGAGGGTAGAGTGAACTTACTTCAGCTAAGCAAGACTCCCCTTTTATAGACAGAGTGCTCTATCCAAGAGAGCTTGCCTTCCTGACTTGGTAAGATTATCTTCCCTTGATGTTGCTTGCAAGGTTAGCCTGGCCTCTTTGGGCATTATTCAGGTTTATGTATCTCGAGGTCACCTTTATGCTATGAAGCACGGGGACGGCTAGGACCATTGAGTACCCGTCTCGGGGACGGTTAGGGGACGGGGACCTCCCCAAAACGTTTCCGGAAAATTGGGGACGGCAGCGAGACGTTTCCGGGATTGTGAGGACGGCAGTTCAACGTTTCGGGGACGTATCCTATTTTATTTAGAGTTTAAACTTTCACCAAACTTTGAAATTCAGATGTGTTATGGACCTGTGTTGTAAACTTTAACGAGATTTCCAGTTTGCTTGACCGGATACGTATTTTCGAATGACGATTGAATTATCATGTGGTGGTTTATTATGATATATTAAAATAAGTATGTTCAGAATTAGTATGTTGGAAGTGCTTTGGGTGAATGCAAGTTTGTCTCTTGAATAGATATGTTAAAATAACAAATGATGATTTATGATTTTGGGCTTTGTGTAATATATTTTTTTTATATTTTATTTTGTCGTAACTTTGCCGTACCCGTATCTAGGATTTTTATGTTTTGCCGTTCCTCGTACCCGTATCGCCTCTGTACCCCAGTCCAGTACCCGTTTCCTTGCTACATACATAGCCTTTATGTGCTTTAGGGAAAAGTCCAACCACTTTTGACATGTTGAGTTCAAGTTCCAACATGTACAGTAACTATAAGGAAATGATTTCCGTGAATTATTTTGTATTAAAACATTTTATAGTGTTTCCTATTTTGTCCATATGCTAGTTAGGAAACCAGCGTATTTATATGTCCATATTTATCTCCTTGTAAATCAAGTTCTTATCATAAACAATACAGAGAACATTGGCTTTCACATGGTATCAACCAAGATCGATCCTTAAGCCTCTTTTCTTTTCTTTTTCCCCTCTCAATTTTTTTCCCAGCCTCCAATAATGTCGACCTCCTCCTCTGATGGGTCTACCATTCCCCTCCAAATTCTCTTTCACATGATAACACTCAAATCAAACTCCACAAATTACTTGTTATGGCGTCATCAAATAACCATTGTTCTCTCTCTTGCCGATCTCCTCGGTCATGTTGACGCAACCGCTTCTCCACCCGCTGCCAAAGTGGTTGTCGAGGGCAAAGAGACGCCAAATCCAGATCTCGCTACTTGGAACATGGCTGATCAGAAGGCCATTTTGTTAATTCAGGCGTCATTATCGGAAGAATCGATGGCCGAAACACTCGGTCTCATGACTATCGGTCATGTTTGGACCGCACTTGAACGTGCTTATCGTCACGATTCGCTCGAACGGGTTCATACTCTTAAGACTCTCTTCGCCAGCTTCAAAAGGGAGGTTCTTCTGTATCCGAATATGGCCGAAAATTCAAAAACATATGCGACCAACTCGCCGCTATTGGCCATCTGGTTGATGAACAAGATAAATGCTACTGGTTCATGTGTGGTCTTGGCTCTCCTTTTGAAAACTTTTCAACCGCTCGCCGAGCCATCACGACATCTCCTTAGTTTCGTGAACTCCTAGCCCAAGCTGAAAATCATGAGTTGTTTTTACACGCCATTGCATCCTCTCAACCTCCCCAGGTAGCGTTTTACTCTCAACAAACCCGCGGGTCCGGTTCTAATTCTTTTCGGGGTGGTCAAGGTCGGTCACGTGATGGTTCTAGTGGTCGTAACCATGGTAAGCGTCCTCCGCACTATCAATTATGTAGGAAGGAAGGCCATTATGCTTCCTCGTGCCCCAATCTTAGCAGTTGCGCCCAACATGGACCTTCTATAGACGCAAATCTTGCCCATGCTTTCCATAGCCAATGTAACGTATCCTCAAATGAACCCGACTGGACTAACGATACAGGTGCAACCTCTCACATGGTGCCTCCGGATATTCCTCTCGAAAGCACTACCCTATACACCGGTAATGATTGTGTTCGATTTGGGGATGGTAAAACTCTCCCTATTTCTCATATTGGCACATCTTCTATTGCTAACTTGTCTTTACTTGATGTTCTTGTCGTGCCTCATCTCACTAAAAACCTTCTCTCAGTGAGCAAACTCACCAATGATAACCCTGTCGATGTCTTATTCTCAAATAATTTTGTTTCATATTCAGGACAGGAAAACTCGAGCCGTACTAGCCAAGGGAAGAGTTAAAAACGGTCTTTACGTCCTTGATCATGGTCAGCAAGCTTTTTTGACAGCCGTTACTTCCTCATAACTACGAGCGTCTTATGAACAATGGCATGCACGCCTTGGTCATGTTTCTTTTGACATTATTTCCTTATTAAATAAGTTCGGACATTTGCATGTTACTTTTTTATTACCCAAACCTGGGATTTGTTCGTCATGTCAATTGTCTGAAGCAAAGCATTTACCATTTTATCGAATAATAAGCGTGCTAATCATGTTCTAGATATTATTCATTGTGATTTATGGCCCCGCACCTATTGCCTCAACAGACGGGTATCGTTATTACGTGATTTTTATTGATGATTACTCCCATTTTACATGGTTCTATCTACTTCGGGCAAAGTCGGACTTTTATACAGTTTTACAAATGTTTCTATCTCTTGTTCAAAACCAATTTTCTTGCAATGTTAAAACGTTTCAAAGTGACGGCGGTATGGAATTCACAAATCATCGTGTTCGTGACTTGTTTCAAGCTAAAGGCATTCTTCATTGGCTCATTTGTCCGTATACACCTCAACAAAACGGTCGAGCCGAATGTAAACATCGACACATTACCGAAACCGGTCTTTCTATGCTTTTCAATGCTCATGCGCCTGCTAGTCTATGGGTTGATGCATTTATTTCTGCAACATATATCATTAACCATCTCCTGACACCCTTACTTGAAAACAAATCGCCATTTGAACTTCTTTTTCATCACGTACCATCCTATGACATCTTCAAGATTTTTGGATGTCGCATATTTCCGTATCTACGCGACTACACTCCGCATAAACTTTCACCGCGTAGTGACTCGTGCATTTTCATCAGATATAGTCTGATTCATAAAGGGTATCGATGTTTAAATCCCTCAACTTCACGCATTTATATAATGCGTCATGCAAAATTTGATGAAACTGTCTTTCCTTTCAGTGGCAAGATACCTCCAGTGAGTGAAGCAAAATTAGTTTTTGGACACTTTGATGAATTTATATCTCATCAAGCCCCACAAATACCTACTGCTTCAACAAATTCACCTAGTATAAATGAAAAATCATCTTGTACACACAATTCTTTGCCTAGCCCTTTATGCTTGACCCCACCCACTGTCCATCCATGTGCTCCCACCAATCCCATAGAAAATTCCACCACTAGCTCCCAAAATACTATCCCACCTATCACAACTACCTCACCCACTCAAACTTTTATTACACCTAATGCAACAACGTCACCCATCCTACCCGATGCACCAATGCACTCGCCACCTTGTTCACCTTAACCCTCTTACTCTGTATCTTCAATACCTCCTATACCACAACCCACCGCATCCCATCCCATGCAAACTCATTCGAAATCGGGAATCATTAAGCCTAAACATCAAGCTGACATTGCTATTCTTCAAACCAGTCCTTTACATACGACTTTATTCACTGCTAGAGATCCTAAGGGATATAAATCAGCTGCCAAGCATTCTAAATAGGTTCATGTTATAGATGAGGAAATGCTTGCGCTACAAGCAAACAAGACTTGGGTTCTTGTTCCTCGTCCTTCCAACACCAACATTGTTGGGTCGAAATGGGTTTACCGTACTAAATACAAAGCCGATGGCACCATTGATCGCTTAAAAGCTTAAAAGCACGGCTAGTTGCTCAAGGTTTCACACAAATACCCGGCTTGGACTATTCGCACACCTTTAGTCCCGTTGTGAAAGCGTCCACAATCCGCATTGTGCTTGCATTGGCAACTATAAACGGTTGGCCGCTTCACCAATTAGATGTTAAGAAGTCTTTCTTGAACGGGAATTTAAACGAAACGGTCTATATGGAGCAACCATCGGGGTATATTGATCAAAATTATCTAAGTCATGTATGTCGTCTCACCAAAGCTCTTTATAGGCTCAAGCAAGCACCAAGAGCTTGGTTTCAACGACTCAGCTCTTTTCTTTTAATCCAAGGTTTTGTGTGCAGCCAATCAGACACGTCTTTATTTGTTTTTAAATGCAACACCTCTGTGCTCTATCTTCTCGTCTACGTCGACGACCTCATTCTCTAAGGCAACACTGCTGAGACATTAAAAGCATTCATCTCTCGATTACATCAGGAATTTGCCACCAAGGATTTGGGACGACTAAATTATTTTCTTGGTCTAGAGGTTTCTTACAGATCTACTGGTCTTTTCCTATCTTAATCCAAGTATGCCTATGATATTTTAGCACGTGCGGGTCTTCGAGATGCCAATCCGGCTACCACACCTCTTGCTACCACAGACGTGTTCACAACTCAAGGCACTCCTTTTCATGATCCGACCCTCTATCGATCATTGGTGGGTGCCTTACAATACCTCACCATTACCAGACCTGATGTCGCACGCCGTCAATCAGGCAAGTCAATTTCTACACTCTCCTACAGTTTCACATTATCAACTTGTGAAACGGATACTTCGTTACGTAAAGGGTACGGTCACTTATGGTTTAACCTTTGCGAAGTCTAAGGCAGCTACTCTCGTTGGCTACTCGGATGCCGATTGGGCCAAATGTCTCGAAACTCGCCGCTCGACATATGGATACTCCATTTATATCGGTGACAACCTTGTATCATGGAGCGCAAAGAAGCAACCCACGGTCTCCCGGTCTAGTTATGAGTCCGAGTATCAGGCTATAGCGAAGACCGCCTCCGAGCTTATTTGGGTCGTAAACCTTCTCAGAGAACTTCATGTTACTCCTGCGGCTACGCCAACGTTACTATGCGACAATCGCAGTGCCGTTTTTCTAATTCAGAACCCAATATCTCACAAACAAGCCAAGCACATCGACATTGATTATCATTTCGTTAGGGAGCTTGTCTCCTCGGGACGCCTCCGCACAAACCACATATCTACCAATCTTCAAGTGGCAGACATCTTCACAAAGAGTCTCTCACGCCCACTCTTCGAACGATTCCGACACTATCTTCATGTGGGCTCGCCACCTATCGGATTGACGGGGGGTATAAGGAAATGATTTCCGTGAATTATTTTGTATTAAAACATTTTATAGTGTTTCCTATTTTGTCCATATGCTTGTTAGGAAACCTGTGTATTTATATGTCCATATCCATCTCCTTGTAAATCAAGTTCTTATCATAAACAATACAGAGAATATTGGCTTTGACAGTAACTTTAGCTTCTGGTTACCAGATATTGGTGTATCAGCTTCCAGTCGGGAGCTTTCAGCTTCTTCTGACTTCCAGCTTCTTGTTTCCGGTTTATGTTTTTCCTCATTTGTTACTTATGTGTCCTGAAACTGTATTGAATTTTTGGTTTACATTCTATATTAGATACCGGTTGAAAATAAAAACACTGAACTAGACCGGTTGAAAAGGATTAGGGTTCAAATTCTAATTCGAGAATATAGTTAAACATTGTATGAAATAAATCATACATAATCCATAGTAGGGTTGACATCATAATTGATTGCAAGCTAGGGTTCAATTTCTAATTCCATAACAAAATACAAATCAATATGCTAACAATATGTGACTCAATAGTAGAACTATATGCGAATCAATACCATGAAAAAACGATACAAGATTGCAAACAAGGGTTCAATTCGACAGGTAATGAAACGAAACGTATACCAATTAGAACTAATCATTGCAAACAAGGGTTCAATTCGACGGGTAATGAAACGAAACATATACCAATTAGAACTAGGATTAGTTTTGTGTAGGTTGGAGGTTCCTAGGTTAGGATAAGAAATGGACTTGTGTAACCAAGGTAGAAGAAAAAAATTATTGTTGGGTGGGTTTAATGTGTATGTTTATAGAGTTGAATGGTTACACGATAATTCTGTGTTAATAATGTTGAAGATAAAGTATAGGAGCATCTACAGGGGAACCATATTCCTCCTCATTTTAAAAATTTAAGACAAATGCTTAAAAACTGTCTTTTTTAACTTCACATCGGCCTCCTATCGAGTTGTCATATCTTCTAAATTCCTACATCTTATTCTCACATCCTTTTTTACACTATCTCTCTATATATATCTACTAGGTTAAACCCCCGTATATTACACGAGTTAAATAAATGTAATTTTATATAATAAATAATAAAAAAGTTATATTTGAGAACCCCATGTATTCTACGGGTTGAACAAATTTAATTTTATATATTAAATAATGAAAAAAATACATTTTTAAGAACCTCATGTGTTATAAGGGTTGAGCACATGTAATTTTATATACCAAACAATAAAAAGTTATATATTTATAAACCTTATGTATTATATGGATTGAATAAATCTTATTTTATATACTACATAATAAAAAAGTTATATTTTGAAAAAACATGTGTATTACACGAGTTGCATAAATGTAATTTTGTGTAGTAATATTAAAAAAAACTAACGGATATACTCGATATACGATGGATGGGGTGATTGCGGTGATGGTTCTTATAAATGTCACATAAACATAGTGATTACCGTAATTGAGTTGAGAGTTGAACACGGAAATAAAAGTATAGAACCAATAAACATTGATTAATATTTTCGTTTACCCGTTATAAACATTTTTGAAATAGGTTCTATCCTTAACTACTTTAGTTTAATAAAATAAATAAATCATTTACATTATATTAATTTATATCGAAAGGATTAGTCCAAGCATTATGCGATGTGTTAACCATATGAAAACGCACGTTTTGACATATCCGATTGAACTCGATATATCCTATATTTGCATTGCGATTGGATCAAAACGTAACGTAAATCAAATTTATATCGTACAATCATAACGTATTATACGCGACCCGACTAACTCGAATTTATATCGTCAAGGCAAAAACTCTTGAGGGGTCAAAGTGGCATTTACAAAGTTCATAAAAAGTTAAGTAGTTAAAAATTGCATTTCTTGAATTTAAAGGCTAAGAAAGGATAAAGATAAAATTTGATAAAATTTTTGGGTAAGAAGGAAATTATAACAAAGTTATAAATATTATATTATCTCCTATACAAATTGTTTAAATTTATATGAAATTTAATTTTATAATTATTTTTTAATTCATGTTAATTATCTATAAAAATAGATGGCTACATATGTCCGTTTATTGGTTTATTTTATTATATAGTATAGATATATAGAGAGATAAAGACAAGAGATGTGTGAATATTAAATACCTTAATTTACCTATTACAAATCAAACATTCTTTTAGACTAGAGATTTACAAGAACTATATGGTGTTGAGATTTCACATGATTTCATGCATTACACAAATTCGTTTCTTCCCATTACTTGTGTTACACTCCTTTAATTCATACTTGTATATTTATTGTTATTATTCATAAAATTAGTTATTTGATGTCTTATAAATCTCCTTAGGCATGGTTGTAAAACAAGGTTTCCGAGTCTGAGTACTCCTTGAATAGTCGCTACAAGGTAGGCTACCGAGGCGACTTTCTCTAACTCCGCCTAATTACTCGGAATTGATCAAACGCGGTCAAACTCGGCCAAAATCAAATCTAGTAGGTCAATTCAGGCCGAGTTTGACTTAAAAAAAATAAAACATAATTTATATGACTATCATTTTAAATAATAAATATCATTTTCATGTATTTTGTTATAAATATTAGTAAATTTATGTTATTAGGGAGCGCCTAGCGACTTTTGCGAGCACTCTCCGCCTATGTCGAGTACTCTCAATTCCCCGGTCGTCCGACTAGGGAGCGCCTAGCGACTTTTGCAACCATGTCCTTGGTTTATAAAATTAGTTATTTGATGTTAGGACCTTTGGTTTTCTATGGTTAAAATGTAGATCCAAACATCGTAACATTGTTTGGAAAATTGGTATAAATTTCCTTTGTATATGTTGTAGTTGGTGTGGTTCAGTTCTGCGTTTTTGTGCCAGACAGGCCGGTTTTTGTTAATGAAGTTCATCTTTAAAAAAAATTGATGTCTTATAAATATAAAATTTACATTTACATTGTTTCCAAAACCACTTCGTAGTTGTCTTAAATGCACTTTGTCAAATATCATTTATGACGTTGAGCCATCATCATATCTATGTGATACTAGTATGTGTGACTGTGTCCGCTATCTATGGTCTTCGTCTGGTCCTAAGACCTTCTCTAATGGGGACCGTGGATATCATTGAACCAACGTGGAAGGTGGGAGGACGTGGCGATGAGAAAGGTATGGCCGCTTCTGACCGAATTAACTTATGAGGCTGTTCGATACAATCGAAATTACATCGTCACTAACAACGAGTATGGTCTGTACTACATCAAAACGGTGCTTTAGACAAAAGATAGTAACAATATATATATAAAAAAGGACTCCTAACTCCTTGATAACATCTACGCATTATAATTATAATATATACCAGTTAAACAATGAATAATAATATTAACAAGCTAAAAATCAATCTGTGTAGTATACTAAAGTTAACTCAATTATTAAGTGGCTAGGGATGGCGGTAAGAGCTATAGCATACACCACCTTAGTGCTTAGGATTTTGACTCTTTTGCTTTTAGTTGCATCTGCTGTGTTAATGGTTTGCAACAATTACAAGCTTGGAGGTGATAAGACCACTTGGAAGGATCTAAAGACTTACAGGTAAATAAGTGTCGTTGATGCCCATGGCATTATAGCCTAGTGGCATCCTGGGTTCGATTTTCACAAGGGGTTTTCCTAGATTTACTGGGTTTCCTACTGAATTGGTGTATAAGCATTATTGCCTAGTAGAGATGGATATGATTAGGTGGTTCCGCTGGTGGTACGATGATACTCTCCAGTGGTCCGTCAGTGATCCAAATTTGCCGTTCAAAGAAAAAATAAGTGTCATTGATCATGGATCCAATCATTTTCCGCGTCTAACTAATTTAAACTATCTTTGGCGAATAGGTATGTTTTCGCAACGGCTGTCATTGGTGCTGTCTACGCGTTGATTCAAATTCCTTTCGCTTTTTACTACGCGTGCAATGGAAAGAGACTGATTCGCCATTCGTGCCTCCCTGAATTTGACTTCTATGCTGATAAGGTAGAATTTTATTATTGTAGGAGATTATGTCCCTTTTGTGACTGAACGTATGTAATACAGTAATAGTGACCACAATGGCATTCCAGTTGATCAGCTACATATTGGCAACCGGGGCGGGTGCAGGCTTTGCTGCATCAATGGAGTTGAAGGACGTTGTGGATGGTTTGGTGGCTCTGCTATCTTTTATATTAGCTGCAGCGAAATCAGATATCGACCTGGGGTTTGATATTGATCAATTCAAGTCAAGAGTAGATAAGTTTCTCGATCACGGTATCATTGCTACGATTCTCCTAACTCTTGGTTTTGTTTGCATGGCGATCATCTCAATTCTCTCATCTCTCAATCGATCCCATGGAAGGAACTACTTTGGCTAGAGTCAGTTAATTTGAAATATCCTACGTAAACTAAATCTAATTCATTGTTAATATGTAACATCATATATTTGTTACATTTGTTAAACTTATATAATATTTTAAATCGACATTGTACTTTTTTATCTTGATATGATTAATTCCGTCAAAATGTTTCGTATACAGGACTTATGATTTGTCTCGTGTTATTGTTTTAACGTCCAATTATTGTTTATAATGTGATAATTTATCAATAAAATGTTTCGTATACAGGACTTATGATTTGTCTCGTGTTATTGTTTTAACGTCCAATTATTGTTTATAATGTGATAATTTATCAATAAAATGATACAGTAAATAAATTAACCAGATATGATGTATTTATAGATTATCTGTTGTGTTCTCTAAGCGATCTTTGACATCATAGTTTTGTTACTTATTTGTTTTTTTAACGGCTGACATAAAACATTTTATTCATTGTAGCAAGATTCTACCCGCCAAACTTACAAACGTTCATCACCAAAACATATAAAGATTACATATGCTTAACCAACGAAATTAAAACGACACCAATCTTCCCATGTTATTGACTCCACCTTTGACGCAATTCTTCACCCACAAATACGCCATTCATTTAATCTCATCTAACATCTTCGTTGCACTCGGAGCTGCTTGTCTGAAAACGACATTGTTTCGCGTCTTCCAAATACTCCAAAAAGCCACCAAGATAACAGCATAGAATGTTTTTTTCTTCTTTCTCGAACCCAGACTAAAGCCATGCAACGTTAGTAGATCCTTGACATCAAATGCTATAATCGGAGGTACCGTACACCAACCCGCAATGTTCTGCCATATTATTTGTGCAAAATGACATGATACAAAGAGGTGTTCACTAGACTTTTCATACTCACCGCAAATCGAACACAACTGATTTTGAACCGGTATATTTCGAGCCGATAACGCAAGCTTGGTTGGTAAACGTTCCATTTCTGCTCTCCATGCCACTATAGCTACCTTCTTCGGGACCCAATTGTTCCACTCAAACACTCTGGAAGGTCTGACCCGAACGAATGAGTTAAGAATTTTTTTAACACTTGCAACACTAAACGCATCTGATGCCTCATACTTCCATCTCCAACAATCACTTTCAGAACGCATGATAGACCCTCCAATCATTCCGATAAGTTGCTGTAGCTGCCCACTTTCCGCGTCATTGAGCTCTGATCGAACCCAGGACCATTTAAACTCCACAGAGTTGCTGCTCATTTCCATTCGGTCGGCCACCATACAATCTTTCTCCTTCTCGGCTTTAAATAGATCCGGAAATATTACATATAATGGCTCCGATTCTACCCAGCTATCTAACCAAAACAAGATATTCCTGCCATTTGCCAACACCGCTGAAGTGGCATATTTCAAATCAATTTCAACATTAGAAAAATTATATCCAATACTAACTATACTCTTCCATGGACCGGCAACTGAAACCTTTGCTGGAATATCACTCCAAGCTCTTGAATTATGATGAATAGCCCAGATTACCCGCCTCCATAAACTTTCTTTTTCTGTTTTAAACTTCCACCACCATTTCGCCAACATTGCCAGGTTCGCATCTCTAAGTGATCCAAACCCCCATACTCGATGGGAGCTATAGTTTTATCCCATGCTACCCAGTTCATTTTGGCCTTTTTCTTCCGATGCTCCCCGAAAGAAGACCCGTCTAATTTTATCAAGAGATTCCAGAACCTTGATTGGGGCTTTAAAAAGTGAAAAATAATATGTGGGTAAGGAATTCAATACCGATTTAATCAGCGTGATTCTTCCTCCATAAGAAAGTGTTTTTGCTTTCCATAACGATAGCCGATTCTTGCATATTTCAATCACTGGCTTCCACTTCCGAACAAGATTCATATTCGCACCAACTAATAAACCCAAATGTTTAAATGGAAATGTACCTTGTTTACACCTTAGGAGATTCGCCATATCTTGGACTTCATGTTCACTCACCCCGATCCCATAAATGCTGCACTTTGCAAGGTTAACTTTTAAACCCGAAACTAGGTAAAAGCATCTCAATATCCTTTGTAGATTTCTAACATTCGAATAAGACCACTCGCCAATAAACATTACATCATCTGCATATACGAGTTGAGATAAAGATGGACCATCATTCGTGAACTTAATGCCATTAAACAAACCAGTAGAAACGGCATTTTTCATAATACCAGTTGATGTATAAGAATTTATACATCTTTTAAACGTCAAATATGCCCCATTTATGCGAAAACTCTTTGTATTTTCATTGGTTTTGGAACTCATTTGAGTTGTTTGTGAAAATACAAGTCCGGGCTTCGACCTGGTGTTGAAACGGAGGCTGTTGGAGCAAAATGGAGCGAAAATGATGCACTGCAGCAAACTGCCAGATATGGCACTACCGTGCCACCCAGGCGCACGACCGTGCCAGCTCATCGAGCATCGGCACTCTCGACCAGCACTATCACCCAGCAACACAACCATCGAAGATCAGCGACCGCACGACCGTGCCAGTCCAAAATCACCCTCTGATCAGCTCATCTCCGAGATCGCACCAGTCATTACCGAGCACTTATCGACACGCACGACCACGCCATGGTCCGGCACGGTCGTGCCACCTCGGAAACGTTTGAGCGGGGTTTTTCCCAAAATGGTAGCAAACAAGGTCAACATACGAGAAAGTTGCTCTGACACTTGCCAAGCACGTCCGTGCTAAAAGGTAGCATGGTCGTGCCATTCTCCCAGTAGTATAAATTCGAGTTTCATGCTCATTTTGAGGGGAGTTGGAGCATTTTGGTGATGTTTTCTCTCAAGAATCTGGTCTTGGAAGCTTGTTGGAGCCAAGAGGGAGCCTTGAAGAAGACTTAATCACTTGAAGATCTACTCAAACACCATTTAATCTTGTCTTTAACTTGGTTTGCTTACCAGTTACATTATGAACAATTTATGCTTTCTTGCACTTGATTTGGTAGTCATGAGCCTTATGGGCTAAACATTTGTGTTGCTTAAACTATGTTGAAGCTTATGAACATGTGATGATATGGAAGAAGATGTGATGATTGTTGTTGTTAATCTTCTTAGTGACACTTGATCTTGTTCTTGAATGTTTGCTCATAAGTATTTACATGTTGTGTTGGAAAGCCCATGTAAAGATTATGATTATTGAATCTTGTTAACTAGTTAGTATGATTCATAGCATGAAACTAGGAATGGTAATTGCTAATATGACGTGAATGAAGATTTGAACATGGGTATGGATTCTTGCATTTAGATTTGGAAAGATCAAAAGTATGTTTATATGAATTCTATAGTTTGTGTTCACGTTAGTTTGATGATTTAGGCCAAGGTTGTTATCTAGCATGACCATGCTTGTGGTTCATAACAAGAACATGATGATAGTGCCACTTACTTGAAACCAAGTTAGGGTGATTAGAGTGTTGTTCATATTAGTTTTCCCTAATTTGTAGAGTTAGGAGTTTTGACAAGCAAATAACTCATGATTAAAGATTAACATCAACTTAGCAAGTGAACTTAAAAGAATAATTTTTAGGTGATTAGAATGCTAATTCATTTTAAGTTTTCCTAAAAATTACAAGACTAGGAAGCCTTGATTTGGGGACTTAGTTGAAATTAGAGCTTGCATCATCACTAGTCTTTTTCCTTTTGTTGTCACATGTTTATTAGTTGATACTTAGTTTAGGCAACCTCTTTTAGAATTTGTTTTTCCTTAGATTAGTTAGTAGTTGCTTATTGTTGCATGATAAATTAGAAACAAAATCAACCCATCAATTGAAAAGGCTTTAGAGTAGTAAAAGTTTAGTATCGAGACACCGCATCCACGGATTGATATCCGGTTCTTGCCGATCAGCTATATTACCACCCGAGAGGTACACTAGCCCTTTTGTGTGTGTAGTTAGTTCCTAGGTGAAAAACCATTTTTAAAACTAAATTTGTGTAAAGAAAAACTCAATTAAAAATATATATAATTCACGCACATCACCAGTCAGTGCTTCCATAGCAATTACAAACAAAAACGGGGACAACAGGTCGCCCTGACGAAGCCCACGGGAGCAATCAAATTCCCTAGTCGGTGAACCATTTACAAGGACAGAAGCTCTAGCAGAGTAAAGTGTTGCCATTACCCACGCTCTCCACCTACTTGGGAAATTCATCTGTGACATCACCGAATTAAGAAAAGTCCAATTAACCGAGTCGTAAGCCTTGTTGATATCAACTTTGAAGTACACCCCCCTCCTCTTTGTTTTTTTTAACCAACTCAGAATTTCATTCAGCACTAGCGGGCCGTCCATAATATTCCTACCAGCCAAGAAGGCTGATTATTGTTCATAAATCAGTTTCCTCATCACCCCTTTTAGCCGGTTCACGAGTACCTTCGATATTACTTTATTTATCACATCAATTAAACTAATTGGTCTAAAGTCCGATGGAATAGTCGGATCCTTTACTTTTGGAATTAAGGCTATAAAAGAGGATGTGCAACACTTATTTAGCGAGCCTTCCTCGTAAAATTTATTAAACAACTTAACGAAGTCTTCGCGAAGTCCTGACCAACACTTTCTAATGAATTTAAAATTAAAGCCATTTGGTCCCGGTGCACGATCTCCTTCACATTCCCAAATGGCTGCTTTTATTTCTTCCACTGAGAAGGGACTAACCAACATATTTGCCTCAACATCGGAGATAGTAGCTAGACCAGGACAAACCAACTCCGGTCTAACTGGCATTGGTTCATTGAACTGATGTAGAAAAAACTCATATAGAGCTTCCTTGATAGCTAGAGGATTTGTAACCCATACACCATCAATCATATGCCTATTTATTCTGTTTGTACTAATATTAGAATTAATAATGTGGTGAAAAAATTCAGAGTTTTCATCACCGTCGATAGCCCATTTAGATCTAGATTTCTGGTGAAGATCCAATTTTTTCACCCTATCAAATTCAACCACGTAATTTCCGCATTCCGCCCTTTCGGCTAATTCGTCATCCAGTAGCATTCTTTCCTCCACCAATCGTTCGATAGTAGCCAACCGTCTTTTTTTCATGCCATACACACCCACCCTTCTTTCCTTCTCCACTTTTAACCAAGCTTTGATGTTATTTTTCAACCACCAAAATTTAATTGCAAGGGAAAGATCCTCTGGGCCTGTGAAGGAAAACACACCACACATTTGTAAAACATGACTTAGAAAACCAGGATACTCAAACCAAGAATTGAAAAATCTAAAAGGAATATGCCGAAATCTGACTGAATACTAGATAAAATTATAGGCCTATGATCCAAAGCTTCTCTATCCAAAGCCATCACTGCTGCATTTGGCCACCTCTCCATAAAGCCAAGACATATCAGAAAACGGTCGAGTTTACTTAACTTTTTACCATTATCTGATATATACGTGAAAATTCCCCCACCCATATTATACTCCACTAACCCAGTCGTTAGGATAAAATGATTAAAAGCATCAGCATTGGCTTCGCTAAATTCCGAGTTCATACGTTCGTTAGCGTTTCGCACATAATTGAAGTCCCCCCATCATGACCCAAAGACCCTGTACCGAGTTCCTAACACCCAAAATATCCAACCAAATTGCCCGCCTACTGGCTGCATCATTAGGGGAGTGTACATTTACTAAATTTATCCTGCACCAGACTTGCACAAGATAACCCGACACAACAATAAAATGTCTATTATGAATAACATTTTCGCACCTGAATACCGCCGGACACCACATGCATGCTAGACCTCCTGACCTGCCTTCTGAGTTCACCACTGCTACTTTAATCTCGGCTCTGCCCCAAAACTGACTGAATAGAAATGTCTCCGAATCTTGCAACTTTGTTTCCTGGATGGCTAGAAAATGAACCCCATAGCTGGTTTTTAACCCCCGTATCTAATCCGACTTCCGACTGTTCCGCACCCTCTTAAATTAATAGATAAACAATTCATCGAGAACTAGCGTTAACTCCTTCCTCAATTATCAGCTTCTCCGTGGCTGATTCAAAATCCTTCAGGTTAATACCAATTAACGACCCGGTTAGAACAGTATCTTCTACTTCCTTCCTTAAATTGGACTGCAATTTTGTATCTATCTGAGACATACCACTCCTCGGCTCCAAGCTATCAACGTTGATCTCTGCAATTTTGCAAGTATTTTGACCCCAGCCGTTTGGGTTGACCCGTTCTAGCGTGGCCTATTTTAACTTAGACCTATTCTAGAATGTCTCATTTTTGCCTCCCCCATAAAAAAATCTGGATCTATTATTGCCGAAGGACCTGATTCGTTGGTAATTACCGATGAACAGGTCCATCATCAATTACCAACAGACAGCGACAGAATCCAATATAAACCAAAAAAGTGAAAAATGGAAATTAGGAAAAGATACTAATTAGTTAATGATTACCAAGAATAAAAAAAAATCACCGAAGGGTATACAACACTGGTGCGAGGGGGTCAGCGAACTCTCTTAATCTCCTTAGTTCCGGCCCTAATGGCTAGTGTTTATTTGAAAGAGTTTTCCGGAGGAATTTTTTACTTTCGTTGTGTAGAAGTTGGTTTAATTTTATTTTAGACCATATGGAGTACGTGTTATCTAGTGGCATGGAAGCCACTCTCAAGTTTTATATCCCAAATGCCCTTTACACCCGAATCCGTACCCAGAACTCACACTTGGAAAGCTTTGCATATAACTTTTTCTTCATCAACAATTCAAGAATTGTTCTTATGTGCTGCTCATGCTCTTCCTTGTGTTTCGAATATATCCATGATGTCATCGATGAAGACTAAAATAAACTTATCAAGATAGGGCCCCACCATATCACCAAATGCACAAATCTTCCCCAAATGCACCCCACTCCAAATGCAAACTCCTCCAATATATTTTCCACTCAAATGCGAACTCCACATAAGCCAAATGCAAGCCAAATGTTTTTTGTTAGGTATGGCCTAACAAAGTCATATTAACGGTGTCACAAGTCTAAACATATGCATTATCCTTTTGGTTATTTTTCTACTCTAAGAATTATCTCTACATATCAATTCTAATGTAGGGTTTAGTTTAAAGCAATGCCTTTACTCTATACAGTGCCATCATGCACAAACAAACTACTACAGGCAAGTACGTGGCGCAGCCATGCCTTCATGCACGTCCATGTGCAGCCTATCAACTACTGCGCGTAGTAGGCATGTTGTGCCTTCATGCATCATGTGTGACGTGTGCAAAATGCAACATATAAATTCCATCAATTGTGGCATAAAACTAACCCTTTTTTAGTACTAATGTTGGAAAAAGTGTGCTTTTGCCTTCCTTTTGTATTTTCAGGATTAAATGAGCTCAAATGAACAAAAGAAGCAAAAAAAAAAAGCCAGCTAAATCTAACATAAATACAAGAAAAGGTATAAACGCGGCATGCCCGACCCCTCGACAGCATCCTCCCAAGCAAAAACAAGGGAACAGAAGGCTGAACACGCCCCGTGCTCAATGAGCACGGGGGCGTGCCCAAGTGTCTGCAGAAAAGACAAAGCTGTAGAAGCTTCTATCACCCACCACGGGGGCGTGCCCAACGGACACGGGGTCGTGGTCAACTCTAAGTTTCGCAAAAACTAGGGAAATCTTGATAGTACAGATACGCTTCTGCACACGAGGTCGTGCCCAGCGGACACGGGGGCGTGGTCAACTAATGCAGACAAACTGCAATTAATGAAGAAAGATAAAATGGGTGGACACGGGGCCGTGCACAATGGACACAGGGCCGTGTCCGGGCTTCTGTGTAGGCTATAAATAGGGGTTCTTGGCTCACTTGAAAATCATCCCTTGGCAAACCACCTCTCTCACACTTCACCCACACTCCACCACTAGCACAACACCATCATCCACCACCATCATCCATCATCCATCATAGAGTGTGTGTAGTAGTCTCGGGATCCAAGATTGATCGTAAGAGTTCGTGACAATCAAAGGCCATTTTTGCCTAAGTCTCTTACATCACTTGGTGAAGAGAAGCATTTAGTGTAATACTTTTTATTTGGTTATGTATTAATGACTTTAATAACTAGTATCTTATGTTGAACGTGAGTCTTCCTTATCATTTGTCCGTGGTGTCTTGGCGTTATTTTACTGTCTATATAAAATAAAAGATTTACACCATTCATATCTCCACGGTCTATATGGAGATATGTTGGCTACCTGGTCGGGGGTTAAGGGAATGGTTTGGTAAGAGTCTTGCCTTGTTCAGTGTATAGATCCTGCAAGGACCTGGGTCAAGCTTAATAGGATCTCCTTCAATACCCACTGGTATTGGATGGCGGGGGTCCGAATTTCTTGATCCCCTCATATGTAAACTACTATTAACCCGGCTACTTAGGACTGTATCCCTGCTGACTCAGACTACTTAGTCGAGGGTAACGTCACCTTCAAAAGAGGGGCGTGCCACATTATGCATTAATAACTTAATTAATTATCTTTCAATAATCCAACGCTTTAGGATTGTATCCTTGCTGACTCAAACTACTGGGTTGAGGGTAACGTCACCTTCAAAAGAGGGGCCTAGTACAATAACTAAGATAATCTCTTAAAAAGTGCAAAAGTGCGGAAATAATCAAAGGTTACACTAAAGGCGAGTCGGATCCAAGTGATTCATCTTGTCTATCTGTTTTTATTTTATTTTTATTTTAGTTTTTATTTCCTAGTTTAAAACCTTTTTCTAAACTTTTGATTTGATTAGACGTTGAGGATAAACCGGTATTAAAAGCTCTTGTGTCCTTGGACGACCTCGGTATCTTACCAACATTATACTACGCTCACGATGGGTGCACTTGCCCATATGTGTGTTTGGTGTTAGTAAATATCGTGTTTTATAAATTTAAAACTTGACTAAAGTGGTTAAAAAGGGCTAAAAATATATATAAAAACCTATAACACCAACTACGCATCAAGTTTTTGGCGCCGTTTCCGGGGACACAAGGATTTTAAGAAAGTTAGGAATTAGCGGCCTAATCATTTTCTCTTATTTTTCTATGTTTTTAGGATTTTTCTTAGATTTTCAGCTTCTGCAGAACTCAGCACGGGCCGTGCCCGCTGAACATGCCCCGTGCCCAATCTTTGGTACTGGCAATCCTATTTTAAGTTAGACAGTAGCTGAACACGGGGCCGTGCCCACTCAACACGCCCCGTGCCCAAGCATCAGTTACTGAAAACCGAACCGTAAGATCCCGACGGTTGGTAATTTCTGACACAAACATGAGCGATACTGATTTTTTTTACTATCGGCCCTCTTATGGTACGTGGTGTCAAATATGTGGTGGCCCTCATAAAGATTTAGAATGTTATTTTCTAAATTACAAGCCCCACTATATAGACCCATTGTTTTCCTATAGCCTTAAGAGGGGCGAAAGTAAAAATAATCCCTATCTCTCCCTCGAATGCTTTCAACCAGACCTTCTAGGAGAAATGCTTCTTGATGAACTATTTCAAATGGAAGATCTAATTCTTAATTGGTTAAAAGAACTTAAGATGGATATCATTAATTCATCTCAAGATGACACCCAAGAAGAATTATTGAGATCGTATTCGGATTAAAAAAACTTCGTTGTTCCCGATATAACCTCTAACTCTGGAGAAGACTTGAGCGATAGTCGTCCCTGTGTCGATTGTGCCGTGAAGGACTCCCCATCGACTTCGTTCGATGCATACATAGACCCGAGCGATTCGACATACACCTTCTTTAACGAGAGCCCGGAAAAGGGTTGGACTTGTCCACCTACATTTAGCATAGGAATCACCCTTACCGATAACCTCTTGCGTTCTCATCTAAATTTAGAGCAATTAAGGTATCTCAGGCACTTCGGTGTTGTTCCATCCATTAAGGAACCACCCGATCCGGATAAATTCCTTAAAAATAGACAAAACTTCATAAACAGCCTTCCGACACGGGGCGTTGCCCAGGTCAGCACACCCCCGTGTCCATCAAAAGATTCCTTTCTGACTTTTTGTCAGAATACGAACAAAGTGTGTCAGGATCTTATCTGCACACGGGGACGTGTGCAGCGTGCTGTCGTTCTCTATAAATGCAGCCAAGAATCCTGCACTTTTGGACCATTCCAGGGACAGAGATTTGGTGGGATCTTCACACATACCATCCTAGGTATTTTCTATAAGAAGGTTCTCAACAACCATCTTGTCCTTTCAACTCTTGTCCATTAACTTCTTCTTCATTTTTCTTACCTCAACACCTCCATTAGAGCTTGAGATCACCAGGATTCCAAGGTTTATTGTGATGTTTGTCAGGTTTTTGTTCAAGGAATCTTGTTAAAAATAAGTTTAGTAACATTGTTTTAAGTTATTTATGCTCAAAAATGCTTCAAAAGTTGGAAAAATAATGTGAAACTCCAAGATTCCTTGTTCCAAAAATCTGCAGAAATGTAAACACGGGGCCGTGCCCATTGAGCACAGGGTCGTGTCCGAGGTTACTGTTTCATTAAAATGAACTCTTTTCAGTTTATTTTCGTAGAATGTCAAGCCAAAACAGTGGAACCTCTTCTGCGCATTCCAGAAACAGTCGAAAGGAAAGAGGGTCTTCAATTGAAGCAACTCTCGTACGCTACGTGATGGCAATACGTGAAGCTCTTGATGAAATAACGTCGATTGAGGAGGTCCTGATAGACCGTATAAATTATCTTACGGTGGGGTTGGAAAACAGTTTTCAAGAAATCAACCTCTTGCACCAGAGGGAGGTTGAACAGTCTTGTGACTCCTCCCATGGAACCAATCCTCCCTCAAGAGGATTGGAACCTAGCACTTGGAGTCAACAATCCTACCGGATGGGAGGACATTGTAACACCCCAGTGTTTCGGAAGACAAAGTCAAAGTCAAGATTGAAGTCAAAGGAGGAAAAGATTGCTAATTGCAATCTGTCTCTCCTTGCTCAATTCATGTTTTGACTTCTTTGACTATTAGTTAGTTTTTTATGTTTTACGTTATTTGTATTATGTGGAGTAATTAATTATAATCGCAGTAATCGATGTGTGTTTATTGCTACGAATCGCTTTACGACTGTGAACAACAGGAAGTAACAATGCGATAAAGTCAATTAAACGCTAATCGAACTAATCTAATCAATATCGCGCTCGCAACTTGAATTACGCATTTTGGTTATTGTTATACGTGTGCGTATGCCTTATGTGTTACTTATGCATGTTTGAATATGTTATGTGTGGTAATCAATCGAATCGCAATCGAACTCAATCGCAATCGCTAAACGAATACGAAATAAGGATGATTGTATGTGGATATAGTGTGATAATTAGTGGAGAAGAGATAGCGCGGGATTTGAGTAGTTGGGATTAAAAGTAATTGGAATAAGGAAACTCTATCACATCGCAATGCTCGCAATCGAAATCGAAACCGCAAAACTCGTCGTGCTAAACGCTCAAATCAAGCGACTGATCGATCAGGCGACCAGCCGATCGACCAGCCGTTCGGTCGGACTACCGTCCGATCAGACAGGCTGTCCGATCGAGCTGCCTGGCCGATCGGCCAGTCCTTTCCTCTTTTGGAACTCTATAAATACCCATGTCACTTTCATTCTTTCTACTTTTGGAAACTCTCTGACTGACCAGCTCGTGCTCCTCACCTTTTCTTCGATTTCTCTCGATTCCGGTAAGATCTCGTCCTAAACCTTGTACTTCCTTGATCTACACGCACTCCTACACCTTTCTATCTTTTAAATCTTAACTTTTAACCGTGAAATCACCAAGATTCAAGGTGTTCTAGGATGACGTCATCATGTGTTCTTGAAGAACTTCATGTTTTGGCCTCAATCCACCAAGAACAACTTAGATCTAACCGATTTCCACATAAACTAGAAAGATCTTTCATAGATCTAAACATATTCACGGTGAAAAGGATTGAGAGAATGTTTTCCAACCTTCTTTCAACTCTTTTACACTCAATGCACTCAAAACCGATAGAATCGGAGCTTGTACCGACTTCCTACTCATTCTCGTGGTTGTGTTGGTTCAAGATCCGGATCCTATCGACGAGGGTTACTGATTACGGGTTAAAATTGGAACACCGTCTTGAACAGTTAACTGACCGGATTTGAGTGATTCATGTCCGATCAGGAATACCAAGTATTGACGAGGTTTCTGTTGCTTAACACGTTATCAAAAGTATCTCGATAAAACGACAAAAAATCAAAACAACCAAGTGTAAGACGAGCAGGACGACCAGGACGGGGTGTCATCCGATCGGACTGCTGTCCGAACGAACAGTCACCTGAACGACCGGTCAGCCGAACGGCTTGCACCTTGGGTCCCACACTTAACCAACTTTATCTGAAGTTTGAGTATTGAACGAATTGCTATTCGATCGGACTACCATCCGACCGGATTGCCCTTCGGATCATGAGATACTTGGACTTTAACACTTAATCGATTTTTCAAACATGTTCAATGCACTAAGGATGCCACCCGACCAGACTGCTGTCCGATCGAGTGACAACCTGCTGAGAACTTGTTCTCGCTGAAGTACCCAGCCAAACGGGTTGCCGGCCGATCGAACGATTGTCCGATCGATCGACCTGAAAGTCAAACCATCATACACAAACACATCCTTCCCAAAGAAAGAAACAATCCACTCGAACGACCATCCGAGCGGACAGCCGTCCGAACGGACTATCAACCGCACGATCAGTTGTCCGATCGGACTACCATCCGATCGACCAGCTGTTCGAGCCACCAACACTTGCTCTCATTTTACGCGTTACATATCGTTATGCTATCGAACTATTCAGGCTAACCTTACTCTCAAGCGCTCCCTTCAATCCACCAACCGCTGTGAGTATACTCGATCCCTTTTTGCTTTATGCACTTTTGGGTGTTACATACGTTACTTATACAAAATCACATCAAACACACTACGCAATACTTTTAACGCTAACCGCTACCGCATGTATTACGTGACTTAATGAATGTTTGTTTGTTATGTTTACACATGGAATGCTGTCTACCTGCCTTAGCAACGATAGTACTATAGTTTGGATTCAGCACCCGTTCACACGGGGGTTGTTAAGGACAATTACTTGCATGGATTACAGTGGTAATCATGTATTGTGAACTGCCTTGGGCAGTCAACCCGCAGTCATTGATATTGATAGGTTCATGTCGATAACTAACAAGCTTCGTTTTCCTCTACGTGCTGGTTATGCGTAAACAATTTCAAACTCTATATGCAATTATCAAACTTGTATACTCGCCAATACACTATGTGTATTGACTTTATTTTAACGTATGTGACAAGTGTTTAGGATGCTTATCTTCTAGGAAAGCGAGGCTAGAATAACGTCCTAGAGGCCAACAAATAGTTGTCTGTACAAATGAAATCTGAGTTGTCGAAACAGAACTATTTTCCTAGATTTTCTCTGTAATAATTGTACTATCTTTTATGACATGGTATGGGACATGTTGTTTTAAGTAATTGATACATATAATTGTTATGGAAACTTCTGGACAATCTGTTTCGCTCAGTGCCACTCCCCGATGTTTCCACCATCGGTTGGGGTGTGACAGACATCCCCGCGGAACCTCCTCTTGAAGATTTGCAAGAAGTCCCGGTGGAAGTTACACCCCATCAAAATGATGCCAATGAGCCCGCCTTTCTTCTCCCTAGGGAGATAGAAGAGTGGCTCGCCGACGTGTGAGGGACCCATATCCAGAGGAAGAAGTTCTTTAAGCCATATCCAACCGAGAATAATTATTTTCGGAAATTTTGCTATTAAAATAAACTATAAGCTAGAACTTCTTTTCGGGTTTTGACTACTTGTGTTTTCTGACCTATTTATCTAGAACTTCTCGATGGACTCCAACGACCTGAACTCACAGTATGACTAAAGGGATGTGTGTCGGATGCTCAAGAATCGAGGCAGAGGCCCGATCCTGAAAGTCAAAATGTGTACGACAAGTCCTTGGGAATAGTCGAATCGCTTTGGGTAGTCAATGTCTAATAGCGCAGACGATCTATTTCTCGATTTTTACGTGTTTCGATTCTGAGCCTCCAACTGCCGACTCTGATGACTTATTGATTTTACGTGTTTATATGTATTTACCTGTTTATGTGTTTAAATTTTGGAGACTTACTCGTTTTTGCTTTCGCTTCAATCAACACACACGACATGCATTGCTTACCTATCTCAAAACGTTAACAAATCACTACTACCTTAAGGAAACGCCGTACGCTATGATGCTCGCTATACTATACGCTTATACTATACTACTCGCTATACTAATCGCTATGCCAAACGCGATCGTATATTTGAACGCTCACGGATTTTGAATGATAGGTTTTTGTATTCTGACTGCCTCTGTGATTACATGTGTATATGCTTCTGTGATTCTGTGCCTTACGTGCTTATGAGCTTTTGTGATTCTGTGCCCTATGTGTTTATGTGATTCTGTGAATTTGTGATTTCATGCCTATATGTTTACGTGATTATGCGTGTTACTAAGCTTTAGTAAGTGTTAGACGTGTGAGGTGAGATTCGATTATGATGTGTCTGAGACCTTTGACGATGTCTGTTGCAGACAATGTCAACCGGACCATCATCAGGACCTCGACACCCACGACTCACTTGCCAAGAACAACGGGACAAACGCCTTGCTGCCATCCTCGCTAAACAAGTGGCCAAGGTTGTGCCCCAGATTGTGAGTGATATCTACGAGAACGTTAGCAAATCATCTGACGAGTCTCGAATCGAAGCTCCTAAAGTTGCTACCAAGTCTACTTTCTGCTTCAAGCAGTTCAAGGCTTGTGGTCCAAAGGAATTCACTGGAGAAGATGGCCCAACGGCTATGTTTCCATGGTTCGATTCCATCAAAGTCACTCTGCGCCAAAGCGGTTGTCCTGAAAATCTCCGTACCCTAAACGCAACCGGCGTCTTCTAGTCCCGTGCACTAGACTGGTGGACGTCCGAACGAAACAAACGCGGGAATGATGCAGCTTATGAGCTGACCTGGGAAGAGTTGAAAGCCATCATGATGGACGAATTTTGCCCTCCCCATGAACGCCAAAAGCTGGAGGACGAGTTTTGGAACATTAAGCAGAAGGATGGAGACAACGCTGCCCTGACTACTCGCTTTAAGCAGCTCAACATCATCTGCCCCGATCAAGTGAAGACGTCTGGCATGGCAATCAAGAAGTACATTCGAGCTCTACCCGACTGTGTTGTAGATTTTGTTCATGTCGCAAAGACAGCAACGATCGAAGAAACTTATCTGCTTGCCGCCGAGATCAATGACAAGCGGGTAAAAACTGGTTTTTGGGATAAAGCTTCAAAGTCTCTGCATCAAGCCACCACCGCACCATCCTCCGAAACTACCACCGCCCAACCGTCAAAGTCCTCACGCCGCAGGAAGAAGAACAACAACAGCAGCTCCAGCAACAAGAACTCTGCTGTCACCACCACTGCTGCTCCACTTCAAGCCATACCGGCTCAGCAGCAGTCTCACCACCGTCCAGTACCAGTCACTTATGCACCGCCTACAAAGCGTGCATACACAGACCCCACCGGCTTGCCCAACATGTTCCTATCATCATCCGGTGGGTCTTGCCTGTCGTTTCTGTGCCCACTGCAACATGTACGGCCACTTCACTTTCAACTGCCGTACTGGTCCCCGCAACACCACAGCTCCTGCCACTGCTCATCAAGCTCTGCTCCCAGCCCCGCAAGGTCATCAAACGGCTCAGGCACCCGCGGTCAACGCCAGAGTCTGCTTCGCATGTGGTGATCCTAACCACTTTGTGAACATGTGCCCGAACAGGGTTGTGAAACAAGAGCCGCAGCAACAGCAGCCCCATCAGCAACAACAGCCGCAGCCGCAGCAGCAACAAGCTGCACACGCCAGAACGTTCAACATCAATGCGCGACAAGCCCAAGCTGACAACAACGTGGTCAATGGTATGTTCCTTGTGAATGGTATTTATGCATCGTGTTTGTTTGATACTGGAGCCGATAATTGCTTTGTGTCGTTTGAATTCGAGAAGCTCCTTAGTCGTAAGCGCTCCAATCTCCCCTCGGCATTCGATGTTGAACTCGCCACCGGAAGAAAACTGTCGTCGTTAATTCTGTTCTTCGTGATTGTACTCTTGAGCTCAACAATCACATCTTCCCAATCGACCTTATCCCGATGCAACTCGGAAGTTTTGACGTCATAGTAGGCATGGACATTCTTCGCGAAAACCATGCTGAAGTTGTGTGCTTCGATAAGATGATTCGATTCTCGCTCGCAAATGGTGATATGTTGTGTGTGTATGGTGAAACTGCTTCGAAAGGCCTCAAACTCATGTCATGTGTCCAAGCTAGCAAGTATCTCCGCAAGGAATACAGAGCTTTCTTGGCTAACATTGAAGTAGCGGAAAAGGAAAAGAAAAGGAAGACAGAAGAGAAAGACGTCCCTGTGATCCGTGAATTTCCTCAGGTGTTCCCTGATGATCTTCCAGGACTCCCGCCAAGTCGTGATATCGACTTCCGAATCAACCTCATTCCTGGAGCCAACCCTGTTGCCAAAGCTCCTTTCCAACTCGCGCCGTCCAAGATGCGTGAACTCTCGAACCAGCTCCAGGAATTACTTGAGAAAGGCTTCATTCGCCCGAGCACCTCTCCTTGGGGCGCGCCAGTCCTTTTCGTCAAAAAGAAGGATGGGTCGTTCAGGATGTGCATCGACTATCGGGAATTGAATAAGCTAACCATCAAGAACCGTTATCCCCTGCCTCGCATTGATGATTTGTTTGATCAGCTACAAGGTGCTACGTGTTTCTCGAAGATCGATCTACGCTCAGGCTACCACCAGCTACGTATTCGAGAGGAAGATATACCCAAAACCGTTTTTCGCACTCGTTACGGTCACTATGAGTTCGTTGTTATGCCTTTTGGTTTAACCAACGCACCCACGGTTTTCATGGATCTGATGAATCGCGTGTGTAAGCCATTTCTAGGCCGTTTCGTCATTGTGTTCATCGACGACGTCTTGATCTATTCCAAATCGAAGGCCGAACACGCGCAACATCTACATTTGGTTCTCGAGCTACTCCAGGGGAATCAACTCTATGCTAAGTTCTCCAAGTGTGAATTCTGGCTAGAGGAGGTTCAGTTTCTGGGTCACATTGTAAATAGTCAAGGTATTCACGTTGATCCCGCGAAGATTGAAGCAGTTAAGAGTTCGATTACACCTAAGAACCCGTCTGAAGTCCGTTCTTTTCTCGGACTAGCGGGCTATTACCAAAGATTTATCGAAGGATTCTCAAAGATCGTTGTGCCGCTTACCGCTCTTACGCATAAATACAAGCTTTTTGTTTGGGGAACCGAACAAGAATCTGCTTCCTAAACCCTCAAGCACATGCTCTGCAATGCTCCTGTTCTCACATTGCCCGATGGAAACGATGGATTCATTGTCTATTGTGATGCTTCCAACCTTGGTCTTGGTTGTGTTCTCATGCATCGGGACAAGGTTATAGCTTACGCGTCTCGACAGCTCAAAATCCACGAGAAGAACTATACAACCCATGATCTCGAGCTAGGCGCAGTTGTTTTTGCGTTAAAGATTTGGTGACACTACCTGTATGGTACCAAGTGTACGATCTTCACCGATCATAGGAGCCTACAACATATCTTTGACCAGAAAGAACTTAATATGCGTCAACGCCGATGGATAGAACTTCTCAATGATTACGCCTGTGAGATTCGTTATCACCCAGGCAAAGCAAATGTCGTTGCCGACGCTCTCAGCAGACAGAGTTATTTGCTCAGCATTCGCAATACCCAAGCCCAATACGATCCTGAAACTCTCATCCGCAAAGCCCAGCATGCCTGTTTTAATGAACGCACCTTGAAGAAGAAGAGAATCTATCACGATGGAGCTCAGCTTGTAAGTAAATCCAATGGGATTTTCCATTTTCTGGACCGAATTTGGATCCCTAAGCGAACCGATTTGCGACAGATTTTGATGGATGAAGCCCACAAATGCCGGTATTCTATTCATCCCGGTGCCGATAAAATGTACCAGGATCTTCGCTACAAGTACTGGTGGACGGGTATGAAAAGGGATATTGCGCTCTACGTTGGGAAGTGCCTGACGTGTGCAAGGGTCAAGGCTGAACATCAAAGGCCCTCTGGCTTACTCGAACCACCCCCAATCCCTATGTGGAAGTGGGAGAGTATAGCCATGGACTTTATAACAAAGCTTCCGCACACGTTATCAGGTCACGACAACATTTGGATTGTTATTGATCGTTTGACCAAATCCGCCCACTTTTTGCCAATACGAGAAGACTACAAGGTAGAACGATTAGCCCGAATCTACACCGATGAGATCATTTGTAATCATGGGACGCCTCGCGACATCATCTCTGACCGTGATGCTCGGTTTACCTCGCGACTGTGGGAAACGTTTCAAGCTGCTCTTAGTACTACGCTTAATCTAAGTACCGCATTCCACCCTCAAACCAACGGTCAGACTGAGAGAAGGATCTGTACTCTTGAAGACATGCTCCGTTCGTGTGTTATAGATTTTGGTGGTAATTGGGATAAATACCTACCGTTGGTCGAATTCTCGTACAACAACAGTTATCATTCCAGCATTCAAATGGCACCATTCGAGGCTTTATATGGAAGAAGATGTCGATCGCCTATTGTATGGCACGAGGTCGGTCACTCGCAATTCACCGGTCCTGAGCTATTGCAAGAAACGACTGACAAAGTCCTCCAGATTCGAGACAACTTGGGAACTCGAAAGCAAAATGAGGGCGAAGTACCGGCAATTGTTTGTTACGGCTTCGACTAATTTCGGGACAAAATTCCCCAAACAAGGGGAGGCTGTAACACCCCAGTGTTTCGAAAGACAAAGTCAAAGTCAAGATTAAAGTCAAAGGAGGAAAAGATTGCTAATTGCAATCTATCTCTCCTTGCTCAATTCCTGTTTTGACTTCTTTGACTATTAGTTAGTTTTTTTATGTTTTACGTTAGCTGTATTATGTGGAGTAATTAATTATAATCGCAGTAATCGATGTGTGTTTATCGCTACGAATCGCTTTACGACTGTGAACAATAGGAAGTAACAATGCGATAAAGTCAATTAAACGCTAATCGAACTAATCTAATCAATCTCGCGCTCGCAACTCGAGTTACACATTTTGGTTATTGTTATACGTGTGCGTGTGCCTAATGTGTTACTTGTGCATGTTTGAATATGTTATGTGTGGTAATCAATCGAATCGCAATCGCTAAACGAATACGAAATAAGTATGATTGTATGTGGATATAGTGTGATAATTAGTGGAGAAGAGATAGCGCGAGATATGAGTAGTTGGGATTAAAAGTAAATGGAATAAGGAAACTCTATCGCATCGCAACGCTCGCAATCGAAATCGAAACGGCAAAACTCGTCGTGCTAAACGCTTAAATCAAGCGACTGATCGATCAGGCGACCAGCCGATGGACCAGCCGTTCGATCGAACTACCGTCCGATCGGACAGGCTGTCCGATCGAGCTGCCTGGCCGATTGGCCAGTCCTTTCCTCTTTTGGAACTCTATAAATACCCATTTCACTTTCATTCTTTCTACTTTTGGAAACTCTCTGATCGACCAGCTCGTGGTCCTCACCTTTTCTTCGATTTCTCTCGATTCCAGTAAGATCTCGTCCTAAACCTTGTACTTCCTTGATCTACACGCACTCCTACACCTTTCTATCTTTTAAATCTTAACTTTTAACCGTGAAATCACCAAGATTCAAGGTGTTCTAGGATGACATCATCATGTGTTCTTGAAGAACTTCATGTTTTGGCCTCAATCCACCAAGAACAACTTAGATCTAACCGATTTCCACATAAACCACAAAGATCTTTCATAGATCTAAACATATTCACGGTTAAAAGGATTGAGAGAATGTTTTCCAACCTTCTTTCAACTCTTTTACACTCAATGCACTCAAAACCGATAGAATCGGAGCTTGTACCGACTTCCTACTCATTCTCGTGATTGTGTTGGTTCAAGATCCGGATCCTATCGACGAGGGTTACCGATTACGGGTTAAACTTGGAACACCGTCTTGAACAATTAACTGACCGGATTTGGGTGATTCATGTCCGATTAGGAATACCAAGTATTGACGAGGTTTCTGTTGCTTAACACGTTATCAAAAGCATCTCGATAAAACGACAAACAATCAAAACAACCAAGTGTAAGACGAACAGGACGACCAAGACGGGGTGTCGTCCGAAGGAACAGTCACCCGAACGACCGGTTAGCCGAACGGCTTGCACCTCGGGTCCCACACTTAACCAACTTTATCTGAAGTTTGAGTATTGAATAAATTGTTATCCGATCGGACTACCATCCGACCGGATTGCCCTTCGGATCATGAGATACTTGGACTTTAACACTTAATCGATTTTTCAAACATGTTCAATGCACTAAGGATGCCACCCGACCGGACTGCTGTCCGATCGAGTGACAACCTGCTGAAAACTTGTTTTCGCTGAAGTACCCAGCCGAACGGGTTGTCGGCCGATCGAACGACCGTCCGATCGATCGACCTGAAAGGTAGAGAAACTTCAATGATTTCAAAATGCTCCAAGAAAAACTTCAAAAGTCAAACCATCATACACAAACACATCCTTCCTAAAGGAAGAAACAATCCACTCGAACGACCATCCGAGCAGACAGCCGTCCGAACGGACTATCAATCACACGATCAGCTGTTCGATCAGACTACTATCCGATCGACCAGCTGTTCGAGCCACCAACACTTGCTCTCGTTTTACGCGTTACTTATTATTATGCTATCGAACTATTCAGGCTAACCTTACTCTCAAGCGCTCCCTTCAATCCACCAACCGCTGTGAGTATACTCGATCCCTTTTTGCTTTATGCACTTTTGGGTGTTACATATGTTACTTATACAAAATCACATCGAACACACTACGTAATACTTTTAACGCTAACTGTTACCGCATGTATTACGTGACTTAATGAATGTTTGTTTGTTATGTTTACACATGGAATGTTGTCTACCTCCCTTAGCAGCGATAGTACTATAGTTTGGACTCAGCACCCGTTCACACAGGGGTTGTTAAGGACAGTTACTTGCATGGATTATAGTGGTGATCATGTATTACGAACTGCCTTGGGCAGTCAACCCGCAGTCATTGGTATTGATAGGTTCATGTCGTTAACTAACATGCTTCGTTTTCCTCTGTGTACGTGCTGGTTATACGTAAACTATTTCAAACTCTATATGCTATTATCAAACTTGTATACTCGCCTTTACACTATGTGTATTGACTTTATTTTAACGTATGTGACAGGTGTTTAGGATGCTTATCTGCTAGGAAAGCGAGGCTGGAATAAGGTCCTAGCGGCCAACAAATAGTTGTCTGTGCAAATGAAATCTGAGTTGTCGAAACAGAACTATTTGCCTAGATTTTGTCTGTAATAATTGTACTATCTTGTATGACATGGTATGGGGCATGTTGTTTTAAGTAATTGATAAAAATAATTGTTATGGAAACTTCTGGACAATCTGTTTCGCTCAGTGCCACGCCCCGATTTTCCGCCATCGGTTGGGGTGTGACAAACATCCCCGCGGAACCTCCTCTTGAAGATTTGGAAGAAGTCCCGGTGGAAGTTACACCCCCTCAAAATGATGCCAATGAGCCCGCCTTTCTTCTCCCTAGGGAGATAGAAGAGTGGCTCGCCGACGTGTGAGGGACCCATATCCGGAGGAAGAAGTTCTTTAAGCCATATCCAACCGAGAAAAATTATTTTCGGAAATTTTGCTATTAAAATAAACTATAAGCTAGAACTTCTTTTCGGGTTTACACTTCTTGTGTTCTCTGACCTATTTATCTAGAATTTTAATTTATTAGGAATATGATGTAATTTTCTCTATTTAATGGAATGATAGTTTTAGTTAAATTGGTGTTTGGATGATGTTGTATTGGATAAAACACACTCGGGATGGTGAAGGAAACCACGGAAACTTAAACCAGCACCCCCATGCACAAAAACAGAGCCACCCAACAATTTTTTTTTCGTTACAGCAAGTTCAGCACGGGCCATGCCCACCCAACATGGCTTCGTGCTGAACAATCTGCAGGTAATTGCCCAGTTCAGGTAACTGGACACGGGGCGTGTTCACTGAACATGCCCCCGTGCCCAGGCTTCTATTTCTTTTTAAAGATTTCTGTTACTGGCAATCTGAACACGGGGCCGTGCCCGGTGTTGGAGTCTGTATGCCCAAGGTACATATTAAATTGATGTGGCTAGTACGTTATGATCCAAGTCGAGTCATACCCAAATACAAGCTAGACAAACACTTATAATATTTATTTATGATATGATCAAACAAATAAATATTAACACTTACAATATTTAGAAATTGGTTTTCTAAGTAATTACACTTGAGAAACTAATAAATTATATGGATAATTTATTTTGAGAGAATATTTTATTTTGTTATTTAATGGGTTAAATAACATAATAAAAATAACATAAGTCTTATAACATATGATGTTATATTTTATCAAAGTTATAAAATATATATATGTAAGACTTATATTATTTAAAAGAAAAAAATTGATTTCTTTTTTTAAATAAAAGTGCCCCCCCCCCCTCTTCCCAAGAAGTTGTGGTCCAATCACAATACATGCAATTTGCATGTGTAAGATGGGTTTTGATTGGGTGGTCTTTCCAAGACCATTTTCGTCCAATCACCCTTCATGCACTTGCATGTGTTAGATGCTCTCTCATTGGGCAAGATTGGTGGCATTCTCTCTCATGCTTTTAATAAGCATTTTGTATGACAAAAATTAAGAGAGAAGAACTTGAAAAACACTAGAGATTTCTCTCTAGAAATTGGCCAACATAAGGTTGTGCATAAGGGTTTTTCAAGTGCATAAAACTCCATACTCTTCTCTCATAATTTCGGCCAAGGGTTGGTTCCAAGAGAGGGATTTTTCAAGTGAGTTTTGAGTGTAAAATCCTAGCTAAACATAAAGTGTTTGTTGGAAGGCTTGTGTTATACAAGCTTGAGGTCTTCTACACTTGAAGGCAACCGTTCAAGAAGCATCATCTTTTTCATATCCTTTACTCCTTGGAAGGTAGTATTCTAAACACCCTATGGTTGTGTTTTAATTTTTGATAGCATGCATGTTCGTATATGGATCCGGGTATTGGGTTTTACATATAAAATGGGTTTTATATCTTGTAAGTAACATGTTTTAAATAATATTTTCCGCTGCATTTTTATTTTTTATAGATAAAATACTTTGATAAACATGTGAAAAACCCAACAATGGCATCTAGAGCCGCTTATATGAGTGCATGCTTCAATAGATTAAAATTTTCGGGTTTCTCGTTTGGTTAAAACCCTATGGCCGAAAGTTTTAACATGGTTATCCCTTTGTTTTTCAAGATAATTTTCTTTCATGCATGAGGGAATCTTGAAAAATTATTTCATATGGATGATTTGTTTGTTTGGACGAAAACCCACTTTTTCGGTTTTTTCATTCTTAGCCGAAAATGTAGGTTGTAAAAAGGAAACCATTTTTGCTTCTTGGATTTTATATTTGTGCATTTATATTTTGGTGTTCATAACCTAGCCATGACCTTGTGTGAATATGTTGAATGATTGTGTTATGATTTATATTTGATTATTTCAATGGGTTGTAATAATTATTAATTTTGTTCTTCCATTTGTAAATTTATGTAATTTATTTATTTTCATTTGGTATGTAAAATAAATAGATTAGGTGCATTTTATTTTACTAGAACAATGTATTAGGATATTTTTTTGTAAAAGAAGATGCACACAAAAATGAGGTTTTTGGTTTTCGCTAATTTCGGGCCTAAAGGACTTCATAGTCCTTAACGAGATTTTAGCCCGATAACTAAAACACATTTTTGAAGTCCAAAGGAGTTTGGAGCTGAATATAAAAGACATTTGGAAGATCAAAGAATGTGAAGAAATCACAACACAAGAGGAAGACTTGAAGCACTTGGATGCGGGATCAAGTGGGAGTTCAACGACACATCGCTTGTGTCATTTTTCACCCCTTAGGAAAGACCTCTTGGCACACTTGTTTCGGCTAACAAGTGTTGTCAAAATAGTTGGCCATGGTTATGCACCTATTGTTATGTATGATGTGCTTGTTTGGTTGCTTATTTTGTTGTTTAGATGATATGTCGATATGCATGACTTAACACACTAATAATCAACATCAAGCGTAAAATTGGTTCTTAACAAAATCATTAAAATTGGTTAATAAAAGGTTATATTAAAAATTAATGATTTTTATAATAAAATGGGTTTTATTGAAAAGAACCTTGAAAATTTGTTTTCACAAAAGTACCAAGGATTTGAATGCATGCAAATGTATGGTACACAAAGTTTTCTAAACTAGAATTTTTGAAAACTCAAAAATTCCATTTTATAAAACAAGTCAAACACCATCCTTTTATACAACACTCGAAACACTTGGGAACTCTTTTGTGGGATAAAGGTCACCTAACCACATTTGAGGGAACTTGTATATTCGAGGTGGGTTTACCATGTTTGTGGGATAAAGGTCACCTAACCACTTATATGTATAAACTCACACGTGTGTGTAAGTTGGACGACTTGATTTGGAAACCATGAACTTAGGGTCACCGAAGCATGGCGAACACAAGGTGTTGATGGGATTAAACATGCCAACTAAACATAAAGATGTTTAACCGATCACATATGGCTAGAAGTTGCAAAGGGTAGCAATTGTCAAACGTTGACTACCTTATTAATTTATATATTGGGATAAAGGTCACCTAACCAATATTTAAATGTAAAGTTGGATTCTAGATTTTAATTATTAATTGTCTATGAGACATAAAAGGGTGTTAATGATTAAAATATAATAATATCGAAAATACTAAAAATGAAACTTGTTAAATTTTGTAGATGGCCGCTAACAATATTACCCAAACCGTCCGTAACCTATCACTAAAAACAATCCCTGAAAAGGATCGTCTCAATCGTAACACTTCATGGATTAATATTGAAACTTAAGAATCGTTCTCAAGTAAGAAAAGATATCCTGTGTGTTGATCGATCCTAATCCCGATGAACATCTTATTGAAGATAAGGATGCCTATAACGATTGGATTAAGTATATCGAGGATACTATGCAAGCCTCTTGCCTCATGTTAGGAATTACGATTCCCGATATTCAAAAGGATTTTGAACATCATGAACATACGACATGATTACCCAATTATAGGAAATGTTCCTAAGGGTAGAACGCATCGAAACGGTTCGAGCACTTCTTGCATGTCGAATGGAGGAAACCCAATCTGTCTCATCTTATGTCTTTAAGATGAAAAGCCACATTGATCGCCTCGAAAGGATCTATATGGATAAAAGGGATTTATCCATTCTAACGATCAATGAGAGTGGCAACTAGAAAGGGCATCACCCCGACACCAAAGCAAATGTTGCCAAAGGAAAGGGGCACATCAAAGGAAAGAAAAAGAAAGACTAAAGCGGAACCACCGAAACCAATAGAAAAGAAGGCAAAGGTTGCCACGAACGATCCATGCTTTGAGTATGGAGAGATAGGACATTTAAATAGGAATTGTCCAACCTATCTCAAGGAGTTGAAAAACAAGAGGGATGCTAGGCAAACCTCAGGTACAATCTTTATGAAACATATTGACCTTAATGTTATTTCTTCTAACACATGGGTATTAGATACCGGATGTGGAACTCATATTTGCAATTTGTTGCAAGAGTTCAAAAGAAATAAGCATTACAAGAAAGGAGACTATGTTTTGAAACTTCCAAATGGTTTGGAAATTGTTTTAAAATATATTGTGTGCTTCTAGTTTGACTAGGAACATTATTCAAGTTTCCCTTATAAGAGAATATGGTTTTGATTTAAAGTTTGTAAACAATGACATTTATATTTCGATGAATGACATGTTTTACTTTAAAGCTATGCTTTCAAATGGTATTTATGAATTGGTTCATAATAATACATCATTTGATAGTTCAATGTACCAAGCAATCACCAACAAACTCAAAATGG
Organism: Helianthus annuus; assembly: GCF_002127325.2. Lineage (NCBI taxonomy): Eukaryota > Viridiplantae > Streptophyta > Magnoliopsida > Asterales > Asteraceae > Helianthus > Helianthus annuus. The sequence goes on along the minus strand of NC_035445.2, from coordinate 33,123,760 downwards.
ATTTGAATGAGACCTATCTTTGGCGTTATCGCCTTGGTCATATAAACAGATATCGCATGTAAACACTTCAAAAGAATTTTCTTTTGGAAACAAATGAAATTGGTTCATTTGATATATGCGAATCTTGTTTAAAAGGTAAAATGACTAAGAAACCCTTTAGTGGAAAAGGGCAAAAAAAGTTATTAAGTATCATACATTCGGATGTATGTGATCCTTTTGAGCCAATGACTAGGAATGGTGAAAGATACTTCATTACCTTTTACCAACAACAATAGTAGTTATGGTTATGTGTACTTGACACAAAGATGAAGTTTTGAAACGTTCAAAATCTTCAAAAAGTAAAGTACTAAATCAACTCAATCAAAGTTCTTCGTTCCGATAGAGAAGGAATCGAACTCTATTTGGATATGGTTTGATCTATGATGGCCAGGAGCGCATTATCTCTATCATTTTGGGGTTACACTTTTGCTCTCCGCGGCCCGTATGGCCCAAACCAAGAAAGTGGAAAAGACACCTTTTTGAAATACGGCATGGAAGGGCTACATCATTATCATATTTAAAGGTATGAGGTTGTGAAGCTTATGTGAAGCAATACACCTCAAACAAATTGGAAGTACGATCCACTAAGTGTATCTTTGTAGGATATCCTAAAGATGATATAGGATATTATTTCTACGATCCAACAGAGCAAAAGGTATTTGTTGCTCGAAAGGCTGAGTTCTTGGAAGCTAAGTTCCTTGTGGAAGGAATTAGTCGAACAGTGGAACTTGATGAGGATCAAGAACCATAAGCCGATACACGTTTGGTTGATACTAGCATTCAACAAGAAGGTTGCTGAAAACAATCAAGTGGTTGATCAACACACACAAAACGTTCGCAGATCTGGTAGAATTAGTAGTCCACCTGAAAGATATGATTTTTTCATAAATGGATGCTACGTGGTAGATTCGGGTGAACCTACCACATACCATGATGCAATGTCAGCATCCGATTGTGACAAATGGCTTGAAGCCATAAACGTAGAGATGCAATCCATGTATGACAACCAACTATGGGAATTGGTTATGCTACCTCTTAACTCCAAAGTAGTTGGACGTAAGTGGGTTTTCAGGAAGAAAACGGATATGCATGGTAACTTGGATACTTGTGAAACGAGACTTGTAGCAAAAGGTTTCACTCTATGAGACCTTTTCGCCTGTGGCGATGCTAAAGTCAATAAGGATATTATTTGCCATACCTGCATAATATGATTATGAGATTTGGCAAATGGATGTCAAAACGGCTTCCCTTAATAGATATCTTAAGGAAGATGTCTATATGGTTCAGCCTGAAGGTTTTGTCGATCTAAAACATCCTAATAAAGTATGTAAGTTAAAGAAATTGTTAGTGCATTACTTCTATTGACTTCGTCTTGTATCATGTAATAGGATAGGTTAGGATAATCAGTGCACGAGGTTCGAGAATCAGAGTTTAGTGGATAAAGTGTTGATTCCGCTTGAAAATGCAAGAGGCCATTTCAAGAAAAATCAGAAACTTCTGATTCCGCTTGAAAGTGTTTCTTTGCCATTTCGAGCGGAATCCCACACCTATAAACAGTGCACTTGTCATTTCATTTGGTACGACGACTTCCGGATTTGTAACGAAGTGCTGCCAAAATCTGTTCAGGTTGTAAACAGTGTTATAATCAATATACGTGACAGATTTAATAGTATCAAGCTGTTTCCACGTCTGTTTCACTGATTCTGCCTTTGAACCGGATATAAAGCTCTTCTGAACGACTCAGTCGGGTCTTACAACGATCCTACAAGTGGTATCAGAGCTCAGGAAGAAGAGTTTAGCTTGATATCATCAGTTTTCTGGCTTCTACACTTTCTTTTTCTAATTGGACAAGATTTCATGGTGAAAATGATCTGAATTTTTCACCGAACGTGCATAACAGTGTATTAACAAAGCCTTGAGAGTTTAAGACCAAAATTCAGACTAAAAATGACTAAAACTGGCCTAAAACCAGATTCCGCTCGAATGAACACTTTTAATTCCGCTTGAATCATTCAGTTAATTCCGCTCGAAACAGCTATTCCGCTTGGAATTTGGGTCTAATTCCGCTCGAGACAGTGATTTCGCTCGAAATACAATCAGATTCCGCTTCAAAATGTATTCCGCTTAAAATCAATATCTGATTTCGCTTGAAGAACAGATCTGATTCCGCTCGAATTGTCATTCAACTGATTTCGCTTCAACTGGTCGATATTTGATTCCGCTCGAAGTGTTAGACAATTGATTTCGCTCCAAAGTATCAATCTGTGATTTCGCTTCAATAGTTGTTTTCGCTTGAAAAATCAACTTGTGATTCCGCTTGAAGACAGGAATTTTGTGACAAGATCATTTCACGTCGATCGAGTGTCAGTCTGTTTCAGGATATTTGATATTGTTTATACTGATTGTGTTTGTTTGATTATCTGTTCAGGTGATTCAGGATTACATCATGGCTGAAGAATTCTACAACACGTTTTTCAACGCGTTCACATCCGATTCTTCCGAAACATCAACGGTCACACCTAAAACTATCTCAAAAGCAATCAATGAGAACATCAAGCATGATAATTTCTACGGAACACACTCAAAGCCACCAACTCTGGAAAGCATTGAGGATTATACATGGTGGAAAGAACGATTTATTAACTGGGCGAAAGTGTATGCGCATGAAAGCTGGTTCTGTTTAGAGTTTGGATACGAACGACCGAAGGATGATAAACGCGAAGTAATTTCATTCAAGAAATTACCAAGAGAAGACAAAGCAGATTATGCAGCTGAACAGAGAATGATTGCTTTAATTCAGACGGCAATTAGGAATGATATTTTTGCATTGCTTAATCATGACGGATCGTAAAAATCTATTTGGGAAGCTTTATGTGTTAAAGCTGAGGGTGGTAAACAAATTAGAAAGAACAAAATTACATTGCTTAAAAAAGAATTCGATTTATTTGATAGTTTAAAAGGAGAGTCGGTGAGGCAAATGATAGAGAGATTCTGTCACCTCAAAATTGAACTTGATCGTTTTAAAATTGAGAAGACAAGAGAGGAAATTATTGATAAAGTCATTGAAGCGTTACCACAAGCTGATCATTGGCAAACGTTTGTGTTTATGTTGAAAAATGATGCTTTATATGACACGATTTCTCTTGATGCTTTGTTTGAAAAGATAGAGAGTCATGATCTGGAGCTACAAAAGCAAAGCAAGATGATTGGTTCTTCACATCAACAGAATGTTTGCTTATACTACAAAGGCAGTTTATCTTCGGAGAAAGGAGTTGGTTCACCAAAGACAGCATTCAGTGGTGAGAAAATGAAAGAACCTCAAACAACCTCATCAAGTCATCATTCTGGATATCATTCATCTTCAAAGTCAAGTTCTGATGAAACTGAAGAGATTCTGTGCAACATTTCTCTCAAACTGAAGAATTCTCCTGTGATGAGCATCAATGCAGCTAAGCAGCAAATGAGTTTCCTTGCATCTGTTCTGGAATCATATGAAGGTCTTGTAGCTTGCAAAATTGGAAACTCCAAGTTAACTAAAGAAGATTACGACCAGATCGATCCGGAAGAGATGGAACTCATTGACATTCGTTGGTGTTTAGCTAGTTGCATCCGCAGAGCTCAGAGATATATGGAGATTACTGGGAAACAATCTCTTGGTGGTCCGTCAACGAAGCTTGGATTCGATAAATCCAAAGTGATCTGCTTCAGATGTAAGTAAAAAGGTCATTTCAAGAGAGAATGTAGAAATTCTGAAGTTGCTGAATCTGAAAGACCTTTCAACGATGATTACTACCAAAAGGCGATCTACCACCGAAGCAAAGAAGAGCCAAAATTGATTGAAGATAAATCAAAATCAAAAGCTTATTTTGTATTTCAAGATGATGAAGGTTTTGATTGGAGCTCAATTTGTCCAGAAGAAGATCGTTTGGAGAATGTTCAAAAAACAGCTCATGGGAGAGCTATGGCAGAGGAAAGAAAGTTTGTTTTTGTTGCTGAGATTCAAGATGAAAACAAAGACAGAGACACTGCTGAAATCCGTGAAGAAAACATTGAAGAAAAAGAAAAAGTTGAGATCAAGGAGAAAACTCGAGAAGAGATTTTGAGTGAGAAGACTTACAGAGAAAGAAATGTTGTTTACAACAGAATGGATAAGATGCAGGAAGAATATGAGAGCGCTGTTATGAGCAGAAGATGGGATAAGAAGAGAGAGTGTTACTACAACAAAGAAGGAGAACCAGTTGTTCCAAAGAAAGATATAATCTTTGATGATGTTCTTCTCATAATTCCTTTGAGAGCCGAATACTACAGAAATGTGATGAAAGATGAGACGTATGCAAAAAAGCATGAAAAGGAGATTATATATGCCATGACATCATGTCTGAGAAAAAGGGATGAAGAAAGAATGAAGAAGGATGTTGAAGAGATGGTGAACAATCTGAAGAAGGTTGCTAAAGAGGTTAACACAGAAGCTGTTGAAGTTGAGGTAATGAAGGAAATTAAAAGTGAAGAGGTTGTTGTGAATGAAGAAGTTGAGAAAGCTGTTACTGAAGAACAGCAGATTGGAGAAGACGTGAAGAAAGAAGAAGAAGTAAAGAATGAGAATTCGGAAGCTGGTTATGCTAGTGATGAAGTTGGTGTTGAAGAAAAGTAAGATGATGCTGATCAGAAGCAAACTGAGGCAACTGCATCAAACGTCGAAATGCCAATCACTGAGGTACATTCTGATTCTGAAATCTTAAAAAACATTGATCAGTGCAAGAAATGCATGGAACTGTGCAGAGCTTGTACTAAAAAAGATGAGCAATCCAGAACAAGAGATCTTGAATTCACTAAAATTGAAAACATTTTTAAAGAAAAATGCAAAGAAATGCTAGAAAAAGAAAAGGTTTTAAAAGAAAATGATGAGAAACTTTCAGAAAAATGTAAAAAGATAGAAAAAGAAAATGAGGTTTTGAAAGAAAATGTTTCTAAAATGACAGAAGAATGTTCTCAAAAAGAAATTGCTTGTCAAGAAATGAAAAAGGAATATGACTCAATGAAATTAGCATATCACATTACAAAAGAGTCATATGAAAAAGTGAAAGATGAAATGAAATATGCTCAATCAAGAATGAATTATCTTTCTGAAACAACTAAAGAATTTAAACGAATGTATTCTATAAAACAAGATGTTGTTAATTCCTATATTGAGGATGTTGCTAAGATAAAGCGACAGATTGCTGATTTAGAACAGGATAACAACAAGTTAAAAAGTTATCACGTGTCGTCATATGTGCTTGAACGAATTTTCAATATAAAACCGGGAGATGGTGAGTCTGAGCAAAAAAAGAAAGGCATTGGCTCAGAGTTTCATCAAGTTCCACCACCGGAAAAGTTTGCATTTTATGATGAGGAAAAGGTCGAAAAAGCTTTCAACATGGTAGACCAATTGCCAGACAACATTGACATAACCTATTCCAAATCTGATGATTTTCATGATTCAGAGGTGGTAGGTAAAGTCGTTGAAAGTGTGTTGAAAGAAGAGTCGGTTGATACAGGTAAATCTGAATCACAGGATGAAGATGAAGGAAATCTTCATGATGGATATCTGAAGAACACAAAATCCGACAAAAATTTGAATGATGATTCAAAGGGATTGGTTTATACCATGATTGGATCAGACAAATTATTCTTAGATGTTGTATTCCCGATTCAGAATGTGATTTCAGAAAAGGTTAACAAAGTTTTCAAAATGGTTGAGATTGAGAAGTCTGAGATTTCAAAGTTTGTTGGTAAGAGTCGTAAAGGTTTGTATAACAAACCTAGTTTCAAGAAGAAAAACATGAAGGCTGGGTTGGGTTATAGGAAGAAACAGAATCGAAAGAAAAATGAAACGCCAAATTATCAGGCAAAAATGAGTTTTGTTCAAGGAGACAGTTTAGCAAAAGAGAAAGAATTTAAAACTGGACGACAGTCTAATGAAGAGTTTGAGGCACAAAAGAAAAAGCAACAACCACAGGTCAAAGATGTGTCCATGAGAACATGTTTCAAATGTGATCAAAAAGGACATCTTGCACACAAGTGTCCAAATCTAAAACTTTTGGATGTTGACAAAAAGAAGATTGATGCTGAGAAACAAAAATCTGAGAATGTGAGACAAAGGTCAACCAGATTTGATTCAAAACAAACTTGGAGGTACAACACAAACAAATTTGCTTCGAATCAAAATTGGAAATCAAACCAGAACAGGTTCGATTCAAGACAGACCTGGAATACTCACACACCCAGATTTAGAACAACACAAAGTTGGAAAACAACAATTGACATGACAAAACCCCAAGAGTTTTGGAAACCAAAAGTTGTTGTTCAAAATCAAAGTGTTCAAAAAGATTCACATTTTTATAAAAGAGGAACACCGAAAGGACAAACATGGTCTGTTAAGAAACAAGTGACTTCGGTAAAAGATGAGAAAGTTGAAATTAAAGAGAAAAAGATCTTTGTGAAAGATGACAAAGATTTTCCGGCATTGAATGAAAATTATTGTGTTGAAATGCCTAAGGTCCAACAAACCTGGGCTAAATTGTTCAAGTAATTGAGTTAGTTGAATGTGCAGGTGCTCAACAAAAACAAAGATTGTGAGATTGGAAGTTGGAGCAACCTGGCACAAGAAGAGGAAGAGGCTGCTGCTGGACCCTTGTTTGGTTGAACATGGAGTTTATTTGTTTTTCTGTACATAATTAAACAACATTACAAAAACCCTTAAAAAAATTTGAAAAATTAAAAACCAAAAATATGTTTGTTTTTAATTTTTGTCAAAAATAGAAAATTATAAAAAATATGTGTTAATTGAATATGCCGAAACCCTCACGGCGGAACAAACATGATTACTTTCACAAGATTGAAAAACGGTTTTCAAAATGTAAAAGATCAATGTGTTGTAAATCATGGGGGTACTTTATGCTCGTTTTTCTACTAACCTGTGCTAAATAGTAGTGTTATTTTTTTAATTTGGTTCACAAGATGCAGAACATGGATGGCGAGACAAAGCTGTCAGCATCGTGTTGTCAAATTTTTCTTTTAATGGTTTTGCATTTTAGGGGGAGAAAAATTGTTAGAAAATACAAAAACATTAGAAAATTTGAAAAAGCCAAAAACATGATAAAATTCGAAAATTGAGTGTTTGTGTAAAAAGAGGAAATGATAGTACATCAGTAGACAGTTACAGTATGCTAAAGAAATGTAATGATTAAATAGCATTAAACAGTCTCACTAATGATATGCCGATAGGTTTTTACACATTTAGTAAACTTTTTCGGGATATAAATCTAAATTCAAACTTGCTTATTTCGTGGGGAACACTACTTGGATATATAGGTAACCCCTGAAATCTCGTTTGAAGGGTCCCTCTTTCTGAGATACTAGGTCTTTATACTCAGTGATATCTGGGGTATTATTCCGGGACTTTTGCTGAATGGAAGTTCTGACCTAGTCCCCGAATAATACTTTTCGCATTGCTTGAAATATAGCGTAGCCCTCAGCAAAAATGATGAAACAATAAAATTGATAGTCATTGCTGTTGAAGAAAAGATCCTCTAAAGGGGACACACCTAAAGTCGAACCGTCATCTCTCTGCTGAACGGAAGTTCTGACCTGAGCTCTCACGGTTTCGCATCTAACCCCTTACAGATATCCTCTAGGTATACTCACCTGTAAGACTGAATATTGGGATCTGGATACGGGAGTGTATTCAAGAGGTGGGGCACATGAATGAGTTTAAGTTCTTAAAACACCTAATTCGTAACCTGAATCAGTTGAAATTTGTGTGAAAATTTAAGTGGATCAGTATATCGACAATCTAAGTGAATTGTTTAATTCTTAATGTGTTACTAAGCTCAACGGTACTTGTGACTTGTTAAAAACTGATATGATCCTCTGACGCATACTCAAACAAAAATATTGTCTGTAAATATGTTTGTACATATTTTCTTTACTGCTTTATATTTTCAGAAAAATACAAAAAGATTTTTGATTCTGCTTTATTTTCGACAACCGATGTCTGAAATGCTGAGTTTCAAAATCTAAGTAAGCTGATTATGTTTCTAAAAATAAAACAAGTTCATTAATTTGAAACTTGAAATTCAAATCAAAAACAGTTTGTGATATCTCCAAGGTCATTAGTTTGGACTTGGATGATTAACCGTGAGGGATTTTGGATACTTAACACTGCCAAATCAATGAAGATTGTTGATAGGGGGAGTGGATTAGAGAATTTGATTGATGATTTGAAAAACATTGTATTTATGAATGTTTGAGTGGTTGCAGATAGTCCAGACTACGATCCTGATAGCAGAGTCTAAGGGGGAGTCTGAAGACAAGCTTGAAGCAAGGGGGAGCTTGTAGATGAAAAGCTAGGTGTCGATCCCAAAGCACGGAAGCTTGACGAAAGGGGGAGCCTGAAGCTGATGGAGAGAAAGATTGAAGGATGCTTACAATGTTACAACTTGAAAGAGAAGGCAGAATGATCAAGACTGAAGATGTGTCATGTTAAAAGATTAGACACTGAAGACTTCGTCAATATCGGAGGGGGAGTCTGTTAGTGCATTACGTCTATTGACTTCGTCTTGTATCATGTAATAGGATAGGTTAGGATAATCAGTGCACGAGGTTCGAGAATCAGAGTTTAGTGGATAAAGTGTTGATTCCGCTTGAAAATGCAAGAGGCCATTTCAAGCGAAATCATAAACTTCTGATTCCGCTTGAAAGTGTTTCTTTGCCATTTAGAGCGGAATCCCACACCTATAAATAGTGCACTTGTCATTTCATTTGGTACGACGACTTCCGGATTTGTAACGAAGTGCTGCCAAAATGTGTTCAGGTTGTAAACAGTGTTATAATCAATATACGTGACAGATTTAACAGTATCAAGCTGTTTCCACGTCCGTTTCACTGATTCCGCCTTTGAACTGGATATAAAGCTCTTCTGAACGACTCAGTCGGGTCTTACAACGATCCTACAGAAATCAATCTAGGGATTGAAACTAGCATCTAGAAGCTGGAATCAGCGTTTTGATGAAGAGATTAGGGAATATGGATTCATCAAAAACGTTGATAAAGCTTGTGTGTATAAGAAGGCTAGTGGGAGCATTTTACTTTCTTAGTATTATATGTCAATGACATTCTACTATTTGGAAATGACGTTCCAACCATGGAAGGTGTAAAAACCTAGCTTGGAAGTTGTTCTTCCATTAAGGATCTTGGTGAAGTCGCCTATATTTTGGGAATAAAGATCTATAGGGATAGATCAAGGAGCTTGATAGGTATAAACCAAAGTGCATACATTGATAAAGTCTTGAAAAGGTTCAAGATAGAGAACCCTATGAAAGGTTTGGTACTTATTCAAAGAGGGGACAATATTGAATGCGTTTCAATGTCCAAGCTCAAAGGATGAGCAAGAAAGAATGAAAGGAATCCCATATACGTCTACTATAGGATTCATTATGTATGTAATGATATGCACTAGACCGGACAAGTTATGCGCTTTAAGCATGACGAGAAGATACCAGTGAGTAACGGTCATTGGGTGACTGTTAATATATATATATATATATATATATATATATATATATATATATATATATATATATATATTGAAATACCTTAGAAGGACTAAGGATATATTTCTAATATATGGATCTGGTGAAAAAGAACTCGTTGTAAAGGGTTACAGGGATGCGAGTTTTAGAATTCGTTATAAAGGGTTACATGGATACGAGTTTCCAAACTGATCGAGATGATTCTCGATCACAATCAGGGTAGCGTAGTCCACTACAGAATCAGAATACATCGCCGCTTCATTGACTGAGATGATTCATGTGGATCTGCCACTTGAATTATTGCTGATCTAGGGGCAATCCCTACCATTCAGGACCCCTAGAGATCTTTGTGATAACGATGGTGCGATTGCTCAAATCAAGGAACCTCGTGCACATCAAAGGACTAGGCACATTGAGCGGAGTTTCAACTACATAAGGGATGAAGTTAAAAAGGGGAAAGATATGTATTCGCAAAGTTCACACTCATCAAAATATTGCGGATCCACTCACGAAGCTCCTTGATCGGGAAAAGCATGAAGGGTCATACTTATGCCTTAGGACTTCAATATTCTAGTGATTGGATTTGATCTATTTTGTATTTAGATATTGGAACAACTATTATTATAACTCTTAATGATATTTTAAGTTATGTTCCATTTTAGCATGTTTAAATCCATGAATAGGTTACTTATTCTAAATGTCCGTAGTCGATCATACTTGTGGGAACAAATATGAATGTAAGACTATTATGAACTTGGATTGGTGGATATTCATGAGGTATGAATATAGAGCAAAGTGTTGCTGCCAAGGTTCATAGATATTTGTGGGATACAAATATTGGACTGACTTGCTCTCGAATATTACTGCATGGAATCATTTGTGATTGATCATAAGTAAATTTGAGTAAAGGAGAATATCATAGTATCCTTAGACCTGAGATACATATTGGGTCTTGATATTCACCAAATATTGTACCTTGACTTATTTCTTCGCTGTTAGCAATATGACAGTACATAAGGCTAAGCTCAGGTGTGGTATAAGGTGATTGTGAGAGACGTATGTAGTCAAGATGGGATTTGTTCCTCTTATTCGTTGAGAGTAAGATGTCTAAGGCCTGCTAAAGTTAAATCAACAGAGAGTGATCACTCTATGTCTCTGGATTTAACATGACATCTGTAACGAAAGGATAAATGATAGATTCACCTAAATCATTTTCAAGTAAGGGACTTGAAGGGGATGATGTGATTGAATGGGACATATAGTCATACGTATTAGGGGTAGTAAACTATAGTTAGGTGGTCTTTACTACTTGCATCAATTTTCTATGTATCTTGTGCAAGTGGGAGATTGTTGGAGTCTGTATGCCCAAGACACATATTAAATTGATGTGGCTAGTACGTTATGATCCAAGTCGAGTCATACCCAAATACAAGCTAGACAAACACTTATAATATTTATTTATGATATGATCAAACAAATAAATATTAACACTTACAATATTTAGAAATTGGTTTCTAAGTAATTACACTTGAGAAACTAATAAATTATATGGATAATTTATTTTGAGAGAATATTTTATTTTGTTATTTAATGGGTTAAATAACATATTAAAAATAACATAAGTCTTATAACATATGATGTTATATTTTATATAAGTTATACAATATATATATGTAAGACTTATATTATTTAAAAGAAAAAAATTGATTTCTGTTATTAAATAAAAGTGCCCCCCCCCCCTCTTCCCAAGAAGTTGTGGTCCAATCACAATACATGCAATTTGCATGTGTAAGATGGGTTTTGATTGGGTGGTCTTTCCAAGACCATTTTCGTCCAATCACCCTTCATACACTTGCATGTGTTAGATGCTCTCTCATTGGGCAAGATTTGTGGCATACTCTCTCATGCTTTTAATAAGCATTTTGTATGACAAAAATTAAGAGAGAAGAGCTTGAAAAACACTAGAGATTTCTCTCTAGAAATTGGCCAACATAAGGTTGTGCATAAGGGTTTTTCAAGTTTGATTTTCAAGTGCATAAAACTCCATACTCTTCTCTCATAGTTTCGGCCAAGGGTTGGTTCCAAGAGAGAGATTTTTCAAGTGAGTTTTGAGTGTAAAATCCTAGCTAAACATAAAGTGTTTGTTGGAAGGCTTGTGGTATACAAGCTTGAGGTCTTCTACACTTGAAGACAACCGTTCAAGAAGTATCATCTTTTTCATATCCTTTACTCCTTGGAAGGTAGTATTCTAAACACCATATGGTTGTGTTTTAATTTTTGATAGAATGCATGTTCGTATATGGATACGGGTATTGGGTTTTACACATAAAATGGGTTTTATATCTTGTAAGTAACATGTTTTAAATAATATTTTCCGCTGCGTTTTTATTTTTTATGGATAAAATACTTTGATAAACATGTGAAAAACCCAACACCCGGACACCACGGGCCCGTGTCCAGACGCCCAGTAACATTTAAAATTTGTTTTTAAACACACTTTTACACATTTAATCAACCTAAAAAATTATTTTTGTGACACATTGAGGACAATGTGTAATTTAAGTGTGGGGGATGCTAAAACCATGAATTTTTGGCAAGTCCTAATCACAAGGCTTACACAAAACTCTATTGGAACCGCTGATCACCCCAAAATTTTTCAAAAAAAAAAAATTCATTTTTTACTTGTCTCGATTTAATTTGGGAATTACAAGTTTTAAAAACGTTATATTTCTACAAATTTACAACCGATAGCGTCGTGATAAAAAGAACCAACATAAGAAAATTATGAAACGGCATGACAAATCTAGTTAAAATTTGATTATATATACTTGATCACATAAAAAACTCATTCCCACAAAAAGTGAGTTTTGAGCCTTTATTGAGCATACAAATACACAACTTTAAGCTAAATGTTCATTTTTCGTTTCTTGTGTGAATAGCTGCTTGGTTTCTTACAACTCTAGAACTTGCCACGACGATTCTTCCTGGTCCTTACCAACTTAAACCCGAGTAAGTAAGTGATGGAGGCATTAGGACTAACCCTATTTATTTCTACAAAATTATTATTTTTTTTTACCACCTACCCAAAATCCCCCTAGTTAACCCCTTTGAGCCTAAACCTTTTCATTTCTTAACCCACAAAACAAACACCCTTTTACTCACCAAAACCCTTTTTCATTTTAAACCCTTTATTTTAGTAAAAAGCTCGTTTTTTCATATGACATTCTTTATTAAAAAAACTAGTTTAAGATCCCGCGAGTTTCGCGGGTGGCTTAACACAAACATATAATATCTACTGGCGTTGAAGCCCATGTATGAACTATACCAATCTTTAGATACACCGAAATCGCCAAATATGATATGGGTATCAAAAATTGCCAAATATGGGTACCGGTGCGGAAAATGTTCGATACGGTACCTGTACCAATATTTGTATGTAAAATTCAGTAAAATACTGCTACCTATCCAGTAAATATGTAGGAAATGATGTTCTGAAATCGATTTAAATAAAAATAAAAAATGGAAACAAAACACTTCGCGGTTTTATCAAATAATATGCGTTTGAGGTGTTGACAAAGAACATTATGCATTTATAATCATAACGAAATTCTCCGAAAGATATTATTATGGAACTCTCGGGTTCATAAAGTAAATAAAACAACCAACTTACTATTGATATAAATAAAACACATGCTATGGATATAAGTAAAACGAAAAAATAAATAAATGATAAAATGAAGTTTTTGTTGATTCACATAAGAAATACAAATAACATGAAAATTAACAAATGTCAACACAGATGGTTGATTCACATTAACAAAGACAAATGTAATATATCGCATGGGCTTTTCTTCACATTCCTTCTAAGTCTTGACTTATAGCTTGATCCATGTTGTTCACATGTTGCATCTCTTGCGCATCATAGGCTAGGTGTACTTGTATCAACATCGTTGACCTCTATCGTAAAGTGGTTAGACTCACCCCCTTGCTCGTTGTTAACAACCACCTAATGTAACATGTCAAAAGTAAATAATAATAGGAAAAAAATTAAAAAAACCAACTTACCTTGGTTCACTACAGTAGTGCACCAGAAGAATATATAACAAATATAATTAGATTAAGAATAAGTCTCAGCTGAGTTTAATCCTATAAAAAACAATTTGTTTTTGACTTTTGACCAAAAAGTCAACTTATAACCAATTTGGTCAACAAACACAATTAAGAAATTAAAAGATCAAACCCCATAACATACTTATGCACATTCACAACATGAATCAAGAATCATGAACAATTTTAACTATAATCAAGTAAATTAACAATAATACCACATTCAGTATTTACACTTCGGATTAGCAAACAAATTTAAATGACTTCCAGCTCAAAACTTTAACGGATTGCGAAAACACAATAACTTAACAATGAAATAAAAAATCACCTATGATATATTTATGCACAATTCAGTCCATGATTCTCTGTTTCAAGGTTGGACTCAACATGATCCTATCGTTAACTAAAGTTTAGTGTGTGATGAACACTATGGTGAGTGAAATTAAGCTTTCAACAACGCATGGTTTTGGCAAACTATCTTCAACAATTGAGTGCTTAGTGACATTTTGTTTACTGGTGTGACCTCTTTGGTTCTAAGGGCATACTTTTATAACACTCAACTTATACAGATATAAATATAGTGCCGTATTTATAATTGTATCCGGAAGGATAAAAGTTCAGTTACTTTTTCCTACCACATCCTACCCGACAACTTACAATAGATGGAGATTATGACATAATTACTAACAGTAGGATTATTATACCTTATGGATAAATAGCAATTTCATATAATAATCAACCAAAGCATCAAAGTTCTTTGAAACCGGATATTATTAAAAGACATAGATTAATCACAAAAGCTATTAATATTCTTAGGATTTTAACAGCTAAATAAAAGATGTTCAATTTTGCCTATTTTATTTACATAAATCACAAGTGTAGAAATAGAAAGATATGATGCACATACCTTCTCTTATTTTCATCACTCTTTGAGGTGGCTATTTTGACCCATTTAGTTTGAACAAATCAATTTGTATGGAGTTTTTATCTCTAATTGACGAAATAAGTTGAACGGGTTAAAAGTCGCCCAAAGTGTATCTATAATGCATGAAACCTTTTAATCATTTAATTATCAGTTAAGTTATTATTGAAACATAAAGGGAATTTAAACTAACTGCACCAATATAATATTGAAAACCTAACTTGATGTTCATAACCATTGTACGTTCTAATTGTTCATCACAAGATAATAAGTTAAACTCAACCAGAAAAAAATAATACCTTGACAATAGCTCAATGATTAGCCTTAATAACTCTCTCAATCTCATCCTTCTTCTTGACTACATAGCCAGATTAGCTGCACCGAAAATCAAAAAATCTATACAAATGACTAAATAAAATAGTTAAAAAAATGAATCAATTAGGTCAACAATTAAAAAATAAACTCTAAAGCAAAAAACCTTTTAAAAATAAGAAGTATGAAGGGTTAATGTAAGTAATATCAAAGCTTCCCAACTTTGCACAGATGGATAAAGAAATCTCTATATAGTTAATACATCATTTTTATTTGCACAGAGAATGTTCACATCATTCATAAATGTAACCATGTGAGCTATTTATCCCTATAACTATCAATCTAGCTACTCACAAGAAGTGTTTACCGGTTCATTTTACCCCTATAACAATAGCTACTCACAAGAAGTGTTTCAGTAGTTTATTATTAATACAACAATATTATTCTACATCCTTTTTAACCTTTCTCTTTTCTAGTAATACATCAATATTACTCTTATGTTTAAAAAACTTTTTATATATAGAAAAAAGTTACTCATATTTAAAACAAAGATATAGTCTTTGTGTGAAAACCATTTAAGGCAGTTTTTTCCCAGTTTAATGAGTTTAATGACTGAGATGAACCTCAAACGGAATATATTTTACCAATATTGTTGTGTGTGTATATATATATATTGTTTGAAATATTTATAACATAATTACATGTAAAAATTAGCATATCTTATTTGAATACAATACCTATAAGTAGCACATATAAGAATAAGACCACAAACATGCATCATTATGACATTTTCAATTAATAAAGATATCAAATTAGCATGCTCAATATAGTGACATACGAATCAATGTTGTGAATATAGCACTACAAATTACAGTACTAAATGTTTTTTAATAATAAAATAAAGGTAAGAATATAGCACTACAAACAGGTCAAACATAAATCAAGGTTGAAAGGGTCATTTTTAGTAACGTTACCTTCTCTATATAATATGTGTAATTGTACTCGAATCAGAGTTTCACACATGCATTTCATCGAGCACTTGGTGTGCATATATCAATAACATTGTAGATATGTCAATTTTGATTCAGTTGCACCCCATAATCAAAAGTTTAAAGAAGAATAATCATGAAATTAAAGAATCCATTGGTTCGATATAAACACCTGCAATGAAAAATCAAACATAGTTTTAGTACCTGCAACTTGAAAATCAAATTTTGTTTCTCTGCAAAATGGCAATGGAGAAGCTAGTTTTCAATATATTATCGGACTTGATGGCTTGGGACTGTGGCAGCAAAAGGGTAAGAAAAACAGTGGGTACCCAAACACCGTGGCTGGGCTTGTGTTTCTCTGAAGAACGTGACCTGAACAGTAAGGGCCAATTGAAGAACCATAATATAAAGTTCTAAAATCCATGATTAAAATCATTCAATGAACCCTGACTAAAATCCTAAAGCTATAGTTCCAAAACTTTTAGATTTTAACAATACAATCATTGATTTTTCTATGCCTTTGAAATTAATAACATACCTTCTTTCGTGAAATATTAGAAAACATATAGGCCTTGTGAAAATCTCTCTAAGTTGAATGACAACACTTTCACGGTTCTACTTGCAGCTAACAGCTTCCTATCCATATCAGTTAGCTCTACAGCTACCACAGGTGCACACTTCATATAGCAGAAAAAGCAAAACAAAGCAATATATTCATCAACCGAACTTTACACAAACAGAGGAATGCAAATACCCCAAATAGAAACCTGCTTTCTACCAAACAAAATGCGGATAATTTCTCCGAAACAAAATGTGTAGCGATGTTTCTAGGGTTTGGGAACTATTGAATATGCGGATAATTTCTCCGAAACAAAATGCGGATAGATCAGACAACGACTCCTTTCTACTACAAATCGGCCTTTGAAAGTGACTTTGGATTGTAATTTCTTACCTAATTGACCAAAATGACTTCAAATGCGTATGCTTCCCTGACACACATCTTTATCTCCCTTGATTTCATTCTTTGACAGCCAAAAATACCAAAAAAAAAAATCCCCAAAATCGGATCCCTATAACAAACAATTTACATGGAAAAATTGATAGTAAAGAAAGAAGACAATTACCTTTTTTGTTCTTTAATGTACAGACGAACGAATTGCTTGAATGGAAACCCTAGAGAACCAACGGTGGGAGCGTCAATTTATTTGGAAAATCGTCTTCTAGGTCTTCCAGTTCTTCTTAAATCTTGAAACGCCTTCCAATTCTCCTTGTGAAAATATTTTGGGATTTTAAATAAATTTGAATAAGAAGAAGAATGAATTGATGATTTGAAGAAGGAGGAAAGGATCTTCGTAAATTGGAGAGATGTAATGACAATTGAGAAAAAAAGGAAAACTGCTGTGTAATAGAATGGCGTTCAATTGCCGCTCAAATGAATAAGCGAAGAAAGAATCAGATGACACGTGGCATCAAGTGGTCTAAATTTATGCCAAGTGGCACCAAAATGTTTTGTTTTAATATACATTATAGATGATGATGAAGCCAAGAAATAAAACAAACAAGTTCATCAAAAAGAACTTTGTTTAAAGAATTGCTTCATTAAAATAAAAGTTATGGAAAAAAATAAAAGTCTTGCGAAAACCGATGCTTTTTACGCCTTTCGCCCTTTTCTACTAACCACTAATGCAACCACCTACCTTTAACCCAAGCCTAACCCTTCCCCAAAAGTCCTCTTGATATTCACAAAGATTTATAGTTAAAAAGGAGGAGGATTGATTGCTTGGAAAGCATATGGTAGAAGTAAGTTCCATGTCGGTCTCGAGTGTTTCACAAAAATACATCTTCGGTCGAGTGTTAAGTGATCTCCCGTGAGGTATGTGAACTTGTATATAAATAGAATTTTAAAGAGGCATGTTATGCCCAAATAAGTAATTTATCTTATGAAATGTTCTAAATAAATCATGACGAATAGGATTGTAAATAAAATAAAAATAAAACCTAATAAAAATCTTGGAATCCCGACACTCTATGACAAGCCCAAAAAACTTCTCTTCTACCCATTCCATTTGGGAGTGTAAAGCCACATTATAAAGAGTTTTGCTTGAGGACAAGCAAAGATTCAAGTGTGGGGGTATTTGATGTGTGCAAAATGCAACATATAAATTACGTTAATTGTGGCATAAAACTAACCTTTTTTTAGTACTAATGTTGGAAAAAGTGTGCTTTTGCCTTCCTTTTGTATTTTCAGGATTAAATGAGCTCAAATTAACAAAAGAAGCAAAAAGGCAGCTAAATCAAACATAAATACAAGAAAAGGAATAAACGTGGCATGCCCGACCCCTCGACAGCATCCTCCCAAGCAAAAACAAGAGAACAGAAGGCTGAACACGCCTAGTGCTCAATGAGCACGGGGGCGTGCCCAAGTGTCTGCAGAAAAGACAAAGATGTAGAAGCTTCTATCACCCACCACGGGGGCATGCCCAGCAGACACGGGGCCATGGTCAACTCTAAGATTCGCAGAATGTAGGAAAATCTTGATAGTACAGATACGCTTCTGCACACGGGGTCGTGCCCAGCGGACACGGGGGCGTGGTCAACTAATGCAGACAAACTGCAATTAATGAAGAAAGAGAAGATCGGTGGACACGGGGCCGTGCCCAATGGACACGGGGCCGTGTCCGGGCTTCTGTGCAGGCTATAAATAGGTGTGCTTGGCTCACTTGCAAATCATCTCTTGGCAAACCACCTCTCTCACACTTCACCCACACTCCACCACCACCACAACACCATCATCCACCACCATCATCCATCATAGAGTGTGTGTAGTAGTCTCGGGATCCAAAATTGATCGTAAGAGTTCTTGACAATCAAAGGCCATGTTTGCCTACTCTTACATCACTTGGTGAAGACAAGCATTTAGTGTAATACTTTTTATTTTTAATCTTTTTGCACTTTTTATTTGGTTATGTATTAATGACTTTAATAACTAGTTTCTTATGTTGAAGGTGAGTCTTCCTTATCATTTGTCCGTGGTGTCTTGGCGTTATTTTACTGTCTATATAAAATACACCATTCATATCTCCACGGTCTATATGCAGATATGTTGGCTACCTGGTCGTGGGTAAAGGGAATGGTTTGGTAAGAGTCTTGCCTTGTTTAGTGTATAGATCCTGCAATGACCTGGGTCAAGCTTAATAGGATCTCCTTCAATACCCACTGGTATTGGATGGCGGGGGTCCAAATTTCTTGATCCCCTCATATGTAAACGACTGTTAATATATTAACCCGGCTACTTAGGACTGTATCCCTGCTGACTCAGATTACTTAGCCGAGGGTAACGTCACCTTCAAAAGAGGGGCCTACCACATTACGCATTAATAACTTAATTAATTATCTTTTAATAATCCAACCCTTTAGGATTGTATCCTTGCTGACTCAAACTACTGGGTTGAGAGTAACGTCACCTTCAAAAGAGGGGCTTACTACAATAACTAAGATAATCTCTTAAAAAGTGCAAAAGTGCAGAAATAATCAAAGGTTACACTAAAGGCGAGTCGGATCCAAGTGATTCATCTTATCTATCTGTTTTTATTTTATTTTTATTTTAGTTTTATTTCCTTGTTTAAAAACCTTTTTTCTAAACTTTTGATTTGATTAGACGTTGAGGATAAACCGGTATTAAAAGCTCTTGTGTCCTTGGACGACCTCGGTATCTTACCAACACTATACTACGCTCACGATGGGTGCACTTGCCCATATGTGTGTTTGGTGTTAGTAAATATCGTGTTTTATAAATTTAAAACTACTAAAGTGGTTAAAAAGGGCTAAAAATATATATAAAAACCTATAACACCAACTACGCATCAATGTGCATGACCATACTACTACTAGCATGATTAGGCATCTAGTAGATATCGATCACTAGGGACTAGGGTACCTGATGTAATAAGGCACCAACTATACAATTGCATTAATATGAAATTCTGATCACCTCTACTACCCTTTCCCATTCGAACGTTAGATTATGGTTAGAACTGAATGTAAATACTAAGATAAGGTTACAAGGATTACCTTCCCAGCCATGAGTCTTTGCTGGTACTTCAGGAAGTTTATTGTAAGTGTCGCAACACCTCCAGACGGGAACATGCGTGCGCTCTCTCTCTCTCTCTCTCTCTCTCTCTCTCTTAAAAGAGAAAAGTCTTATGTGGTTTTGTTTTTGTAAAAGATATCTGCGCAGGCTCTTCTGTCTACGCCGCGCAGACCACGCGCAGATATTGTTATCTGCAGACTGTTTGTTTTTTCGACGTTTCATTAAAAAACATCTGCGCGAGCTCTTCTTGGTGCAAACTTGGCCCAACCACTTACAAGATCTTCTAAGGTCTGCAAAGGGTTAAGACTTTAGAACTTCTTAGTCCCCGATACCATTCTCACCAAGTAGCTCTAAACTTTCCTTTTAGCTTTTGCCTATGATAAGCAGACATAAAATGATGTAAACTATTTGTCTTCGAGCTCACGTTATTCACAGCTTAAAACTTCATTGACAACTATGGGTTGTGATGTTTTGGTCCATGGGCATTGGGTACCTTCCCTGGTTTTACCATAACCACTGGCTATAGACCTATCAATCCTTCGGGCAGTTGAATAGATATAGACATGTATTTTAATGCATACGAGGCAACCTAATCCCTTTTTAGCCACTCTAACACACACGGTTAAGCATATAAGGATCTCGTATACACCTACTGACGTTTTCATATTTGTAGCATTCTCATTATTACCAGTTTAGACACAACCGTATATTATCACAATTTTATAAACAATCATGGTAACTCACCTCTAATGTATTATAGAGAACGTTATTGACTAGGCAAACTTCCCAATTCTTAAGAACCTAGGCCTGGTAACATTCCTCCTAACCTTAAGTCGCATAGCACAATAGTTACTCACCCTTACCTGGGTGTTCTAATGACTAACCATGAACCATTGGGGTTGGTGGTTAGGTGGCAAGTCATAGACTTTTAAAACACTTAAGTGGGTAGTCATATGTTAAGTCTCATAAGGAGCAAGAAATTCGCTGTTAAAAAAATGACTAACCATGACTTGATCCCTATCCTAGACAAACACTATCTTAGATAATGGCTTAGATAGTCCTTAACGTGGTTAGCTTTGGATAGATCTACCTTGTTTAAGCATGGGTGATCAATCATGCCTAACTTAGGTAAAGCTACAAAACAACTACCCTGACGATAACCATTAGACCATATCTTAAATAACAAATTCTAATATGTTGGGCCGAGTAATATCTATAGACTTTTATACTAAGTTCTCTCGACCAATGCACCAATTAATAAGTAGCTCGCAACTCCAAAAGGGTTATCTCCAGCTCGGGATTCTCAACAAAGTGCTTTATTGTACAAAATCATCTGAAAGATCTAAGGTTTGGTACCAAAACACGAATTCATTTTTGGCGTTTTTATGGATTTTGCAGCTTAGCAGACTACTAAGGATTTGGGAGACACACGATACCAATTATTAATCAACATACAAGTATAAGCCACTCGTTTTAGTCTTTCTCAACAAATAGTTGATAGCTAAACTTGGTCCGTATCATATGATGTCAACTCCATCAAATGACCCATATTGAGCAATATGGTTCGTATCCTAGCTAACGAGGGCTAAAATTAGGTTCTAAAACCAACGGATGACTAATACAAGTTCCTTTTAACAATATGGACCGTATTGATCAATATGAGTCATATTTAACTAGTATAGGTTGCACTGCCACTTTCACTACTTTATCCCTCTACATAAAATGTGACATTTTGGCCCTTTTGAGTTTGGACATTCATTTTGGCTGATAAACCGCATCATACACACTACGATAGTCAATTATAAACATCTGTTACGTTAACCTTGGAATATATAGAAGAATCCTCAAAGGATTTACATTACGAGAAATTAGGATGTTCCACTATTGAGCGAAAAGTTCGGGGGGTCAGGCCCCCGCTCCTTCTATCTTTCGCCTCTACTCGAGACACCAATCCACTGCCAGACAATTCTTCATAACCAATGCCTTTATCACAACTCACACTCACTACCAATAAGAGCATTACTTATTATGGTTGCTACACCTTGAATTACTAACTACACCCATTATATCCAGGATATAAAGAAGATAACTAAGAAAGTGGTAAAAGTCCCAACAAGTACAGTGTATTTAAACCACACAAGAGAGTAGACAAATGAACGATTTTCAAATGAAGGCCCCTCCGCTATTTAAATATTTTTTAAATGGCGGCATCATTGCCAACTGGTAGCACCAGCATGAGTGCGTTGACATAAGCAGGGTCGTGAATCACCTATGCACGAGCGTGCTTGACAAGTATCCTTATTACGTGTCGACTAGTTATGACATGTGAAAATGGTACAAATGATTAGAGATCCGCACAATCTGTGTCGCCTTGGCACGCCCGTGCAAGTGAAAAGTTGTGTGTGAACGAATCAATCATAGTCGTGGTTGTCACATCAATATAGTTCTTATGTGTTTCTCAACTTGAACACGGTTATACCTCATACCAAGAACAGTTGTGCCTAAGAACAATCATTCCTAGGAACAATCGTGCCTTGTCCAATGAACAAATAAGGCGTTTGTTCAATGTTTGGTCCGGTTATGCAAACATTGTCAAAGATCTCTCTCTATGTCTCTGTATTGGCGATATTTCCCCTATCCTAGTGACCATCATCGATGCAAATCTCCATCCCCTTCCCTTTCCCTTTACGGAGAACCACTTTCACGTTCTTCTTCTACATTTGTTTCTTCAACTTTGACTTAAGCCTTATTTCGGCATTCTTACCACCCCCTAGTTTTATAGAGTTTAGGAGATCTATTTGCAAGTCTAAAAGTACGAAGATAGGAAGGGATTAAAAGGAAAGCGTTAAGAGGAAAGATAGATTCAAAGTGACTAACATAGGTGAAAAATAGAGGGAGTTTCTTCACACGTCTATTGCAAGTTGATTTCTACCTCAAGTATGGCAAGTAATGGGGTTTATCGGCAATGGTGAGCCCATTGCAACCAATATACTTTGATCGAATTTCCTCACTGTATGGCGTATGTGTAGAAATATAATCCAACTTAAGATAGGTATAACACCTCCTATATTAAACCCCAAAACCTCCATTCGGGAATCCAAATTGAGTCAATTTGGTTTTTCAATTACCTAGGCATCAGAGTTTGAGTTTTATATGAGGTAGATCATATTGTTACATCTGATCTCTCATAACAAATAATATTGTCCACATCATGCACTTATGTCTGTATTTTGTCTTCCTTGTTTTGCCTGAGTAAAAACTCTCCATGAGTTCACCCATCGTGGATTGCTCTCATAGTCTAACCCAAACATGACTAAAACACATTGGTGCTATGCTAAAAAGGGTGTTGCTGATGGCCTAATATATCTGATGTAAATATAATACAACAATGTGAAATTCCTATGTCACACATATTGAATTTTGTGACCTGGCATTTAGTCAAGTCACCATTGTTGGGACTCAAACTCTTTGTTCATTTTGACATTAAATGGCAATAATATCGCCCATGACATTATAGACTAGTGGCGATTTATTGAGTTTCTTTCTAAATTGGTGTATAGGCATTATTGCATACTGGAGATGGATATGATCGGGTGGTTCCACCGGTGACACGATGATACTCCATTGTTCCGTCATCCGTGAATGATCCAAATTTGCCGGTAAAAAATAGATGGGCAATAATATCTTACTTATTTTTAATAGTTAACAAAATTTCAAGAAGGTATACACACTATTCTAGTAAATAAATTTCCATTTGTACATAACTTGAAATCACTCTAGAATTATTAAGTCGATGATCAAAATGTTTATTTTTCTAAATGTCCACCAGAACCATTAAATTTGATATACCAATATTGTACCGGTTTCCTCTCTCCTTAGCACAGATACGACGAGGTTAAAGACTAATTACAGGTCGTTATAGAGAAAGAAAATTGAAAAGTCAACTAAATTTAAGAATCATGAAAAAGTCAACTATATCTATAATTTATATAATAATTCATGCCATTATTAGTAAACAAGTTGATTAACCAGCCATTATTGGTAAACAAGTTGATTAACCAAAAAAGAACAAATGGGGACCTATTTCTCATCAAGCATGAGTTGACCACTTCTGTAATAGACTCTCAGGGGTTGGGCACTTAAACTGTTGCAAGCGTGTATCTTATATCTGCTCGGGTTAGACAGCATTTGGTCTAACGAGTGGTGCTGGCGAGTGGTGCCAATAAGTATGTGTGTGAGGGTAGGAGAGAGATAGAGAAAGTGTTAGGACCGGTTTGACTCCGAAACGATTGCGTATGACACGTTCGACGTGCGGAAACCGTGAACGTGAATAACCGAAACACACGAGACGTACTATTAACGTGATTCTTTGATAGATCTGAAAAGATACAAGAACCGTGAATCACCTTTTGCCTTTCTCTCTCTACTTTCTCTCTCTAGCTTCTCTCTCTAACCTTTAAGCTCCAAAGATCAAAATGGCAAAAGTTTCTAACTAAAAGCCTAAGGCTTCTATTTATAGGCCAAAGGTGATAAGGAATCTTTCCTTATTTACAATAATGCCACCTTGCCTTTAGTAACAAGATATTACATTGTAAACACTATAGTTCTTCTGTTTCAGCTACGAACTGAGATGACGGAGGCGATAGACATTAATGTACCAACAGACTCCCCCTTGGATATTGCCGTAGTCAATCTCAAACATTCAGACTCGTAGCTTCTTTTCTTTCTCTCTCTTTAGCTTGAATAGAATCCTGATGGATCTGTCTTCAGCTTCAGCTCCCCCTTTCGGTAAACTCTTCAGGCTCCCCCTTTTGACAAGCTTCCGTGCTTTGGGATCGACACCTGGCTTTCCAGTTACAAACTCTTCCAGGAACGATACCTGGCTCCTTACACGCTTCCGTTGGAATTGAGCTCGTCTTCAGACTCCCCCTCAGACTCAGCTGTCAGGATCGTAGTCTGGAATAACATCTGCAACACTCATACGTCTATAAGTGACAGTGTTTTGAAATTGTCCAGGAATCGTAATCTGGCTCTTTAAACTTTCTAAATCAAGATTCTGGCTTTAAGATATAATAATATGAATATATCCAGGATTATCTTGACTCTCTCCCCCTATCAAAATGCTTTATAGATTTGACAGCGTTAAAGAATCCAAATCGAAAAACTGACTCTTTTAAGATTTTAACAATATGAGCATCCAAATCCTTCACGGTTGATCATCCAAGTCCAAATTAATGACCTTGGAGATATCACAAACTGTTTTTAAATTTTGATTTTAAATTTTAAAACTTCAAGTTTCAAATTAATGAACTTGATTTATTTCCAGAAACATGATTAGCATACTTAGATCTTGAAACTTAGCACTCAGACATCGGTTGTCGAAAATAAAACGGAAATCAAAATCTTTTTGTATTTTTCTGAAAATATAAAGCAGTAAAGAAATATGTACAACCATATTTACAGACAATATTTTTGTTTGAGTTCGTGTAAAAGGATCATATCAGTTTTTGAAACAAATCACTAGCACCGTTAAGCTTTAATCATTTTAAGTTCTAAACGATTTTCCTCGATTGACGATATAGTTGTCCTCTTAAGTTTTCACACAATTTTCAATCTATTCAGGATACATTTTATATGTCTTAGGAACTTAGCTCAATTTATGTGTCCCACCTCTTGAATATACTCCCGTATCCAGAATCTCAATATTCAGTCTTACAGGCAAGAGTACTACAATGATGTCTGTACATAAATTAGGGGTTTAATGCGAGAATTGAGGGATCTCAGGTCAGAACTTCCATTCAGCAGAGAGATATCAATTTCGACTTTGCGGTGTGTCCCCTTTAGAGAATCTTTTAGCTACAACAGATGATTATCAATTTTATTGTCTAATCACTGAGGGCTAGAATGCTATATTTCAAGCATTTACTGCAAAGCATTATCCAAGGACTAGGTCAGAACTACCGTTCAGCAGAAGTCCCGGAATAATACCCCAGACATCATAGAGTATTAATACCTAGTATATCAGAATACGAGACCTTTCAAACGAGATTTCAGGGGTTACCTATATATCCAAGTAGTGTTCCCCACAAATTTCGCAAGTTTGAAATTTTAGGTTTATATCCCGAATAAATCTACTAAATGTACGAAAACCTATCGTCACATCATCAGTGAGACCATTTATCACATTTGACATTACATTTCTTTAGCATGCTGTGATATTCCACTGATGTACTATCATTTCCTCTTTTATCAACAAAAACTCAAATTTTTGAATTTTATCATGTTTTTGGCTTTTTCAAATTTTCTAATGTTTTTGGATTTTCTGACAATAATATCTCTTACTCCCCCTAAAATTCAAAACCATTTAAAGAAAATTTGACAACCTGATACTGATAGCTTTGTCTCGCCATCCATTTTCTGCATCTCATGCATAGATTTGCAAATGTACCCCCATGATTTACAACACATTGATCTTTTACAGTTTGAAAACCGTTTTTCAATCTTGTGAAATTAATCATGTTTGTTCAGCCGTGAGGGTTTCGGCGTATTCAATCAGAACTTCCCCTGATAACAAACTATTTTCCCATTATGATTTCAAAACACTTAAGTTTGTTTTAATCAAAATGGTTTTTCCGGAAAATAAGTTTTGTTTAATTCACACACGGGGTTTATTCATCACCTTGTTCTTTCATTAACTAATTCGAAAGTTAAATCAAGTACAATTTAATGTCCTTGATAAAACATTTCTCAAGAAAGATGCCAATTCCTACTCCTCAATTACCAACCTGGGAGTTCCGGCAAATTCAAATAATATATTTTTGAATTTTTTTTTCATTTTTGACAAATTTAAAAACAAACATATTTTTTTGATTTTCAAATTTTTTGACAAAATGAAAACATATTTTTGGTTTTTAAATTTTTAAATTTTTAGAGTTTTTGAAAATATTGTTTATTTATGTACAGAAATCAAACAAACTCCCTGTTTAACCGTTGCAGGTATCAGCAGCCTCCGGTGCCAGGCTGCTTCGTTTCTCCTTTGGTTGACATTCAGTTTTCTTCAGAAACACCTGCACATTCAAATTTTATCAAATACGACCCAATAATTTTCTTTTCATTAAAGATGGATGCCGATTCATGCTTCGCGATAAAGGAAGCTCCGGCAAATCAAATTGTTTAATCAAACATTGAATCCACCCAAGCCTCACCAGCCTTGGGTGTAACCTTGACTCTAGCAATCTGAATTTTAAAGTTTTCAGCCTTAAGTGGTGGAAAATTTGCATCATAATCAATCGAAATTGACTCCTCAGCCTTTTTCACCTCATAAGTTGAACTTTCTGTTTCTGTTTTCGATTTCCAGATTTGTTTTTGTTTCTCATTTTTAACCAAATCAACATGTTTCTTAACACTCCATGTTTGACCTTTTGGAGTCCCACGTTTGTAAAAATGTGACTCTTTTTGAACATTTGGACTCTGAACAACATCTTTTGATTTCCAAAATTGTTTTGGTTTTGTTGCATCAACAGTTGTTTTCCAACTTTGTGTTGTTCTAAGTTCGGGTGTCACTGGTTTCCAAGTTTGTTGTGAGTCAGCCTTTGACAATTTTGGCTTCCAAGTTTGCTTTGATTCAAACTTGGTTGACTTTTGATTCACAACTTCATATTTCTGTTTTTGAACATAAACAGACTTCTTTTTCGTCTCAACACCAACAGGTTTCAGATTTGGACATTTGCGAGCAAGATGTCCTGTTTGATCACATTTAAAGCATGTTCTCTTTGAAACATCTTTGACCTGTTGTTGTTGCTTTTTCTGGGCCTGAAACTCTTCATTTGACTGTTGTCTAAATTTGAGTTCTTTCTCTTCTTCTGAACTTGTTCCGTGAACGAAGTTCATTTTTGCCTGAAAATTCGGAGTTTTATTTTTATTCCAATTTTGTTTCTTCTTATAACCCAACCCAGCCTTCATGTTTTTCTTCTTGTAACCAGGTTTGTTATAAAAAGTTTTGTGACCTTTACCAGCAAATTTTGGAATTTCAGATTTTTCAATCTCAACCATCTTGAAAACTTTGTCAATCTTTTCTGAAATCACATTCTGAATCGGGAATACAACGTCTAAGAATAATTTGTCCGATCCAATCATGGTATAAACCAATCCCTTTGAATCATCATTCAAACTTTTCTCAGATTTTGTGTTTTTCAGATATGCATCATGAAGATTTCCTTCATCTTCATCATGTGATTCAGATTTACCTGTATGAATTGACTCTTCGTTCAAGACACTTTCAACGACTTTACCTACCACCTCTGAATCATGAATATCATCAGATTTGGAATAGGTTATGTCAATGTTGTCTGGCAATTTGTCTACCATGTTGAAAGCTTTTTCGACCTTTTCCTCATCATAAAATGCAAACTTTTCCGGTGGTGGAACTTGATGAAACTCTGAGCCAATGCCTTTCTTGTTCTGCTCAGACTCACCATCACCCGGTTTTATATTGAAAATTCGTTCAAGCACATATGACGACACATGGTAACTTTTTAACTTGTTGTTTTCCTGTTCTAAATCAACAATCTGTTGCTTTAGCTTAGCAACATCCTCAATATAGGAATTAACAACATCTTGTTTTATAGCATACATTCGTTTAAGCTCTTTTGTTGTTTCAGACATATAATTCATTCTTGATTGAGCATATTTCATTTCGTCTTTCACTTTTTCATATGACTCTTTTATAATCTCATATGATAATTTCATTGAATCATATTCCTTTTTCATTTCTTGACAAGCAATTTCTTTTTGTTTACATTCATTTGTTATTTTCAAAACGTTTTCTTTCAAAACTTTATTTTCTTTTTCCAATTTGTTACATCTTTCAGAAAGTTTTTCATCATTTTCTTTAAAAACCTTTTCTTTTTCTAACATTTCTTTGCATTTATTTTTGAAAATGTTTTCGATTTTTGTGAATTCAAGTTCTTTTGTTCTGAATTGCTCATCTTTTTCAGTACAAGCTCTGCACTGTTCCATGCATTTCTTGCACTGTTCAGCTGGTTTTAAGAATTCAGAATCAGAATGTACCTCAGTGTTTGGCACTTCGGTGTTTTCAGCTTCCTCTGGCTGCTTCATCTCAGCATCATTCAGCTTTTGTTCAACACTGACTTCTTCGTCAACATCACCAACATCTGATTTTTCATTCTTCTTTTCTTCTTCTTCAATTTGCTGTTCTTCAACTTCTTTCACCACTTCAGCTTCTACAGCTTCTGTTTCGACTTCTTCAGCAACCTTCTTCAGATTAACTACCATCTCTTCAACACTCTTCTTCATTTTCTCTTCATCCCTTTTTCTCAAGCATGACAGCATAGCATATCGGATATCTTTCTCGTATTGTTTAACATATGCATCATCTTTCGTCACTCTTCTGTAATATTCAGCTCTTAACGGGACAGCAAGAAGAACATCATCAAAGATTATATCTTTCTTTGGAACAACTGGTTCTCCTTCTCTGTTGTAATAACACTCTCTCTTCTTGTCCCATCGTTTGTTGCTGACAGCATTCTCATATTCTTCCTGCATCTCATCCATTCTTCTGTAAACCACATCTCTTTCTTTATGTGTTTTCTCACTCAAGATCTCTTCTCGAGTTTTCTCTTTGTTCTCAATCTTTTCTTCATGGTTTTTAGCAGGTTCTTTTTCTTCTTTAATTTCAGCAACATTCGCAAACTTTCTTGGTGCTGTCGTAGCTTTCCCATGAGCTGTTTTGCGAACAATATCATTTCGATCTTCTTCTGGACAAATTTGAGACCAATCATATCCTTCATCAGGATATATGACAGGACAAGCTCTTGAAGTTGTTTTTGGTCTATCTTCAATCAACTTTGGCTCTTCTCTGCTTCGATGGTAGATTGCCTTTTGATAATAATCATCATTGAAAGGACGTTCATTTCTTTCATCAACTTCTGCATTCTTACACTCTCTTTTGAAATGACCTTTTTGCTTGCATTTGAAGCAGGTCACTTTTGACTTGTCGAATCCGAGCTTTGTTGATGGACCACCAAGAGGTTGTTTTCCAGTAATTTCCATGTATCTTTGAGCTCTCCGAATGCAGCTTGCTAAACACCAACGAATATCAATAAGTTCCATCTCCTCTGGATCAATCTGGTCGTAGTCTTCTTTCGTCAGCTCAGAATTACCGATTTTTCCAGCTACCAGACCTTCATATGATTCCAGGATAGATGCAAGAAAGCTCATTTGCTGCTTCGCTGCATTGATACTCATTGCTGGAGAATTTTTCAGTTTAAGAGCAATGTTGCATAAAATTTCATCTGTCTCTTCTGAATTTGTTTGTGAAGATGAATGATATCCAGAATGATGACTTGTTGACGTTGTTTGAGATTCATTCATCTTTTCACCAACGAATGCTGTTTTTGGTGAACCAACGCCTTTCTCTGAAAGTACACTACTTTTGTAATACAAGCCGACATTCTGTTGTCGTGAAGACTCTGTCATCTTGCTTTGTTTCTGCAGCTCTAGATCATGACTCTCAATCTTTTCAAACAATGCATCAAGAGAAATTGTATCATATGAATCATCATTTTTCAAAATAAACACAAACGTTTGCCACTGATCAACTCGTGGTAATGCTTCAATCACTTTATCGATGATTTCTTCTCTTGTTTTAGCAATTTCAAATCTTTCGAGTTCGATTTTTAGGTGACAGAATCTTTCTATCATTTGTCTCACCGATTCTCCTTTTAAACTATCAAAAAGATCAAATTCTTTTTTAATTAGCGCTATTTTGTTCTTTTTAATTTGTTTGCCACCCTCAGCTTTAATACGTAGAGCTTCCCAAACCGATTTGGATGTCCCGCTATGATTTAATAATGCAAATATATCGTTTCTAATTGCTGATTGTATCAATGTGATCATCCTTTGTTCAGCGGCAAATTCTGCTCTGTCGTCTCTGGAGAATTTTTTGAACTGTAGATCTTCACCTTTATCATCTTTTGGCTTTTCGTATCCGTATTCTAGACAAAACCAACTTTCATGTGCATACGCTTTTGCCCAATTAATAAATCTTTCTTTCCACCAAGTATAATCTTCAATGCTTTCAAGCGTTGGTGGTTTAGAATGCGTTCCGTAAAAGTTATCATGCTTGATGTTCTCATTGATTGCCTTCGTGATGGTTTTTGGTGTAACAGTTGTAACTTCGGACGATTCGGATGTGAATGCGTTGAAAAACGTGTTATAAAATTCCTCAGCCATAGTTTTGAACTTTGAGTAAACACCTGAATGAATTTTGTAAACAACCGATTAGTTCAAAGACTTTTAACAAACTTAATTTTGAAAGTTAATTGATTTGATATGATTAAAAATTTTTATGATTCAAATCAATTCTAAAATATTTATTCAATTTGATTTTTGTCAACCGATTGGATGGGGATGGTTACTAGCCGATCGAGTAGTAATGGATGCTAGCCGATTGAGTAGGGATAGGATGCTAGCCGATCGAGTAGGGATAGGATGCTAGCCGATCGGGTAGGAAAGTGATGCTAGCCGTTCGGCTAGGAATGTTGTGCTGTTCGATCGAACAGAGTCAAAAAGTCAATGGCTTTTAATGAATGCTGCTGTTCGAACGACTTGGAGGTGCTAGCCGTTCGGTTAGAAATGCTACACCTGCTGCTGTTCGATCGAACAGGAGATGCTAGTCGTTCGATTAGGCCAATCGATCGAACAACTGTTCGATTCAAAGGTATGCTTATTCTGTTCGTTCGGCTGAGTGTAGTTGCTGTTCGAGTGATAATTTCCTGTTCGAACCAATTTTAACCAGCTGTTCGATTGAATGACTTTCTAGCCGATCGAACAGCTGTTCGATTGAAGTGCACTAATATGCTGTTCGATCAAGAGTTTCTAGCCGATCGGTTAGCACTTTGCTAGCCGATCGGTTGGGAATGGATGCTGTTCGATTGGTTGAAAAAGGAGGTGAGTCCTAGTCGTTCGGCTAGGTCAACAAGTCAACGTTTTAATGAATGTCTGAGGTTTCTATTCGATCGAACAGGAGGTGCTAGCCGTTCGATTAGGCCAACCGATCGAACAGCTATTCGATTCAAAATTCCTGTTCGATCCAAAATTCCTGTTCGAGTGATAACTTCCTGTTCGAACGGTTAGCACTTTGCTAGCCGTTCGACTAGCCTAACCGAACGGTTGGTCTACTCGATTCAAGTTCCTGTTCGATTAAACTTCCTGTTCGAACCAAAATCCTATTCGATCGAGTGACCTGTTCGAACGAGTTGCTAGTTCGATCGAACAAGAACTGATGACCAGTTTGACGAACGGTTTCAGCAAAAAGTTCACAAAAACGCAGATTTCTCCCAAACGGCTTGGAATTTTGACCTGAAAATTTGTAGGATCATAGATCAGATATAGGCGCACAACATATCAAAATTTCATCCAATTTCAACCGTAAAAACACTGTTAATTTTGAGATTTTCAGATAAAAACGTGAAGAACAAGAAAGTTAAGAAGAATTTGACAAATCTGAGTAAATTTGACTCTGAATCTGAAGGATTTCTGTGCGAATTCGTGCGTTTGATCTGTGCAATCGAGCTCCTGCTCTGATACCACTTGTTAGGACCGGTTTGACTCCGAAACGATTGCGTATGACACGTTCGACGTGCGGAAACCGTGAACGTGAATAACCGAAACACACGAGACGTACTATTAACGTGATTCTTTGATAGATCTGAAAAGATACAAGAACCGTGAATCACCTTTTGCCTTTCTCTCTCTACTTTCTCTCTCTAGCTTCTCTCTCTAACCTTTAAGCTCCAAAGATCAAAATGGCAAAAGTTTCTAACTAAAAGCCTAAGGCTTCTATTTATAGGCCAAAGGTGATAAGGAATCTTTCCTTATTTACAATAATGCCACCTTGCCTTTAGTAACAAGATATTACATTGTAAACACTATAGTTCTTCTGTTTCAGCTACGAACTGAGATGACGGAGGCGATAGACATTAATGTACCAACAGAAAGTTATGTATATGAAGGGAGAGTATGGTGTAAAACGGTGAGGGGGGTCTATGTTTTAGGGTAATGGTGCCATCAAATTGGGTAGTTTAGGGCAGTGGATGTACTCACTGATGCGGCGGGTAACGAGTGTAGGACGCTAGGGTAGGGAGGGCAAGTGGCCTGATGACTGTCGTGAGGGTTATGCAAAAACTTAATTAAACTAAGTAGATAGCGTAAGCAGGATATCGTATCCACGGGTAATTTGTTGTCAGTGTAAAAGAATCTAAGTAAAAACTAAACTATCTAATTGGGGGTTTGTTTGTTTGATTAAAAAGAAAACACAATTTGTCACGAAAAGTAATCGCCACCCGGAATCCCGAACGTTTTAACACAAAAATCCGTTTATTGATTCAAAACACCACATAAATGCAAGTAATAACCCGTTTGATTATATCAATTACACACCAATTTACCAACCCGCTAAAGATGCAAGTATATCGCCAATACGTTTGATACACAATAAACAGTACAAATATAGTAAATGTTTCACAAAATCAACACAAGTGGTCAATCTTTACCAGTTTACAAGAATCAAAAACAAGATAGTTGTGTCAAACAAAGCATTCGCTCATGGTTGTCATCAAAGCTTCAGTTGTCATCCCGAATTGATTAGACATGCACGAGTAGCTTGAAAGATGAGAAGATAGTGACACGCCCTGGAATGCGTACCCGACGACTGGAATCAAAGTTGTCAAAAGTATGACCTATTTTACATATTTTGGCCGTTTATAAAATTTTTCCCATAAACGACTTGCTCCGCGCGTCGCGGAGACATGCAACATACCCCCCCCTGCGTGTCGCTCCTAAAGAACTCATCAACTTAAGGTATTTTATATCAATCCTAAAGAACTCATCAACTTGCTGGGCCTACCCACATATCCTAAATTAGACGTATGAACGACCGTTCGTTATCTCATATATATAATAATCAAATGCCACGAACAGATTATACCTATCATCTTCCATTTGCAAAAACTTTCTCGAAACATTTTCTATTTTTTCAATTTTTTTCTTAATTTTTAATAACTCGACACTAACACTAATTAAGACACAACTAAACGCTAGTCTCCCTCCCCGCACTTATTTCCTTCATTGTCCTCAATAGGCCAATTCATTGCAACTAAACGCTAAAAACTAAATAATAAAGCTAAAGCCCTAAAAAACCTAAAAAATCTAAAAAACACACAAAAAAATTTATATTTTTTTAATAAAAATAGCTCGTTTTAGTTTCCAACAAAAATAATTTTTTTTATTGACGAAAAGTAGAGATTTTTATTAAAAAAAATATCAAAAAAAATTTGTGTGTTTTTTAGATTTCTTTAGGTATTTTTGGTTGTGTTCACATTGGTTCTCGCGATTCTCGCAATAAGGGCTGGTTCCTAACAGATTGTTCACACATACACACACACACACACACACACACACATTTATATATATATATGGAGGGAGTTAGGTTAACGTACAAGAGCCCTTATCCTACATTACGTACGTGATCATCTCAGTCGTTAGATCTTCCCATATTGAAATCGCATGTTGGTTTTTTGTAACAATTTCACATGTTGGTTTTTTAACATGCAGTTTCATCAAAATTATCACATGCGAAATTGTTACAAAAACCAACATGCGATTTCATTAAAATTATCACATGCGATTTCACATCGCGTACGTAGCGTACGTTAAGCCATTTTGTACAATACACTTTTCTATCTATCTATCTATCTACATATATATATATATAGGTAGAGAATCCTGTACATTAATCAAAAAGTGTGAGAATGGTGAGAAATATTGTGGTGGTGACATGTGTGCTCAATCTAAATTAATTCAAAAGGGTAAACAAGTAATTTTCTTATTGATTTAATTAATTGATAACCTTCTATAACCACCACCCTTAATTATAGGAATACGAATTAAGAATTAATCTACGAATTTGTGTCATCTCGTTCAGAAGAACTGTATAGTGTTATATTTTTTTATATAGTGTTATATAGTTTTACATAGTGTTATATGTTGTTATATACTGTTTTTTGGTGTTATATAGTGTTATATGATGGATGCATGGTGTTATATGGTATTATATGGTGTTATATAGTTTTATTGTGTTATATTTGTCTGATAGCATGTCTATACTACATGTATAGTGTTATATATTGTTATATAGTGTTACATAGTATTACATAGTATTATATGGTGTTATATGGTGTTACATAGTGTTATATGGTGTTATATAGTGTTATATACTGTTATAGGATGGACGTATAGTGTTATATATTTCTTGTAGCAGTAACATATTTCTGGATTTTTTAGATTGTCCGAATTTTAAAATAAGTTTAAAATTGAATCGCTAGATTTTAGGAGTGAATCGCTAGAATTTAGGAGAGGTTACCTGATTTGACACATATACAAAGACGCTATTACCCCTACAATTTTCAAATTAGTCCAAATAATTAAAAGACAATTTATAATTTGGTCCCTATTGATCTCAACCATTAGATCAGAGATCTAATGGTTTAAAACACTTCTCACACTTTTGAATTAATATACACTATCCTTACCTTTATATATATATATATATATATATATATATATATATATATATATATATATATATATTAGCCTAAGACACCGCGAGCTTCGCCGGTGGCTAAACACCAACTAAACATATAAAATAATTTAAACATAGAAGCGTTAAAGTGTGATTTGTTAAGCCTAATATTTTGAGAGATTTGAGCACGTCCCAATAGTACATCTACATGATGTTCGTTATACATTAAGTATTTGTATATGAAACCTTCATTATTTTTTAAATATTACAAACCGACAAAAAAAGAAATGAGGTCAACACATAACTTCAAATGTTGTATTAAACCAATGAAAAAAGAAAATATAATAAGGTCTTTAGTTATTCAAGTTAAGAAGGATATAATATAAAAAAACTTGAAACAATAAAATAAAAATTTCTAAACTATAGGCGACATAGTGGTCTCGATAAATAAGGCTCCTATCGAACTAGTGTAGTCATCAACATGTTCAAGGTACTTGAAAGATTCGTTGCAAAGGTCAACTTCAACAATATCACCCCAAATGCTTGTTATGAGATATTAGTCCTTCGAAGCCTTTCAAGATAATCAACAATATGAGGCGTATTGAAAGAAAACACCTTGATCCAAGCCTCATCTTCAAATTTGAACAAATCAGCAAATAGCTTATCAGACTGTCCAACAACAATCACATGCAGCTTCATTGCAATGCTCAAAAAATGTTCTTGCCAAGGATTCACTTCCAAAACCTCGGGAAAAGGAAGAGTGCTGAAAGTTTCAGAAAGAACATCGAAAACTACTATGTCTCTCTCACCTGGTGGAAACCAATAATTGGAAACCATGAAATATATGTTTTTCCCCGAATAAATTCCGGGAGACCATGAGTAATATGTTGAAGCAAAATTAGTTACGTTCAATGAATTTATCATTCTCCATGACTCACGACGACGTGAGTAAACTCGAGCATTAACAACATTACGGTAACGTTTGATGTGAAGAATTTGAGATCGTTCGAGTCGTCAAAGAACATTCCACCAGTATCAGCGTTTCACTCGAAATTACGATCAAAGTAGTCATCGCCCAAAAATTTAAAGCGCCTTGTTGTTGGATTCCAAAGTATGAGCTCACAACAAAACCTTCCATTGCAAATTAATAGCAGACCTTTAAAGGACGCTATAACACGTAAGAAAGAATGATGGACATCCAATGGAGAAATTATGGTTTTGGTTGTATCGGCATGCAAATTCCCGCCTACTATGTTGTCAACAACAATTGAGTTATCTTTTAAGGAGAGAAGCTTCTTTTGTAGCGAACTTAGAATTCGCCGAGAATGCATAATCTCAAAATTATCATTTGGCAGTTCGTTACGATAAAATTTGGAAAGACCTTTGAAACAGCCTATAGCTTTTGCAGGCAGCCTTGTGAAAATTTCGTCCACAATCAATTCAGACCCAAGCTTTTCCATTTTATGATATACTTTTGCTACAATGGAAGATATAAAAAATGAAATAAAATAGTTTATGTATATGTTAAAAAATGTAATCAGAATTTCTATCTATGATGAAACAAAAAATTTATAATAGAAAGTGATTATGTGTAACAATAAAGGCAATTAACCTTAATATTAGAAACACGTAACCATCTTAAAAATTGTATTAAAACATATAAGAACGTTAATTTTACTTGTTACTTTAAACCATACATATATGTATAATAATGTCATTATAACAATGAAAAAATGAACAACAAATACGAATTGTAATTGTAATATACATTAAAAGTTTATGTATATGTTACAATAGATATAACAATAGAAGATATAACAAATCAAATAAAATAGTTTATCTATATGTTAAAAAAAGGTTGATCAGAATTTCTATCTATGATTAGAGACAAAAAATTTACCAAAAAAAAAAAAACAGATGAAAAGAAAGCATAATATGTTAGGTCGATATTAATATAAATTGCTGAATGATGAAATGGATAATACCCATACCTTTGATCGTAATTCGATTCACAGAAACTCCAAATGTTAGATGTGAATGAAAGAAAATGAAAGACAAGTATTTATAATAGATGGTGGTTAAAAATTTTAGCAATGAAATTTGAAATTTAAATTTTGATTCTGAACATTTACTAAATTAATCAAATCAAGGTAATCAAATTTATTTGATTAAGCAGTTCCCAAAAATAATGTTAATGTTAATAGTACTATAAAAGTGGTTTTTTAAACTATAAAAGTTAAACATATTAGGTAAAATCTTACTTCATAATAATACACTGTCAATTTGTAAACAAAATCATTAACTCAAATTAAAAAAATAAATCTATGTATCGACTATGGAGTATACATTGGTAAACATACACGAAATACTCAAAATTACAGAGACAAATTTCAATAATTTGTTTGATTTACAAAATATTTTATAAATTTATATTAACAAACGAAAAAAATTAAAGATACAATATAAATTATTAATGTTAAGTTTTTTTAACAAATTCGAAACCTTAAAGATATATATACTTTGATTTAAAAAATAAAAGAAAAAGTACTAAATTTTACGTTATTGTGGTTTTTAAATTCAAGTTGTTTGTTTTTAAGAATAAATTAATTTGGAAATTCAAATTGTTTGTGTAATAAAATATTCATGTGTCTTTATCGATCAAATAAAACATTGTATCCAAATGACTTGTTTCCCGAATATCTTTTTAAAGTACGTTCTAAAATTATTAGGTGGGTTGTATGTAAAATAATAGATGTTTACATTGCTTAGATTTATGCTTATAATTATAATGTCTTTATATAAATTAGGAAAAAAAAAATTTAAAAATAATATGTACTGGATAGATTAAATTGATTTCCAAAACCAATTAAATTTAATTAATACCTTTAAATAACATGGCTTCATATCATGATTGAAACTTAATCTTTACTTTGATAGGTAACATTTAGAAGATATATATTAGTTATCATAACAAAATCCAATATCGCTTCATACAAACAAAATGGTATAATTAAGTTATAGACATACATATTGAAAACATCAATGAGTAGCACAGCAACGCATATGATAATAAACATAAACAAAAGTACTTGTTCAAAACACAAACGTTAACCAACAAACAAAAGCTTAGTTCATATCAACCACCGGTTAACTACGAATTATAGATATATAGAGTTTTACTATCCGGATCGGGCGTTTCTCAAGATTATGGTGTTTTTTGAAGTAACAAAGGTGAAATCAAGCATCACACTATCAATCAAGTTGTTGTCAGCCATAAATTTTTGCCAGTTGTCGACCGAATAACGTTTCGCACATCCATTTTTTTCAGTCTTGGTTGTGTAAACAACAACATGTTCTTCCAAGTTCTGAACTTTCAACGAATGTTTCTTCTTCATAAACTCGGCTCGATTAGCAACCTCGACAAGAAGACGCTGCATTTAACAACGTACATTAAAAATCAAAGTTGTT
Organism: Helianthus annuus; assembly: GCF_002127325.2. Classification (NCBI taxonomy): domain Eukaryota; kingdom Viridiplantae; phylum Streptophyta; class Magnoliopsida; order Asterales; family Asteraceae; genus Helianthus; species Helianthus annuus. The sequence continues at coordinate 33,084,660 of NC_035445.2, read as the reverse complement.
TAAAATTATTTAATAATTACTAAAATGTAAATCGAAAGTTTAAGAAACGAAAAATCATACCAGCCTATATTCTCCTTTGTGTAAAGTCAAAATTTTTAGCATCTACGGGAAAATTCCATGTTTGACCTTTCTTCGGGAGGATATGTTTCTTCAAACTGGAAGTGCCAACCGAGGGTACATTTTGCTTTACCTATATGATTGGTTAAACATATAAGTAATATTATTCTAATGACAATCCTTAGGATTAAAAATTTAGATGATCATGTGGCATTAATAATACAAAGTAAATCATTAACAAATGCTTGTCTTCAGTTTGACAAAAATTTGAAACAATTGATGTTTTAAAGTTGATGTCTTAAACTTATAAATTAAAAAAGAATTGTTCACAAATTGAAGATATAGATTACCATTTCGGAGGCTTTTTTCGGTGCTTAGAACGTACACGACGACCATGAAAATAATTTTTAGCTTCTCGAATAAAAGAATTTTTCGAACCGAAGCACCTCTACATATCTTCAACTTAATATCCACCTACAAAATCCCAAAAAAGGAAAAATAATCAAATATGGCAAAATTGTAATAAGTTAGAGTAAAATCCTCATAATTGTATCCATCAAAATCAAAGTCAAAATCAAATTCAAATTATCTCAATTAAATGAGGTTTAATGCTCTTAATTGAGTAGCATTTGAAGTAAATCAATCAATTCAACTGATCACTTTCTTCAAAATTTGAAACAACTCCAAAAATAGCCCTACCAAGAGTCGTGTGTTGTAAGGCCATTCAGGTCATTTTGATTTTGAGAGCTGGCAAACATTTCCAACCAATGTACAAAAAACTAATGTACAAAAAACTGGATTAAAACATGTTCAATAAACTTGGATTGAAGATGATAAATATACAAACAATAAGAACACTTGCAAAATTTAATCAATAACTCACTTGCAACCAACTACTGCAATCAAAAGAAATTCCCCACCTGTATTATAAAGTAAAAACAACAATATGAATAAAAATAGATATGCAACTTGATACCATTTTTTATTAATGTTGTTTAGAAGGTTGTTGTATGCAACAAAAATGAAGCAGTTGACATTCTTTTCTAGCTATTTCTTTTATTTAAACAAATTTCCAATTACCTGATCTTGCAACTTGCACCAGCTCTGTAGAGATATCGAACTGAGATGAACAACGCCTAGCAACTTGCTAAGGATCAACTTGTCGGGACCATAGCCTTCAACATAAAAAACTTATAAATTAAAAAAGAATTGTTCACAAATTGAAGATATAGATTACCATTTCGGAGGCTTTTTCGGTGCTTAGAACGCACACGACGACCATGAAAATAAGATTTAGCTTCTCGAATAAAAGAATTTTTCAAACCGAAGCACCTCTACATATCTTTGAATTAAGATCCACCTACAAAATCCCAAAAAAGGAAAAATAGTCAAATATGGCAAAATTGTAATAAATTAGAGTAAAATCCTCATAATTGTATCTATCAAAATCAAAGTCAAAATCAAATTCAAATTCAAATTATCTCAATTAAATGAGGTTTTGTCACACCCTGGCTTTGCGGAAGCGTGGTTAATTTTGGTGTGACTTCTTAATACCATAGCTTAACCATAACAAGCTATATGAAATAAAAACCATGCAAGATCATCCATGAAATTAAGTTTTAAAAACCAAATACAACAACATTGTCTCAACGGAAACACATCCTAACAACATAAACAGTGTTCAACAGACACAAACATCAACATGACATAAACACAGTTAAGGGTTGTGACTTGTCCAGGAAAGAGTCACATCCCCTAAACCCGGATGACCTCGAAACTAGTGCAGCGGGAAAACGTGTCATACCGCGCCAGATCCTTTAATTCCCTGAAATACATGTAAGTTGGAAAAATCAACAATAATGTTGAGCGAGTTCATGTGTAAGTGAGTAAATAAACCTTTGTAAGTATAAAAATCCTGGTATGTAGCAAATAAGGAAAAAGAGATCACCAATGGTTTGCAAGGCCATTGATATGTGTGAAGTGCAAGTAGGGAGACTCAAACCTAGCGGATTTATGCGTTGGGCACAAAGTCACCCCGAGGTCCGTACTGTTGGGCCTGGGGCTGGGCTCGCTACACCCAGATAGATCTACCGCTCCTGTCCCTCGGTCCTACCCTGAGGATTAATGGCCTCAAGTTTCCGCCTACCCACTCACATGATCTAAGTAGTAAACCTCCTTACGCTAACCATACCATGTATAAAGTTCTCATAAATATAGTAACATGTATTTCACCCCCGCGGTTTAGAAAACTGAAAACAGTTAAGAGAAAAGGGAGACATGAACTCACAGTGGTGCGTCTCTACCAAGTATATCTCCTGATCAAGCAGCTGTGCGACGACCTACACGTACTAACTCTATTAGACGGATGGCCGTGCCTTAGCTTTATGGTTTAAGTTTTTGGGAAATAGTTAGACAACTATTTCGCGTTTACATTCTGTATACACTTGGTAATTCTTTTCCTTCCCAAGGATGGGGGATTTAATACATGTGCGTTCGTATACTTCGGAATATATTATTAAGTCTCACTTAATATATATTTTACTTCTTATTCCAAAATATAAATATTCTTCCCAAAAATATTATATTTTAATACATGTGATTTTCCCAAAATAATACCTTGACAAAAATACGCGTTCATAAATATTTCCTTAAATGTATGAGTTACGTTTTAAGGATCGAGTGGTAATAATAATTACCGGTGTAACTTAAATAATTATTGCGAAGGCGTTCGTATTATTTTGGAGTCGTTAACACGATAATATTATTTTTACCCTAAAAAGAATATTTGTATATTTCACGAAATAATCATAAACACATAACAAGTGACGTTATGAAAAATATATACTAAATATATATTTACCAAGTTTTATTTTGTGAAATCCCACCTCCGATATTTTGTAAATAAAGTCGTGGCGAAATCTATAATTTGAAAACATGTCAAAATGTATTTCTAACACTTGTAGTGAAAATATTTCTAACTGTTAGGTTTTTGGAAAAATTTCGCCAGAGTTTCCCCTGTAACTGGAGGTGGCCACGCTTTCAAGCGTATCATTTTCTTTTATAAATTCAATTCAACAATTTTCTTATTCAACCAAAACAATGTTCAGAGCATCAAACTTAGTCAATAAATATGTAATCGCAAGAATCACATGAACTTGTAGTTTTTCCAAAACTATGAAGTAAATCCCATTACTTTTAGTGGATCTTTATGTAAATCAATCCGGTTTCACAAAAATCTTGCTTTTAAAGAAATTCCATCTTTACAACTTCTTATAAAATTTGACAAAACTAGTTCTTTGTCGAAACTTAGTGTTACACAAGTGTTTACACACTTGTGTGTTTAAAAATCATTCTTGTTCATGTAAGATCCGACTTTAGAAAATATGATTTCTTGGACACTTGGTCCTTTGAAAATACCGCTTGTAGATCCGTAGATCTATTAGTTTTAAACACTATTTCGTAAGTAAAATCGTTTTTACACAAGTTCAAGTTTCTCGTGTGGTAGAGTTTCATCACTTAACCCTTGTTACACTTAAACAAGCTCTATGTCATGACCCATGATCATGACCAATCCGGGTTAAACGATGATCTGAGCTACCACAACATAGATCGGGCCCAAATAATTACACAAAACAAATCCTACAAGATTTACACAACAATCAAGCTTTTAACCATCATTATTAGCATTTTTAGTAGACTTTTACTTATCATTTTGCAAGTTCATGAAATTTAACCGTCACATATCGTTTTAACCACTTTAAAATAGATCGAGAGTGTGATTATAGTAACTTACTACTAGCTCGAGGCTAGGGAAGATTCTAGACGCAAAAAGAGTGGATAAAAGCAATGAGAAGAGGTCCTTCGCCTTCCGAATGCACCAAGCCTCCTCGTATGTGATCCTTAACACTTGAATGATCTTGGAATGGCTTGAACAAAGCTCGAAAGATGGATGGATGGTATAGGGGTGTTCGGTCGAGAGCCTTTGAGAGAGAGAGAGAGAGTGTTGTTGAGTTTAAGTGTTGGTGAAAATGATTAGTGGTTCAAGTCTACTACTTATAGACAACATCCTTGTTCATTAACCAATGGTTTGTATGTCTTCTAGATATTAGACATAAGTGATTAGTTAAATCAAAATAGGACATGAGGTGTCCCTCTTGGGGACGGTTTGGTTAAGGGGGGGGGGGGTCTTGGTTCATTTTCAACCATGTAGTTAGTATATAGTTAGGTTAGTTAAGTTAGTTTAGGGATTAACCCGGTTACTAGTGTGTTGTGCATTACAGTGGGTATTAGGGTATCCGGGGACCCTAACTGGCTCAGAAAAAGATAAATAATGTAAGTGGCAATATTTTTATGTTCCGGGTATAGTCCGGTTGTTCGGTTGGATAGTAATCCGTTAATGTGCTTAACAAAGCTTTAAAGTGTCGTTTATATTAATTTTTGTGACACAACTTATTCCCGACACTTTGGAAAGTGTCTAGTAATATCTTTCTCATGTTTTGGCACTTTATTAGTTAGCTAAAAGCTGAATTGTTAATTAAAGTGCTAAATTTTGTACTTAGAGTACGTTTTAGGCACATCCTGTCACTGTAACTTATTCCTAGTGACGCAGTTCTACAACCCTCGTATCCCTACACTCACTACTAGTGTAGTAACTATCTCTGGTTCATACAGACCTTAGAGGCAGTGTTTGCCTGATGCTGGCTATATCAGCATGTTTAATAGGTTATCCGTTCATAGTGCTACTGTGCTTTCGTGCATCAAGGTTGTCACTAGAGTTCAGTATGTAAATAATGGAGTGACAGCAAATAGAGTATGATGCAAGTAAGTGTACGTATCAGTATTTCAAGTAGCAGTTTATCCAAACTTTCAAGTAGGCACAGTAATTAAGCAGTAATTAATTGTTAATTAAGTCGTACAGATACCTGATTTAGTGAGGGTTGTCACATTCTCCCCCCGTTAGAAAAATTTCGTCCCGAAATTTTAAGTTCTGCTTCTAGAAGCAGGGTTTTTGGGAAATAAGTGGGGGTACTTTTCTTTCATCCGGTCCTCACGCTCCCAGGTGTATTTAGGACCATGTCTGGCATTCCAACGAACTTTGACGAGCTTGACACTGCTCCGGCGGGTCTTGTTCACTTTCCAATCCGTAACCTCAACAGGTTCTTCAACGAAGTGGAGCGTGTCGTCAACATGAATTTCGTCGGTAGGAATGACAACGGTATCTTGAGTTGGACTTTTCTTCAAATTGGATACATGAAATGTATCTTGAACTCCATTTAGTTCAGCAGGTAAATCCAACTTGTATGCTACTAACCCGATTCTTTCCAAGATTCTGAACGGACCAATATACCGCGGATTCAACTTTCCACGCTTCCCGAAGCGTGCCACACCCTTCCAGGGTGATACCTTCAACAAAACCATATCACCAACCTCGAACTCTAGAGGTTTCCTTCTTCGATCCGCATAACACTTTTGACGATCACGAGCCGCCTTGATGCGATCTCGGATCTGTGCGATCTTATCCGTGGTTTCCTGGACCATATCAGGACCAACCAATTGTCTATCACCTGCGTCAGACCAACAAAGCGGTGATCTGCACTTGCGGCCATAAAGAGCTTCGAATGGCGCGGCACCAAGTGGTGTGGTAGCTGTTGTTGTATGAAAATTCGACCAATGGCAAATGTTAATCCCAGCTACCGCCCAAATCCATCACACATGCTCTCAGCATATCTTCCAAAGTCTGTATCGTCCGTTCACTTTGTCCGTCGGTCTGTGGGTGAAATGCAGTGCTCAGATTCAATTGTGAGCCAAAAGTTTCTTGGAAGGATTGCCAAATCCTTGATACGAACCTTCCGTCTCTATCAGAGATGATTGAGAGAGGTACTCCATGGCGCGTAACGATTTCTCTCATGTAAATTTCAGCCAACTTGCTCGTATTATCCTTCTCCCTGATAGGTAAGAAATGTGCAGATTTCGTTAATCGGTCCACTATTACCCGAATAGTGTCATGGCCTCTTGGCGTTCTTGGCAACTTTGTAATAAAATCCATGGAGATTTGTTCCCACTTCCACTTGGGAATCTCGGGTTGTTGCAGAAGTCCTGAAGGCTTCTTGTATTCCGCTTTCACTTTAGCGCACGTTAAACATTTGCTCACATAAACAGCAACATCGCCTTTCATCTTAGGCCACCAATAGTAATCCTTGAGATCTTGGTACATCTTATCCGCTCCTGGATGGATAGAGTACCGTGTTTGTGAGCTTCATCAAAAATAACTTTCCTTAAACCTCCAAACAGAGGAACCCAAATCCTTTTCTCAAAACATAACGTTCCTTCCTTGTTTGGAACCAATTGCTTCTCCATCCCACGGAGATATTCTTCTTCAAGGTTCCCTTCCTTGAGAGCTTCTTTCTGCGCGGCACGAATGCGCAAGGAAAGATCGGTTTGGATAATCATCTCTAAAGCCCTAACCCTTATGGGCTTGATACTTTCTTTTCGACTTAAGGCATCGGCAACCACATTCGCCTTCCCTGGATGATACTTTATCTCGCAGTCGTAATCATTCAATAATTCAACCCATCGTCTTTGCCTCATGTTCAACTCCTTCTGATTGAATATGTGTTGTAGGCTCTTGTGATCTGTGAAGATCGTACATTTCGTACCATAAAGGTAGGGTCTCCAGATCTTTAATGCAAAAACCACTGCGCCTAGTTCCAAATCGTGCGTTGTATAGTTCTTTTCATGTACTTTCAATTGACGCGATGCGTAAGCAATAACCTTTTGGCGTTGCATCAACACGCAACCCAATCCTTGACGTGAGGCGTCGCAGTATACCACAAAATCATCTGTACCTTCCGGTAGTGCTAAGATTGGCGCATTGCAGAGCTTATCTTTCAATATCTGGAATGCTTCTTCCTGTTTGATTCCCCAATCAAACTTCTTATCTTTCTGCGTGAGGAGCGTCAATGGTTGAGCGATTTTCGAAAAATCCTCAATGAATCTCCGATAGTAGCCAGCCAAACCCAAGAATTGTCGAATCTCGGTTGGCGTCTTTGGCGTTTCCCAATTCTTAATTGCTTCGATCTTGGTTGGATCCACGTGGATTCCATCTCCATTCACCACATGTCCGAGGAACTGGACTTCTCGCAGCCAAAACTCGCACTTAGAGAATTTGGCATACATCTGTTCCTTCTTCAGCAATTCCAAAATGGCTCTTAAATGCTGTTCGTGCTCAGCCTTTGTCTTTGAATAAATCAAAATGTCGTCGATAAACACAATCACGAACTTATCCAAGTACGGCTTGCAAACTCTATTCGTCAAATCCATGAACACTGCAGGTGCGTTTGTCAACCCAAACGGCATAACTAGGAACTCGTAGTGTCCATAACGAGTTCTGAAGGCTGTCTTCGGGATACTTTCCTCCTGTATCCTTAACTGATGGTATCCAGATCGAAGATCGATCTTAGAGTAAGAGCTTGCACCTTGCAGTTGGTCGAATAAATCATCGATCCTTGGCAGAGGGTATCTATTCTTGATCGTCAGCTTATTCAACTCCCGGTAGTCAATACACATTCGAAAACTACCGTCCTTCTTCTTGACAAACAGGACCGGAGCTCCCCAAGGTGAGAAGCTTGGTCGGATAAATCCCTTGTCTAACAACTCTTGAAGTTGTGTCGACAGTTCTTGCATCTCAGACGGGGCAAGTCTATAAGGTGCCTTAGCCACAGGCGCGGCACCTGGAACTAAATCGATGCGAAACTCTATTTGCCTCTGAGGCGGCAATCCAGGCAAGTCCTCTGGGAAGACTTCTGGATATTCCCTCACAACAGGGATGTCTTCGATCTTTGGTTCTGCAGCTTTCTTGTCTACAATATGTGCCAGAAAGGCAGCACATCCCTTCTGCAAACACTTTCGCGCTTTGAGGCAGCTGATAATTCTTAACGGCGTATCACGCTTCTCTCCATGGACCACAATTGTTTCACCATCTTCGGTTGGGATACGAACAACATTTTCGTAACAAACTATCTCAGCCTTGTTGCCTGATAACCAATCCATTCCTACCACCACGTCGAAACTCCCCAGTTGGACTGGTAGTAGATCCAGAGCAAACTCACGTTCTCCCAATTCGATCACACAGCCTCTGACAACTTCATTGGCTTCTACTAACTTTCCATTGGCCAATTCGATTGAGTATGGAATATCTAATTTACTAGCGGCTAACCTAAGCATATTCTTAAACTCTAATGATACGAAGCTATAATCGGCACCAGTATCAAATAAAACGGATGCATAGCGTTGGTTTACAGGGAACGTACCAGTAACGACATTGGGATCCTGGCGCACTTCCCTTGCTTCAATATTGAAAACTCTTCCATGGGCTTGGTTTAACTCTGGGCAGTTCCTCTTGTAGTGCCCAGCATCACCACAGTTAAAGCATCCAGGTCTATGCCCGTTTCCACCACCATTTCCAGCTTGATTATTCCTCTGGTTACGATTCACAGCGCCCGCTTGATTCTCATTGTTGCCTCGATTCCCATTACCTCCAATGTTTCCTTGTGGGCGATTTCCATTACCACCCCGGTTATTGTTTCTGTTTCCGAATCCTCCTTGGCCTCCCTGGCCAACAGTGGCCCAACAAGAATCCCTCAAGTGGCCAGGTTTTCCACATGCTTCACATACTTTCACACTACAACGGCCAGAATGGTGTCGCTGGCAGGTATTACACTTGGGTTGGGTGCCCATATATCCTTTTCCTTTCTTTCCACTGCCAGCCGTAACCGGAGCTGGCGTGTTTGATCCTTCTTTCTTAACCACACCACTAGTGCCTTGCTTGAAGTTCGAGAACTTCCGTTTGTTACCTCCGGATGACTCGACATGAGTCTCCTTCTTCTTTGGCTCAGAATCATCGAACTTGTTTAGGCGGATAGTCTCCTCAGTGAGAGCCACGCTCAGATCAATTGCCTCAGTAATTGTTGCAGGCTTGGAGGAGGTCACCATGCTTATGATTTGAGGAGCTAAACCCCAAATGAAGCGTTCAATCCGCTTGAATTCTGGAGTGACCATATAAGGTACCACATGCGATAAGTCATGAAACCTCTGAACATATTCCGCGATCTTCGGTCCTTCCATCTTCAAATGCCAGAATTCAGTTTCCAGTCTTTGGATTTCAGCGCGAGAGCAATACTTTTTGCGCATAAGTTCTTTCAGTTCGGTCTAGGTTAGTGCGTAGGAAGCAGCTTCTCCAAGAGTCTGCACTTGCAAATTCCACCAAGATAGGGCTCCATCCAAGAATAGCCCAGAAATGTAGGTGACTTGCTGGTCCAGTGCGCATTTGCTCATGCGAAGAACAGATTCAGTCTTCTCAGCCCAACGAACAAAGGCGACAGCACCTCCCGTGCCATCAAAGTTGACAGGCTTGCAGTCTAGAAACTGCTTGTAGGTGCACCCTGCACATACGTTACAACATATGAATGGCATTAGCATCTTTGCTATAGATATCCAGTTAGGTCATGGTATGTCTTAATGACTTAGTATTACCATGAGGTGGATTGTTGTTGCCAGTATTGCCAGAGTTACTTCCACTAGTCCCTCCTTGAGAGGCGGCGTATTGTGCGATGGCAGCAGCGATGATTTACTGGAGTTCTGCCTCATTGGTAGGCATCGGCGTTTGACGTCTCGGCATCTTCTAAAGATGTGTTCACGTTGGTCAGGCCATAGTAAAGCGTACGTATATAATGATAGTAATAGTACATAACATCTCATGTTACAAATGGACCAATCACATAACATCCCATGTTATAAATACATCAATCACACAACATCCCATGTCCTAAAACATAAATAATCAATCAAACATCAAATATGATGAGAATACTGCGATTGCCATATATCGAGACCACATAGTAAGTGTACAGGTACATCATAGTGTCATACATCATCAGTGACTAAGGGCTATATCACCCTAGTCCAAAAGAATATCAAATCAGTGTCAATACATCCCATATACATGATCAACAAAAGTCAGAATCAGAATGTAGTCTCCAAAAATGTTGTGCGGTCAAAGCAATCACCGTCTTCTCACCAACGTCTACCCATACGGTACTGAAGAGCTCTACACTGATGGCGGTGGAGGAGGGGGAAAATGGGTGTAGAACAAATGACGCAAATGGAGCCAGTCCTCCCCCATGGCTCTCTGGGTACGCAACCAAGAAGCAACCTGCTGCTCAAGTGCCGAAAGGCGTACAACATAGTCCGGTGGTAAAGGTCGAGGGTGCTGCGAAGAAGTAGGGTGGGCCTGATCCTAACACTGGCACGACGGTGGCTGAGCTCTCTCAAGCTCCTGAATGCGCCATGTGTGTGCCTCGTGCTGGACAACAAATGACATCAAAACGTCCTCAATGGAATACCCCATATGGAAAGGATGGTAGGGGTCGGTCGGTGGCATAACAGGTGGTGACGACCAAAGGAATGGCTTATTGGCTGGATCGAAAGGTGGCACAGAGAATGGTGGAACAGGGGGAATAGCAGGTGAAAACTGTGGTACCACGGGGATAGGTGCCGGTACGTGTCCAAAAGGATGAGCCGAAGAACCCTCTCCAGGTCGAGCTGGAGGTGTAAACTGAGGGAATGTAAAAGAGGTATCAACGTGACGTGTATCGATGGCAGGAGGGGGAATAGGTGGAATCTCATCATCAGCAGGAATCCACCCATTCTGGGTGTGCGCATACCTAGGATCAATGTGGGTCGCGAATAGTGCATACTCGGGCTCCAGGGGAACCGGATCAGGTAGGGGAGCAACAACAGGGTCAACGGGTGCATCGACAGGGTGATCATCAATGGGTGGGTCAGCAATCACAGGATCGATGGGTATGCCAGCATGAACAGGGTCATGCTCAAGCACTGGGTCAGGAGCGACTACCGGCTCAAGGGCCACGGCAGGCTCGGGGTCAACGAACTCCATATCAAAATCTGCATCGTCAGTGAATGCAGGGTCAACTGGGTCTACTGGGTCAACCAAGGGCTGATCCAAGTGGATGAACTCTATCTCCTGGTCTGGGTCGAATCCTGGGGGAAAGACACGATCGGAATCCTCCTCAACATCGTGGTCGAAAGCAAAAGTAGGAGCAGGGGCTACAGAGGATACTCTATCTGGGTCTGAACCGTGAGAAAAGTGATGCGCACTCTGAGTGTGTGAAGGTGCGGAGGCCACAGACTCGAAGGAGTCTGGAGCAGGTGACTCCTCAGCTGGAGCATCTGCGAGCAATAAAAGTCCTCCGTCGGCTATAAGGGCCTCGCCCTCATCATCGTCCTCTAGGAGCTCATCGTCAAACAGATCGACGTCGCCATCAGCGTCCGCGTCGAGAAGCATATCATGCGCAGGATATGAAGCAAGTGGTATGGGCGCAGGGATCTCTACAAGCGGTAGTTTCTCGGCCACAGGGCCATCAGCGAGCTCATCAGCACCATCAGGTAACGCAAAGGGCTGAAAGTCATCCTTGTCTGTACTAGTAACGTCGGATGTGTGAACCTCGCGCCCTGAAGACTCTAAGTCGTCTGATACTATGGGTCTAGGGCCCGTGGTGTCTGAATCACCAGTGCCGGACGAGTCCATGTGTCTGTAACATAAACACAAATATGCACAAATAATCAGTTATACAATCAGGTAAACACATTAGTCACCAATTAAGCAATCAAATAATTCTCCTAGTCCCACTAGCCTCCCAGCCTCCCAGACTGACTTTCCTAGTCCCACTAGCTAAATTCTCCCAGCCTCTCAGACTGCTCTTCCTAGTCCCACTAGCCAAATTTTTCCCAGCCTCTCAGACTGCTCTTCCTAGTCCCACTAGCCAAATTCTTCCAGTCTCTCAGACTGACTCCCTAGTCCCACTAGACAACTACCTCGGTCTCTTAGACCGAGCCTCGGCCTCCCAGACCGAGCCTCAGCCTCCCAGACTGAGCCTATAAATAAGAAATAAAATGTGCTTAACATTTGTTTATAAAAACGTTTTGGATCTGGACTTAAGTGGTATGCAGTGAAAATGTTTTCGTGAGAGCCCTAGTGATCATAGTCTAGACTCGAGAAGGAATCCTAGTTCGCTATGATCAGAGCTCTGACACCAAGCTGTCACACCCTGGCTTTGCGAAAGCGTGGTTAATTTTGGTGTGACTTCTTAATACCATAGCTTAACCATAACAAGCTATATGAAATAAAAACCATGCAAGATCATCCATGAAATTAAGTTTTAAAAACCAAATACAACAACATTGTCTCAACGGAAACAAATCCTAACAACATAAACAGTGTTCAACAGACACAAACATCAACATGACATAAACACAGTTTAAGGGTTGTGACTTGCCCAGGAAAGAGTCACATCCCCTAAACCAGGATGACCTTGAAACTATTGCAGCGGGAAAACGTGTCATACCGCGCCAGATCCTTTAATTCCCTGAAATACATGTAAGTTGGAAAAATCAACAATAATGTTGAGCGAGTTCATGTGTAAGTGAGTAAATAAACCTTCGTAAGTATAAAAATCCTGGTATGTAGCAAATAAGGAAAAAGAGATCACCAATGGTTTGCAAGGCCATTGATATGTGTGAAGTGCAAGTAGGGAGACTCAAACCTAGCGGATTTATGCGTTGGGCACAAAGTCACCCCGAGGTCCGTACTGTTGGGCCTGGGGCTGGGCTCGCTACACCCAGATAGATCTACCGCTCCTGTCCCTCGGTCCTACCCTGACGATTAATGGCCTCAAGTTTCCGCCTACCCACTCACATGATCTAAGTAGTGGACCTCCTTACGCTAACCATACCATGTATAAAGTTCTCATAAATATAGTAACATGTATTTCACCCCCGCGGTTTAGAAAACTGAAAACAGTTAAGAGAAAAGGGGGACATGAACTCACAGTGGTGCGTCTCTACCAAGTATATCTCCTGATCAAGCAGCTGTGCGACGACCTACACGTACTAACTCTATTAGACGGACGGCCGTGCCTTAGCTTTATGGTTTAAGTTTTTGGGAAATAGTTAGACAACTATTTCGTGTTTACATTCTGTATATACTTGGTAATTCTTTTCCTTCCCAAGGATGAGGGATTTAATACATGTGCGTTCGTATACTTCGGAATATATTATTAAGTCTCACTTAATATATATTTTACTTCTTATTCCAAAATATAAATATTCTTCCCAAAAATATTATATTTTAATACATGTGATTTTCCCAAAATAATACCTTGACAAAAATACGCGTTCATAAATATTTCCTTAAATGTATGAGTTACGTTTTAAGGATCGAGTGGTAATAATAATTACCGGTGTAACTTAAATAATTATTGCGAAGGCGTTCGTATTATTTTGGAGTCGTTAACACGATAATATTATTTTTACCCTAAAAATAATATTTGTATATTTCACGAAATAATCATAAACACATAACAAGTGACGTTATGAAAAATATATACTAAATATATATTTACCAAGTTTTATTTTGTGAAATCCCACCTCCGATATTTTGTAAATAAAGTCGTGGCGAAATCTATAATTTGAAAACATGTCAAAATGTATTTCTAACACTTGTCGTGAAAATATTTCTAAGTGTTAGCTTTTTGGAAAAATTTCGCCAGAGTTTCCCCTGTAACTGGAGGTGGCCACGCTTTCAAACGTATCATTTTCTTTTATAAATTCAATTCAACAATTTTCTTATTCAACCAAAACAATGTTCAGAGCATCAAACTTAGTCAATAAATATGTAATCGCAAGAATCACATGAACTTGTAGTTTTTCCAAAACTATGAAGTAAATCCCATTACTTTTAGTGGATCTTTATGTAAATCAATCCGGTTTCACAAAAATCTTGCTTTTAAAGAAATTCCATCTTTAGAACTTCTTATAAAATTTGACAAAACTAGTTCTTTGTCGAAACTTAGTGTTACACAAGTGTTTACACACTTGTGTGTTTAAAAATCATTCTTGTTCATGTAAGATCCGGCTTTAGAAAATATGATTTCTTGGACACTTGGTCCTTTGAAAATACCGCTTGTAGATCCGTAGATCTACTAGTTTTAAACACTATTTCGTAAGTAAAATCGTTTTTACACAAGTTCAAGTTTCTCGTGTGGTAGAGTTTCATCACTTAACCCTTGTTACACTTAAACAAGCTCTATGTCATGACCCATGATCATGACCAATCCGGGTTAAACGATGATCCGAGCTACCACAACATAGATCGGGCCCAAATAATTACACAAAACAAATCCTACAAGATTTACACAACAATCAAGCTTTTAACCATCATTATTAGCATTTTTAGTAGACTTTTACTTATCATTTTGCAAGTTCATGAATTTTAACCGTCACATATTGTTTTAACCACTTTAAAATAGATCGAGAGTGTGATTATAGTAACTTACTACTAGCTCGAGGCTAGGGAAGATTCTAGATGCAAAAAGAGTGGATAAAAGCAATGAGAAGAGGTCCTTCGCCTTCCGAATGCACCAAGCCTCCTCATATGTGATCCTTAACACTTGAATGATCTTGGAATGGCTTGAACAAAGCTCGAAAGATGGATGGATGGTATAGGGGTGTTCGGCCGAGAGCCTTTGAGAGAGAGAGAGTGTGTTGTTGAGTTTAAGTGTTGGTGAAAATGATTAGTGGTTCAAGTCTACTACTTATAGACAACATCCTTGTTCATTAACCAATGGTTTGTATGTCTTCTAGATATTAGACATAAGTGATTAGTTTAATCAAAATAGGACATGAGGTGTCCCTCTTGGGGACGGTTTGGTTAGGGGGGGGGGGGAGGGGGGTCTTGGTTCATTTCCAACCATGTAGTTAGTATATAGTTAGGTTAGTTAAGTTAGTTTAGAGATTAACCCGGTTACTAGTGTGTTGTGCATTACAGTGGGTGTTAGGGTATCCGGGGACCCTAATTGGCTCAGAAAAAGATAAATAATGTAAGTGGCAATATTTTTATGTTCCGGGTATAGTCCGGTTGTTAGGTTGGATAGTAATCCGTTAATGTGCTTAACAAAGCTTTAAAGTGTCGTTTATATTAATTTTAGTGACACAACTTATTCCCGACACTTTGGAAAGTGTCTAGTAATATCTTTCTCATGTTTTGGCACTTTATTAGTTAGCTAAAAGCTGAATTGTTAATTAAAGTGCTGAATTTTGTACTTAGAGTACGTTTTAGGCACATCCTGTCACTGTAACTTATTCCTAGTGACGCAGTTCTACAACCCTCGTATCCCTACACTCACTACTAGTGTAGTAACTATCTTTGGTTCATACAGACCTTAGAGGTAGTGTTTGCCTGATGCTAGCAATAACAGCATGTTTAATAGGTTATCCGTTCATAGTGCTACTGCGCTTTCGTGCATCAAGGTTGTCACTAGAGTTCAGTATGTAAATAGTGGAATGACAGCAAATAGAGTATGATGCAAGTAAGTGTACGTATCAGTATTTCAAGTAGCAGTTTATCCAAACTTTCAAGTAGGCACAGTAATTAAGCAGTAATTAATTGTTAATTAAGTCGTACGGATACCTGATTTAGTGAGGGTTGTCACAGGTTTAATGCTCTTAATTGAGTAGCATTTGAATTTGAAGTAAATCAATCAATTCTAACGATCAATTTCTTCAAAATTTGAAAAAATTCCAAAAATAGCCCTACCAAGAGTCGTGTGTTGGAAGGCCATTCAGGTCATTTTGATTTTGAGAGCTGGCAAACATTTCCAACCAATGTACAAAAGACTGGATTAAAACATGTTCAATAAAATTGGATTGAAGATGATAAATATACAAACCATAAGAACACTTCCAAAAAAACATTAATCAATAACTCACTTGCAACCAACTGCTGCAATCAAATGAAATTCCCCACCTGTATTATAAAGGAAAAACAACAATATGAATAAAAATAGATATGCAACTTGATACCATTTTTTTATTAATGTTGTTTAGAAGGTTGTTGTATGCAACAAAAATGAAGCAGTTGACATTCTTTCCTAGCTATTTCTTTTATTTAAACAAATTTCCAATTACCTAATCTTGCAACTTGCACCAGTTGTGTAGAGATATCGAACTGAGATGAACAACGCCTAGCAACTTGCTCAGGATCAACTTGTCGGAACCATAGCCTTCAACATAAAAAACTTATAAATTAAAAAAGAAATGTTCACAAATTGAAGATATAGATTACCATTTCGGAGGCTTTTTTCGGTGCTTAGAACGCACACGACGACCATGAAAATAAGATTTAGCTTCTCGAATAAAAGAATTTTTCGAACCGAAGCACCTCTACATATCTTCAACTTAAGATCCACCTACAAAATCCCAAAAAAGGAAAAATATTCAAATATGGCAAAATTGTAATAAATTAGAGTAAAATCCTCATAATTGTATCCATCAAAATCAAAGTCAAAATCAAATTCAAATTCAAATTATGTCAATTAAATGAGGTTTAATGCTCTTAATTGAGTAGCATTTGAATTTGAAGTAAATCAATCAATTCTAACGATCAATTTCTTCAAAATTTGAAAAAATTCCAAAAATAGCCATACCAAGAGTCGTGTGTTGGAAGGCCATTCAGGTCATTTTGATTTTGAGAGCTGGCAAACATTTCCAACAAATGTATAAAAGACTGGATTAAAACATGTTCAATAAAGTTGGATTGAAGATGATAAATATACAAACCATAAGAACACTTCCAAAAAAACATTAATCAATAACTCACTTGCAACTAACTGCTGCAATCAAATCAAATTTCCCACCTGTATTATAAAGTAAAAACAACAATATGAATAAAAATAGATATGCAACTTGATACCATTTTTTTTAAATATAAGGGTTTTTTTTTTCAAACAAATTTCCAATTACCTGATCTTGCAACTTGCACCAGCTCTGTAGAGATATCGAACTGAGATGAACAACGCCTAGCAACTTGCTCGGGATCAACTTGTCGGAACCATAGCCTTCAACATAAAAAACTTATAAATTAAAAAATGATTGTTCACAAATTGAAGATATAGATTACCATTTCGGAGGCTTTTTTCGGTGCTTAGAACGCACACGACGACCATGAAAATACCTGTTGAATATTGACCAAACATGAGATAGAGTGATGAACAAAACGGCGATAGATTCTAGGGTTTCGAGAAGCAGCTTATTAGGTCAAAATCCAATCAGAATCAAAATGCATGAATCAACAACAAAAAAATGATTAAACAAAAATCAAACATACAGTACCATCGGTCTTCAACATTAGGGCTTTCGAATTTTAAAAAACCCCCCAAAATCCACACTACGATTGAACAAAAACATTAATATAACCTGAATCAAACTATAACAAATACAAAAACCGGATGAATTAGACAATAAGATGGATCGTATTTGTGGCTAAAAACTTACCGATTTAAGAATTCTTCGATTCACCAAGATACGACAGAGAATTGTGATTCAGAGTAACCTCAAAACTGGAGGATTGTGGCTAAAAACTTACCGATTTAAGAATTCTTCGACTCATCAAATAAGAGGATTGAAGAAATCAATTGAAGAAGATGAAATGTGCGGCGTTATAGATGTAGGGTTTTTTTATCAGATGGAAACTCTTTTGTGGTTTGAGAGAAGATGAGAGAATGATTATGTGGGATTTAGGAAATTATTTTGGTCTGAGAAACAAAGAATACAAAGCGTGTATTCAATTTGCCGCTCAAAAGAAAAATTGGGGAAACAATACAAAGCCACGTGTCAACTGATGGGTTAAGCTAATAACAAGTGGCTAAAGATTATTTTGCTTTATTAGAAGTAGTAGATAGAGAGAGAGAGAGAGAGAGAGAGAAAAAAAGTGTAGTGTACAAAATGGCTTAACGTACGTTACGTACGTGATGTGAAATCGCATGTTATAAAATAGCATGGATGAAATCGCATGTTGGTTTTTTGTAACAATTTCGCATGTGGTAATTTTGATGAAATCGCATGTTAAAAACCAACATGCGAAATTGTTAATATTTCAAAGCTTTATAGAATTTTTATTTAAAACATTGTACACGTGCATATAACCTTGTATGTAATGGAGTCAAGTCAAGTTTGAGCTCGGCTTCCTTCGTGAATCATATTTATAGAAGTTTGAACTCGACTAGTGAGTATTTTCTTCAACATCGAACCCAACTTGTTTATCATTAATTAAACATTTGATCAGTTGAAGTCATTTAATCTTTCACGTATAATTAACATTTTATCGAGGAACACAGCACACGTTGCTTTAATCAACACATGCAAGAAGTGGTTACAAGACCGTTTACTCATCTCTCGTCATCTATCTATTTAAAAATGACTAGTAGTCGAGCACGACATACAAATATAGTATATGATTCTCACGGTTGTTTACGTACATTGATGTAACACGTCGTTTTAAAATCATACTCTAAACGTTTCCTAACATGGCAATAACTTTTTCATGATATGTTATTTTCTTGGTTATATTTTTAACTTTTTTTTCCTTGGTCGTTACCCTCATGACAAACATGACCCTCTACCTAGTCGTCATGTCATCCACCTCTAATTCACCGTCTAAAACCATTACCCAAAGAGGGTGGTCATGACCCAAACCACTATCCCCTTTATTATTTTAATATATTTTTGTCTCAAAGTCATCAAATGTGTTAATCGTGGTTTAATCCATACCCACCACCATCAATTAATCAAGGAGGTGGGAGGTGTAGCCTTCCATTAATATTCCTACTTAGTGAATTATGTTCCAACCATTATCTCCACATCGACTCGTTTAGACCGAACGGTGTGGGGATCGTCCCCCACCGTCTCCCCCTCGTCTCACACTGCCCCTCTCCCCCTCGTCGCGTCGCAATCGGCAAGAAACAGACGTTGGAGACGAGGTTTGAACATTTGAAAAGTGGGGCCCTTCCTTCAACTGGCTAATTTAAAAAAAAAATAAAAAATTTACCCAATACCACTATATATTTAACCCACCACTTTTTACACACAGCCTTAACTTTCTCTCTATTTTTATAAACCAATCTCCTTCAACATTAAAAAAAATATGGATCCCTACAACCAAAATAATCCCAACTCAAGTTCACTCCCGTTCTCGTCACATCTTAGAAAAAATGAAGGAAAAAATCAAAAAATGGAGTGGGTAGTGTAGTTTTTTTAATGTAACTTTAGGTTTTTTTAAGTGTGTTGTATTTTTTTTCAAATGTAACTTTTATTTACTTTGTTTTAATTATTTAACGAAATCAATAAAAATAATAAAAAAGGGGGGAGGATTATCCTCCACGCCCTTGGATAGTCCTCAAAAGGATAATCCTCCACCCATGCTGACGTGCCGCCTACGTGACGAATAATCCCCGAAGAAACTATCCAAACCACACCCCATAGTCTTACACTTTATCATCCTTCAACCCTACCAAAATTAGCTACAGGTTTCGATTCTACTGGTTGTTTTTCCTTTAAATATTTTCATGAGGTGGATTTGAGCATATATTCTGATTATAAAACTACATACATATATATAGGATTATGATCGTGTAAAAAGTACTAGGCTAATTGAGAAACTTGAGAAGCATCATGGACCACATTTTTCCTAAGTTTTTTTGTAATATACACAAATTTATAGTTTAAAATTGACTATATACATACGTGTATAATTCAAGATTTGATAATATACATATGTGTATAGTCATTTTAAACTCTAAGTATGTGGTCCAAAATAATTCTTAAGTTTATCAAGGTGGATTTCTCTTAGAATCTCTGTCCTAATATATATATATATATATATATATATATATATATATATATATATATATATATATATATATATATATATATATATATATATATATGGGATGGTTTAAATGAAAACCACTTTTATTGTGAAAACTCGAAAACTAACTAAAAAAGCCTAAAAAACATACATTTTTTTTTTCTTTTTACAATTTTTTTAGAAAAATTGCTACTTTTTATATATGGAAAAAAATTCAAAAAAAAAAAAATTTTTTTTGTTTGTACTACACATGTGCACTAATACGGAAAGCCTAAACCACTTAACCCACCCCCCCACCGACACCCCCCAAAAACCTAAACCCCCCACCCCCCCCCCCCCCACCCCAAAACCTAAACCCCCCACCCCCACCCTCCCGAAAACCTAAAACTAAACCCTAAACTTAAACCCGAAAAAAACCTAACCCCCCCACTCCCACCCCCCAAAAACCTAAACCCCCCTCCCCCCCACACCCAAAAACCTAATCCTAAACCTCCAAAAAAACTAACCCTAAAAGCTAAACTAGACTCAAAAAGCTAATTTTAAGCATGTAACGCACATTGTAGTACATGTTATATTGCACATGTGTACTACTATAATAATAGTATTGAAAACAAGACGACACCATAAATCTTTTTTTTATGTCATAAAAAATATGCTCGAATATACTTGAATGAAAGATAAGAAAATTTGTGATCTTATGGTGCCATTTTTGTTTTAAAATGATAACGTATGGAGAAATAGGAAATGTTTGAAAAGTTATATATTTTTTGTTCCAATTTTACCCCTCCTTCATTAAAAGTTTTCCCCCTCTCCTTTTTAGTGGGTTTTAGTTAGTTTTCTAGTTTTAACAATAACTAGTGGTTTAGCTATACATCCTTCCCCTATATATATATATATATATATATATATATATATATATATATATATATATATATATATATATATATATATATATATATATATATATATATATATATATATATATATAGGGGAAGGATGTATAGAAAACCCACTTTAATTTAGAAAACCCGGGAAACTCAAAGCTCCTGATGTTTTTTTTTCTTGAAAAAATTTACACATGTTATATACATGTTTTTAAGGGTTTTGGGCAAAAAAATCAAAAAAGCGCCGAGTAGATATTTTAAAAAAAAATAAACAAGTTTTGGTGTAACACATGTTACATTCATCTGACATATTTGTAACATGTGTTACACCAAAACTTGTTTATTTTTTTTTAAAATATCTACTCGGCGCTTTTTTGATTTTTTTTGCTCAAAACCCTTAAAAACATGTATACAACATGTGTAAATTTTTTCAAGAAAAAAAAACATCGGGAGCTTTGAGTTTCCCGGGTTTTCTAAATTAAAGTGGGTTTTCTATAGATACTTACATTAATTATATATATATATATATATATAGAATAAGTATAATGTACAAAACCGCTTATCATACATTATCGTACGCGACAATAACTATAACGTGCGTGATTATTTTTTTTGCCAGTATAACGTGCGTGATTAACATACTCATGCGTGATTATCACCAAAAAATAGATCCCATGCGTTATTTTGTGTCTGATGCGTGATTAGGGCAATGATCTGACGGTTGCGCGCGTCGCCTACATAATGTACGATAAGCCTTTTTGTATGTTAACCTTACTCTATATATATATATATATATATATATATATATATATATATATATATATATATATATATATACCCCATTCCACAACACACTTTCCTCACAAAACATAAGAACACATATTTCTCGCTTCCTTACATCTCAGGTCAATTCCTTACATCTCAGGTCAAATCATGTCCGGCTACCCTCATAACCCCTCCGGCTATGGCGCCCCAGCCCAACCCTACGGTGCACCGCAACCCTTAGCCGTGTACGGTGCACCGCCACAAACAAAACCCCAAAAAGACTACCACAAACCCTCCTCCTCACCCTACGGAATACCTCAACGAGACGAATACTATGGTAGTGTGCCGGTTACATTTCCGCCGGGGACAGAAACTAACGCAATGTCATGCTTTTATACCATCGATAAGGACAGTGATGGAATCATCGACGATAAGGAGTTGCAAAAGGCGTTGTTATCGTACAATGATCAGAGCTTTAGTATCCCTACTGTTCGTCTTCTTATGTATGTGTTCACCAAGACCAACACTAGGAAGATCGGTAAGCCTCTCTTTTTCTCTCTCTCTCTATATATATATATGATGCCCTCTCCTAAAACTAAACGCTTAGTCATATAAACAAGTTTTGACTTGGTAACGAACATGCATGACACTTATATTTGTATGGACTGGATAAAATATCATAGAATGTTAAATGTCCATAGCTCATGCGTGCATCAAGAAAACATTGAAAAAAATGAGAATCTTTGAATCTAAAACGATGCAATCTATATTTTACAATGATTTTTAACAAGGGAAAAAATACAGGTTTTGTACTTTATCTTAATACCAATTATCAGGCGGTGTCATTTTTAACGAATTTTAACAAGTTTTGCCCTTTACAAGGAATTTTGTTGCACATTTTGTTTTTTAGGCTTAACTCAGTTAGATTTTCTTGTCATCTAAGGGTATTTTAGTCTTTTTACCTATTTATTTCAATAGTCAACCCTAAAATATTTTGTTTTATTCTTTTAAATAATATTAAATAACTGGGTAAAAAGACTAAAATACCCTTGGGTGACAATATTTAACAAGAAAATCTGACTGAATTAAGCCTAAAGGACAAAAAGTGCAACAAAATTACTTGTAAAGGGCAAAACTTGTCAAACTTCGTTAAAAAAGACACCGCCGGATAAGTGGTATTAAGATAAAGGACAAAACTTATAATTTTTCCTTTTTAACAAATAAATCTCTCTTTTTCAGTTGTATCAATAAAGAATTAAACGTCTTCCATGTGTGTTGTATGTGTGTGTTTATGTGCATAATCTTTTTTTAAATGGATAGCTTTTGCATTAACGACTTGTTCTTTAAAATGATATCAGGACCTAAAGACTTCCCTCAAGTTTTCCGCACTTTGCAGAGCTGGAGGGTGAGTTTTAACGAGTTTCTAAATCATCATTTTCAGAATTTTTGCAAGATTAGTTTTATAATAAAATAATAATTTTTATTTATTTTAGGGGACTTTTGTGAAATTTGATATAGACGATAGTAGAATGATCGATGCCAATGCACTGAGAGATGCACTTACTAGCTTGGGCTTTGTGGTTTCGCCTGTGGTTTTGGATCTACTGATGTCCAAGTTCGACAAGACTGGTGGAAAGAATAAGACGATCGAATACGATAATTTCGTCGTGTATGTTTATATGATTCACAAATTTTTATAATTTTTTTTTTTTTTTTTTGTTGTCATCTCAAACAATGTTCTTGTTTTATGTTGACAATTTCAGGTGCTGCTTGATCGTTAAGGTATGTACCAAGCTTTACTATTTTTAAAACTACTATTTTTTTGGGTAGAATGGCTGGTTGGGGGAATGGGTCATTACGAGGGGAGAGGGGGTTGTGTTGATCTGAAAACATTTTCGACTATTTTTTGTCCATCCTTTTAAAACATGTCGGATCGGATAATGGGTCGCATGATTTGGGTCGATTGGATTGACAAGTAAACGTTTTCCTCTATTTTTGGTTAAAGAAGATTGGGTAATGGACTAATGGTCATATGGATTTTGGTCGAACCAGGTCGGGTATTAGGTCATATGGGTTTTGGTCAAGCCAACTCTTGACACCATATGGATTTTGGTCGAACCAGGTTAGGTAACGGGTCATATGGATTTTGTCAAACCAAGCTCTTAATGAGACTCTTGAGCATTCAAAAATCGCGTTAAACAAATTTGAATTTGAACCCGTTCAACTCATGTGACCCATTTTCTTTTTAGTTGAATATTTTGATTCGACTCCTCTAACTCAAACCGTTTATTAAGCTGAAATTGCCACTACTCCTTGATCTCCATAGAAAAGTTCTGATCTTGTTGGCAAAACTTTTAAGGTGTAAAGTGTTTGACTTTATAAGTCAAAGTGAATTTTGAGAAGTCAAACATGTGTTGTTTGGTTATTGCAGGGGCTAACGGAAAAGTTTATGGAGAATGAGACGTCGTACTATGGCCAAGTCACTTTTAGTTATGAAGCGTTCATGTTGACCATTTTGCCCGTCCTCATTGCTTAGATTTCTGTTTATATATTTTTCTCAGAACTTTTCTTTCTTAATGTTACTTTTATTTCTTTTGTGATGCTTTGTTTATTAATAACAATGTTGACAACTTGTTAATTGTTCTAATATATTATAAAGGGCTCATCAATTTTGTTTGGTTGGCTTAAACCATTTGGTATATTTACATCTGGTCTATTAACTTACTTACTTATGCATGATCAGTTGATTTAAAAAATAAACCTAGTTTTTTTTACGTCGTGCGTTGCTGTGAAACGGAGCACATGATAATGTAAAACAAATGTGATTTAAAAATAAAGTATGTTGTTTAGAAAAAGAACTCATTAGAACGGTTTAGTTTATCATCATACCGCTGATACCAGATAAATACTTTTTTTAGTAAAACTTCGTTTTTAACAAAACTTATAACGGAATGCTAGGGAAAAAATCAAGTGCAATTAGAAAAAAGTTATAGACGTAAATTATAAAAAAAGTATCAAATTAATCGATAAATTAATATATGTTCTAAAAAAGAAAAAAATATATTAAAAAATAATAAAGGAAATATATGGTTTTAGAAAAGGAAAAAAAATAAAAATTTGTTATTAAAAGTAAATATAATAATAAACTATTATAATATATTAAATAAAAAAATAATAAAAAACTATATATTATTATAAAAATAAAATTACTATTCATTATTTTTATAAATATATAAAATATAAATATAAATATAAATATAAATAAATATAAATATAAATATAAATATAAATATAAATATAAATATAAATATAAATATAAATATAAATATAAATATAAATATAAATATAAATATAATGTAATGTAATGTAATGTAATGTAATGTAATGTAATGTAAGGGTAGGGATATGGTAAAAAGTGTTTAAAATGTGAGAAGTGTAAGAAGTGTTTCAAACCATTGGATATTTGATCTAATGGTTGAGATCAATAGGGTATAAAAATGTAAATTGTGTTTTAGTTAGAGGGACCTTATGTAAAATTGAAGGGTAATAGTGTCTTTTCCAATGTTTCAAATATGGTAACCGTATCCTACACAACCAACAACACCTACATTCACTCCTTTTTACTTAAAAATCGGAATTAATGACCAAGATCTAAATCGGAAGCCTCTTTGTTTTATATAAGATTCAAGGTGTGGTGTTTTACGTTTAGAAAAACTGTATTCAGATTCATAGCGTGGTGTTTTAAACATCTGGATAAATTGACTATGATTCAAGTCATGGTGTTTTATCTGGAATCCAGAAAACATTGTATTGTGATTACATCCATGGTGTTTTAACATCTGGACAATCAATACAAAACATTCCCAGATTTTAAAACACCATGACTATGATTCAAGTCATGGTGTTTTATCTAGAGACATTGTTCATGGCGTGGTGTTTTAAACATCTGGAGACATTGTTCATGGCGTGGTGTTTTAAACATCTAGAGAGATTGACTATGATTCAAGTCATGGTGTTTTATCTGGAATCTAGAAAACATTGTATTGTGATTACATCCATGGTGTTTTAACATCTGGACAATCAATACAAAACATTCCTAGATTTTAAAACACCATGACTATGATTCAAGTCATGGTGTTTTATCTGGAGACATTGTTCATGGTGTGGTGTTTTAAACATCTGGAGACATTGTTCATGGCGTGGTGTTTTAAACATCTGGAGACATTGACTATGATTCAAGTCATGGTGTTTTATCTGGAATCCAAAAAACATTATAACACCAATTCACGAGTATACTTTCATCACCACGATCCGTTGTGTGTATTCCGAGAGTTAAATAAAACTTGAGAATTGTAGTGATCAAAATCCTTACGTTCATCAATTAAATAATGGCGTCGATTTTATGATGAGAATTACGATCAGTATATAGGAGATCATGTATAAACCAAAAAGATATGTATCTCCTAAATTAACTCCAAAACCGTTACATACAATTAATTGATAAGAAAGGTAAATTACTAATGTACCCTTTTGAATTAATTAAAATAAAGGACACTTGTCATTCTCAAATTATTTCTCATACTTCTCACAAAAATAGGATTTTGTACAGGATCCTTTACCTATAATGTAATATAATGTAATGATTGCTAATGGTTGCACCAACTTAAGTATAATTTTCATGCTAGAAAGTCCATTTAGGACACGATAGTTGATGGGATATTTCCTATTATTCTTTTAACAACATCTCACATGCAACCTACTTATTTATCCAATATCATTGTCATAACAATTCAAAAGCTTTAGTTTATCTATTACAAAAATTTTATGATAGTTATTGTGACAATATATTATTGTTAATTACATGTTCACTCAAATCTTAATCTAACACCTTATCTTTTGATCTTTCGGTTAATACAAGAACATAACATATGATCATATAACTATCATCATGTAGCTAGTATTTATCCAACATAATGTAATTTAATCATCATTAAAATATAAAATTAACATCTAGATATGTATGCACCAACAATAAGTGGTGATTAGTACTGAAAGTGCAGGTTTTGTTACTGAAGCTGATTATGCTGAAAAGTTACTACTCAAGATTTTGTTGATAACAAACACAAAATTGAAAAAACATTATAGAGATTTGAATAATACTTGCTTGAATTTCAGAAATTGTTCGATACATTCATACAAATACGGTTTGGGTTTATATAACCCTACATACATACCAATGCGTCGTCGTTTAGAGAACGACACAACTATGTGTTGACTGTTGGGTTAATCGGGTTCGTTTACGGTCACGGTATGGGTTAGTAGCTATTGGGTCACATGTCCGGTTCACGTAGTAGTTACATGGCTGGAACATTGACGATATTTATGATTTTATATGCTATGTTTTATTTAATATTAGTTAGAATTGGTATCAGTTTGACTAGATCTTAACAAAGTGTACGTTAGTGAAAGTGCATGTGTAGAAGAGTTGGTCATAGCTTATACCGGTTCTTTAGGATTTTGTTAGTCCCACGTTTTTATATGTAGGCTATATAAAGCCTCATTTATGTTGTAAATAAAGTACCCCATTTTCTCATTCAATACAGAAACTTTTAATATTCATATTCACGTATTGTGTGGTGTGTGAGGTTGTTGTTGAGTGAGTGTGATTTTTTGGGGCCTGAGCCAATATTTGGTATCAGAGCGAAGGTTAAACGAGGGCCGGTTTGTGAGTCAGTTTCGAGAAAGGGATGTAGCCCGTCGCTGCGGGGTAAACGCAGCAGGAAAACGACTGTTCGGGATTGGTTGCAGCGTTAGATGGAAATAGAAAGATGTTTCGGGTCAACCGTTGTTGTGGTAGACGTACCGGTTTAGATAACGGGGTGATCGACATCAGTTTTCGGTGCTGTTTCGGGACTATTATACAGCAGAAGGCGGAGGGTGTTCATGTCAGTCGTTGTAGAGGGTGAAGTACCGGTTTGGACGATGGGGGTGACGGGTGAACACCGGTGTGTTCCATGGCTGTAAGCGGTGATCATAGAAAGACGATTCAGGGCTGTTTTGGTTAATGGTTGCGGGTTTGCACAGCGGGTGTACAACCAGTAACAACAGCAGAAGTGTTATGATGGTGCCTTGATTAACTTGGTTCGTGATAAGAGGACACCGGCGTAGGTGCGTGAAAAATGGGCAGAAAAATCCGTCAAAGCAGGTGGGCTTTGGATTCGTCTCGTTTGGCAAGGTGAGAAAACGGAAGAAGCGGGTGGCTTGTTTTCTTTGTCGGTGGAGAGCCTCTTGAACAAGGGTGATCGGAAAAAGGTTGTTGAAAAAAATGAAGAACATGGTGGTGAAATTATGGCGTTGGAGTTCAATTGGGTGGCTTTGGATGTGACTGGGGAGAGGTCGTCAATCCGTGATAAGTCGTGATGTTAATGAATGTGTGTCCAACGGGATGTCATGTGACATGTTACAAGTGTAGCGGGTTTTTTATTGGGGTTGAACCGAGAAGACTTTGGACGTGATCGAGGTGAAGATCGGGTGTCCGGTAGAAGTCGAGATGGTTCGAGAAGAGAGGGTGATTCGGCCGTTGTGAAACCGAGGTGGTTCGGTGCTACGGTGAAGCCGTAAACAAACACCGATTAAGGGGGTGATTGTCGGGTTAATCGGGTTCGTTTACGGTCACGGTATGGGTTAGTAGCTATTGGGTCACATGTCCGGTTGAC
Organism: Helianthus annuus; assembly: GCF_002127325.2. Classification (NCBI taxonomy): domain Eukaryota; kingdom Viridiplantae; phylum Streptophyta; class Magnoliopsida; order Asterales; family Asteraceae; genus Helianthus; species Helianthus annuus. Next base: position 33,056,461 of record NC_035445.2, on the reverse strand, counting down.
ATAGTAGTTACATGGCTGGAACATTGAAGATATTTATGATTTTATATGCTATGTTTTATTTAATATTAGTTAGAATTGGTATTAGTTTGACTAGATCTTAACAAAGTGTACGTTAGTGGAAGTGCATGTTTAGAAAAGTTGGTCATAGGTTATACCGGTTCTTTAGGATTTTGTTAGTCCCACGTTTTTATATGTAGGCTATATAAAGCCTCATTTATGCTGTAAATAAAGTACCCCATTGTCACACCCCAACCAATGGCGGAAACATCGTGGTGCGGCACTAGGCGAACAAGATTGCTCAAGAGAATCCATAACAACTGCATATTACCAATATTTTTAACATTCATTGTCCCATACCAACGAACAAATATTTAACACATAATTATTACAGACAGCAAATTCTCAAAAGCAAAACAAGTCCGACAACCTAGATTTCTATTAGTGGAGTTTCTAGACTGCCTATCTTGATTCCAGCAAAACAAATCCATCAACCTGTCACATACGTTAAAATAAAATCAACAGATAAAATGTAAAGGTGAGTACACAAGTTTGCATAGTAATAGTAGTAAAAGCGTTTACGCATAACCAGCATGTATCACGTAACGGGCGAAGCATGTAACTATCAAACAACGTTTACAACCTAACCACGAGACTGCGTTGTAGAGTATGTGCGACACATGTTCAGCGAACACGTGAAGTAAAGTAATGTGTTTCCTAGCAACCCCTGTCCACGACAGATGTTGAGTCCAAACTATAGTACTATCGTTGCTAGAGGCGGTCTAGTGTAATACTGTATAAGCATACTACAAGCATTCATAGATCACATATAGCATGCGGGAGCGGTTAGCGTTCATAAAGTGTTTGCGTTGTGTGTTATGTTTTGATGTAGAACGTATGTAACATCCAAAAGTGCGTTAAACGAAAATGGGTTCGAGTATACTCACAGTGTGTGTTTAACGAGTAAACACAAACGGTATTGGATTGAAGGGAGCGCGTTAAGTTAGCCTGTGAATGGAAACAGTAGCATAAGTCGTTAAGCGGAGCGTAAACAGAATGTCGGATGGTTAAGTGTTCGACTGGTGATCCGAACGAATGGGCCCCATCCGAACGGATGGTCATCCAGACGGATGGTCATCCGGTCGGATGACCATTCGAACGGATAGCTATTCGAACAGTGGTTGTGTTTGTAAATCGTTAAAATTTCGAATTTAGTTATAAGTGTTGAAATAATGGAAATTATAAGGCTCAGGTCATCCGAACGGATGGCCATTCGAGTGGGATGATCTGTAGTTTGAAATTTTGTAAAATTTTCTAAGTAAAACTTTTGAGTTACGGAGACGGCGTGACGACGTATCAAACAACGGAAACATACCAAACTCAGTTCATTCGGTCGGATGGGCACCACCCTTTCGGATAGACGAACTGTTATTGGTGGAATTTGATGTTTGACCCATTAATCGGTCCATCCCTCCGGTGGAAATCCGTTTTCAAGCCGACTTTCCACTAAGGAACGAGTCGAGAGTCCGGTTGAGTCCAAATTCCATCGATATTGTGAGAAAATTGAAGAAAAGTTGAAAACAGATGAAAAGATGTTGAAATCTTGTTGTGTTTAAGTTTAAAAAGTGTAAAATCCTTTCGATCTATAACCATTCTCGATCAAATGGTGTTCCACAACAGTTTGCCTTAGCAAAACGGGTGGAAACCACCTTCAAGAGGTCTAAATCAGTCGATTTCGAAGGAAAGTTAGTGTTTGTGTGTGATTTTGATGAAGAAGATGATGTAGAAGTGATTAGAGATGAAGATTGATGAAGATTTAAGAGAAAAAGCTTACAAAAAGACCTTGAATCGCGACTGAGAGCTTGGTGGCGGATAGGAGAACCAAAGTGTTAAAATGAGACACAATGGCCCTATTTATAGGGGAAGGCGAGGGTTTAAGTCGGTGCGAGAGGGCAGTGTCGGATGGCTCCAGCCGATCGAATTGCCATCCGGTCGGATGGTCATCTGAGCGGATGTCTATTCGGACGGCCTGGTTTGCGTGTGTTAGTTTTCTCACTTCTGGTTCGTTTGGTGCATTCTGTTGCGTTAACCATTGTGGATACTTTAAGCGTTTTAGTGAGATAAGTAGTATCGTGTAATGTTGTGTTTCAGTGCGATAAGTTGAGTTTCGCGTGCCAGCGTGTGCACATTTAAACAAGCTTTAATACTTTGGTATTTATATCTTACTATTACTATAATATAATAGGTCATAGCATAAGTAACCGCATTTCGAGTTTGCGTTTGTGAGTAGCGTAGCGATAGCGTAATAGTATATGCGAAAAATGTAACCGTTGTGATATAGCGTGTTGTAATAAGCGATGTGTTTGCGAAAATATGCGAAGTAGCGTAGTAAGCATTATAGTTTACATTATGATCCGAATCTCTGGTGCTAGGCATAATGAGAGTAACGAGAGAAACAAGCGCGAAAGTGCGGGTTGTTACAGTATCCCCTGCTTAAGGAAATTTCATCCCGAAATTTATTCACACGGAGGACTGCGAGAATTGACATAAGCAAGTAGTGATAAAGCGTCAAGGTAAGCGAAGAGTGAGCGAGCGATCGTTCGAGGATTGACGAGTAAGAGCGTCTTGGAGACATGAGGAAAGCGATGAGTAAAGCGTTTCGTTTGAGTAAAGAATGGTAATTCACGAGTTAGCGATCCAAAAATGTTTTTAAGTTCTCGAAAGGTTTCATCGAAAAGAGATTTTAAGAAATACTTGGTTTACGAAAATTTCTTACGGTGTGGCATTAAACTGAGTCAATGTTCACACCAACATTGTAAGAGAAGTTGTGTTAAGTTAAATAAAGATTTAAGAAGAACTTGATTCGCAAAAAAAATTTCTTATGACGTGGTGTTAACTGAGTTGACTTGTTAAACCATCGTCGTAAGAAAGTTTGGTTTGTCCAGCAAAATGTTTTTAATTAAAAATTTTCAGAAGGATTTTCCATTTATTCCAAAAAGTTTTCAAGAAAAATTTCGTTTTTACAAAAGGTTTTAACAATACAAAAGTTTTAATTAGCGTCGAGCCCCACATGGCACCTTTCCACGAAAGTTTTTTAATATGGCTAAAACACTTATATATAGGAAGTGCGAGCGGCGTATCCACCATGTTTTGGCCATATTGTCTCTGTCCCGTGGAGCAACGTCATGTGTGTCGACATGGTACGGATAGATTTTTGCATCCCCGGTCCAAGCGATTAGTGGTTGGACCAAGTTTGAGAGGGAGATTGAGTAAACTGAGCAATGAAGTTGTTTGCAGACTCAGTTTAGCGATATGAGCGTGCGCGAATGATTCAGCGATTGAAGCATTGAGGCAGCGTGAGTGTTGAGTGCGACGAACGATAAGCGATAGGCAATACGCGATGAACGATAAGCGGTATGCGATAAGCAGTAAGCGGTACGCGATAAGCGATAAGCGTCGAGGGGGAGAAGTGATGCGAGCATCAAAGCGTTGAGATTGTGCGATAAGCGTTTAAGCGTTGGAGCGTTGAGAGGTAAAGCGTTAGTGGAGCGAGTTAGATTCCAGCGAAGGTGCGATTGCGTTCGTGTAGACTTACGACAAGTCTAGCGTTGACGTGTTGGAGATGCGATGAGATGTTACGCCTTGCGAAGGAGTTTAGCATGTAGAAAGTAGTCTCAATAGTTTAAGAGTTCTAATAACGTTCAACTCCACATGGAATTTTCTTCACAGAAGTTCGTTAGCATGGCGAAGCACTTATATATAGGAAGTACCAGCGGCGTATCCACCATGCTTCGACCACACCCCTTCCTTCCCATGAATAGATGTCACACTTTGTCGACATGGTTAGGACGCTTATATATAGGAAGTACCAGTGGCGTATCCACCACGCTAAACCATGCTTAACGTTATGGCATCATTGGAACTTACTACGGTCTCCGTGCACTTACCAAAATAATCCCGTGTGCACCGTTGATTAGTTTGGTCCTTGCACGTTTATCGTAACTTATTCCAAGGACGCATAGTTAGGGTAAAACACATTATACCGTGATATGCTATATAGTGCTAGTAATATATTCTGTGTGCGAACTTAGACTAGGTGTGAGGACGAGAAAGAGAGAGAGCGCGGGTGTAACAACCCGCATGTTCGTGCGTCGTTACTACTCGTTATACTCGTTACGCCTAGCACCAGAGATTCGGATCATAATGTAGCTATATCGCATACATCGCTATTTTGCAGTATTTTCGCATATTACACATACTTTATCACTATAAGACATCACATCGCACGTACTAACACTCACGATGACATTGAGTGAGGACCTATTCTACCCTCCTTGATAGCCGTGATGTGTCGCAACGCAACGCATATTCGAAACGCGCAACTCGATTATCTCAACGTAGACTTGAAATATGGATATTTATACGACCCTTGGTGATTAATAAATATATGAATGTGGGTATGAAAATGTGTAACCAAACTATCGCAAAGTTAACGAACAAAATGGAACATCGAAACGCAATTCACCGGAGACCACCGATCGAGCGACTGATCGATCGAGTGGCCACCTGATCGGATTGCCACCCAATCCATTGCACTTCATCACCTCTTCTCCTCTCCACCTATATATATCCCTTGTCACATCACTATTCAAGTGATGTGACATCTCCCACCCGACCAACACGCTTTGGGACTATTTTCTCTCTATTTCTCGCAATTCTTGTAAGTTTCTACCCCAAATCCTGTACTTCTATGTTCTACACGCACTTCTCCATCATTTTTCTCTTTCGAATCTTAACTTTTAACCGTGAAATCAATGGATTTGAGGTGTTCTAGGATGATGTCATCATGGAGTTCTTATGAACTTAAAGTGTTGGCCTCATTCCACCAAAAACAACTTAGATCTGAACAGTTTCCACATAAATAAACAAAGATCTTGCATATATCTGAACATATTCATGGTGAAAAAGGATTGAAAGATGGTTTCTAACTTTCTTCCAACTCTTTTACACATAATACACTCAAAACTGATGGAATCGGAGCTTGTTCGGACTTCATTCCACCAATAACTGAGTTGACTTGTTAAACCATCATCGTAAGAAAGTTTGGTTTGTCCAGCAAAAGGTTTTTAATTAAAAATTTTCAGAGGGATTTTCCATTTATTCCAAAAAGTTTGCAAGAAAAAAATTTGTTTTTACAAAAGGTTTTAATAGTACAAAAGTTTTAATTAGCGTTGAGCCCCACATGGCACCTTTCCACGAAAGTTTTTTAATATGGATAAAACACTTATATATAGGAAGTGCGAGCGGCGTATCCACCATGTTTTAGCCATATTGTCTCTGTCCCCTGGAGCAACGTCATGTGTGTCGACATGGTACGGATAGATTTTTGCATCCTCGGTCCAAGCGATTAGTGGTTGGACCAGGTTTGAGAGGGAGATTGAGTAAACAGAGCAATGAAGTTGTTTGCAGACTCAGTTTAGCGATATGAGCGTGTGCGAATGATTCAGCGATTGAAGCATTGAGACAGCGTGAGTGTTGAGTGCGACGAACGATAAGCGATAGGCAATACGCGATGAACGATAAGCGGTATGCGATAAGCGGTAAGCGGTACGCGATAAGCGATAAGCGTCGAGGGGGAGAAGTGATGCGAGCATCGAAGCGTTGAGATTGTGCGATGAGCGTTTAAGCGTTGGAGCGTTGAGAGGTAAAGCGTTAGTGGAGTGAGTTAGATTCCAGCGAAGGTGCGATTGCGTTCGTGCAGAATTACGACAAGTCTAGCGTTGACGTGTTGGAGATGCGATGAGATGTTACGCCTTGCGAAGGAGTTTAGCGTGTAGAAAGTAGTCTCAATAGTTTAAGAGTTCTAATAACGTTCAACTCCACATGGAATTTTCTTCACGGAAGTTCGTTAGCATGGCGAAGCACTTATATATAGGAAGTACCAGCGGCGTATCCACCATGCTTCGACCACACCCCTTCCGTCCCATGAATAGATGTAACACTTTGTCGACATGGTTAAGACGCTTATATATAGGAAGTACCAGTGGCGTATCCACCACGCTTAACCATGCTTAACGTTATGGCATCATTGGAACTTACTACGGTCTCCGTGCACTTACCAAAATAATCCCGTGTGCACCGTTGATTAGTTTGGTCCTTGCACGTTTATCGTAACTTATTCCAAGGATGCATAGTTAGGGTAAAACACATTATACCGTGATATGCTATATAGTGCTAGTAATATATTCTGTGTGTGAACTTAGACTAGGTGTGAGGACGAGAAAGAGAGAGAGCGCGGGTGTAACAACCCACATGTTCATGCGTCGTTACTACTCGTTATACTCGTTACGCCTAGCACCAGAGATTCGGATCATAATGTAGCTATATCGCATACATCGCTATTTTGCAGTATTTTCGCATATTACACATACTTTATCGCTATAAGACATCACATCGCAGGTACTAACACTCACGATGACATTGAGTGAGGACCTATTCTACCCTCCTTGATAGCCGTGATGTGTCGCAACACAACGCATATTCGAAACGCGCAACTCGATTATCTCAACGTAGACTTGAAATATGGATATTTATACGACCCTTGGTGATTAATAAATATATGAATGTGGGTATGAAAATGTGTAACCAAACTATCGCAAAGTTAACGAACAAAATGGAACATCGAAACGCAATTCACCGGAGACCATCGATCGAGCGACTGATCGATCGAGTGGCCACCCGATCGGATTGCCACCCAATCCATTGCACTTCATCACCTCTTCTCCTCTCCACCTATAAATATCCCTTGTCACATCACTATTCAAGTGATGTGGCATCTCCCACCCTTGTCACATCACTATTCAAGTGATGTGGCATCTCCCACCCGACCAACACGCTTTGGGACTATTTTCTCCTGATTTCTCGCAATTCTTATAAGTTTCTACCCCAAATCCTGTACTTCTATGATCTACACGCACTTCTCCATCATTTTTCTCTTTCGAATCTTAACTTTTAACCGTGAAATCAATGGATTTGAGGTGTCTAGGATGATGTCATCATGGAGTTCTTATGAACTTTAAGTGTTGGCCTCATTCCACCAAGAACAACTTAGATCTGAACGGTTTCCACATAAATAAACAAAGATCTTGCATATATCTGAACATATTCATGGTGAAAAAGGATTGAAAGATGGTTTCTAACTTTCTTTCAACTCTTTTACACACAATACACTCAAAACTGATGGAATCGGAGCTTGTTCGGACTTCATTCCACCAATAACTGAGTTGACTTGTTAAACCATCATCGTAAGAAAGTTTGGTTTGTCCAGCAAAAGGTTTTTAATTAAAAATTTTCAGAGGGATTTTCCATTTATTCCAAAAAGTTTGCAAGAAAAAATTTGTTTTTACAAAAGGTTTTAACAGTACAAAAGTTTTAATTAGCGTTGAGCCCCACATGGCACCTTTCCACGAAAGTTTTCTAATAGGGCTAAAACACTTATATATAGGAAGTACCAGCGGCGTATCCACCATGTTTTAGCCATATTGTCTCTGTCCCGTGGAGCAAAGTCATGTGTGTCGACATGGTACCGATAGATTTTTGCATCCCCGGTCCAAGCGATTAGTGGTTGGACCAAGTTTGAGAGGGAGATTGAGTAAACTGAGCGATGAGTTGTTTGCGGACTCAGTTTGGCGATATGAGCATGCGCGAATGATTCAGCGATTGAAGCATCGAGGCAGCGTGTGTGTTGAGTGCGATGAACGATAAGCGATAGGCAATACGCGATGAACGATAAGCGGTATGCGATAGGCGATAACAGGTAAGCGGAACGCGATAAGCGATAAGCGTCGAGGGGGAGAAGTGATGCGAACATCGAAGCATTGAGTTTGTGCGATAAGCATTTAAGCATTGGAGTGTTGAGAGGTAAAGCGTTAGTGGAGCGAGTTAGATTCCAGCGAAGGTGCGATTGCGTTCATGTAGACATACGAAAAGTCTAGCGTTGACGTGTTGGAGATGCGATGAGATGTTACGCCTTACGAAGGAGTTTAGCGTGTAGAAAGTAGTCTCAATAGTATAAGAGTTCTAATAAAGTTCAACTCTTATGGCATTTTCTTCACGGAAGCTCGTTAGCATGGCGAAGCACTTATATATAGGAAGTACCAACGGCATATCCACCATGCTTCGACCACACCCCTTCCGTCCCGTGAATAGATGTCACACTTTGTCGACATGGTTAAGATGCTTATATATAGGAAGTACCAGTGGCGTATCCCCCCACGCTTAACCATGCTTTTAACGTTATGGCATCATTGGAACTTACTACGGTCTCCGTGCACTTACCAAAATAATCCCGTGTGCCCCCGTGATTAGTTTGGTCCTTGCACGTTTATCGTAACTTATTCCAAGGACGCGTAGTTAGGGTAAAACATATTATACCGTGATATGCTATATAGTGCTAGTAATATATTCTGTGTGTGAACTTAGACTAGGTGTGAGGACGAGAAAGAGAGAGAGCACGGGTGTAAAAACCTGAACGTTCGTGCGTCGTTACTACTCGTTATACTCGTTATGCCTAGCACCAGAGATTCGGATCATAATGTAGCTATATCGCATACATCGCTATTTCGCAGTATTTTCGCATATTACGCATACTTTATCGCTATAACACATCGCACGTACTAACACTCACGATGACGTTGAGTGAGGACCTATTCTACCTTCCTCGATATCTGTGATGTGTCCAACCGCAACGCAACGCATATTTGAAACGTGCAACTCGATTATCTCAACGTAGACTTGAAATATTGATATTTATACGACCCTTGGTGACTAATAAATATATGAATGTGGGTATGAAAATGTGTAACCAAACTATTGCAAATTTTAAAGAACAAAACGGAACATCGAAATGCAATTCGCCGGAGACCACCGATCGAGTGACTGATCTATCGAATGGCCACCCGATCGGATTACCACCCGATCAGATTGCCACCCGATCGGACTGCCACCCGATCGGACAGCCACCCGATCCGTTGCACTTCATCACCTTTTCTCCTCTCCACCTATAAATAGCCCTTGTCACATCACTATTCAAGTGATGTGACATCTCCCACCCGACCAGCACGCTTTGGGACTATTTTCTCTCGATTTCTCACAATTCTTGTAAGTTTCTACCCCAAATCTTGTACTTCTATGATCTACACGCACTTCTCCATCATTTTTCTCTTTCGAATCTTAACTTTTAATCGTGAAATCAATGGATTTGAGGTGTTCTAGGATGATGTCTTCATGGAGTTCTTATGAACTTCAAGTGTTGGCCTCATTCCTCCAAGAACAACTTAGATCTGAACGGTTTCCACATAAATAAACAAAGATCTTGCATAGATCTGAACATATTCATGGTGAAAAAGGATTGAAAGATGGTTTCTAACTTTCTTTTAACTCTTTTACACACAATACACTCAAAACCGATGGAATCGGAGCTTGTTCGGATCTCCTACTCATTCTTAGTGTTTTGTTGGTTCAAGATCTGGATTCTATCCAAGAGATTACTGATTTTGGGTTTGAACATGAACAACCGACTCGAACCGGGAACTGTTCGGACTAGGGTGATTCTTGTTCGGTCGGGTCACTTGGGACAAGATAAGGGTCCTGTTGTTTAAACAAGATATCAAAACATCTCATTCAAAGCTACAACACTTCAAACGGAAACAAGGGTTAGGACGATCAGACCGTCGGAATGGATTGCCGCCCGATCGGGTTACCACCCGATCGGATTGCCACCCGATCAACCGGCCGTCCGATCGGGCTGCACTTGGTTCCATACTTGAACTATTTCTCAAACTATTCAAAGGATCGGAACGGATTACCACCCGGTCGGATTGCCATCCGATCGAGTGACCGTCCGATCGTGTGACGTTTCGAACTTAAATGATTTTCAACATAATGAGTTCCAAATGGATTGCCACTCGATCGGATTGCAATCCGATCGAGTGACAAACTGCTGTGAACTTGTTCTCACTAAAGTGTACTACCAATCGGATTGTCGCCCGATCGGACCGCCATTCGATCGACCGACCTGAAAGGTAGAGATACTTCTCTATTTTTAAAATGTTACAACGAAAACTTCAAATACAAGCCATCATACATAAACATATCCATCCAAACAAGGTAACAATTCAATCGAATGGTCACCCGATCGGATGACCATCCGAACAGATTGTCACCCGATCGACTGGCCACTCGATCGGACTGCCATCCGATCGGATTACCGTCCGACACTTGGTTCACTGCCACCATTTAACGCACTATTCAACGCTTACGCTATTAATATGTAATCAGGTTAATCTCAGGCATGCTCCCTTCAATCCAACCAAGTTGTGTTTACTTGCTGAACACCGAATGTGAGTATACTCGATCCCTTTTTTACCGCATTTTGGGTGTAACATACGTTCCTATTAAATTGAATATATCAAACGAATTATTCAACCAAACTATTTATCACTTGCGAATGATTGTTATGCATATTTACACGTGATGCTAGTTACATATGTGCTAGGACATTTACTCGCGAGGTCCCGCCTTAACTAATATAGTACTATAGCACCCGACGGGGTCTAGTTAGGATGAATAGCAATCACAATCACAGCTCGAGTGACTTAGCTGGTAGTATCTGTCTTGTGTGCATGTATGTTGAGGTATCTCGTTTATGTATTTGGTAATTCGCAGCACCTTTAACTATTTACGCTACACTATCAAAACTTATATACTCGCCAATACTTTTGTATTGACGTTGTTTTAACGTATGTTGCAGGTTAGTCGTAGTCTACATCAAATCAAGCTAGGAAGTCTAGAACCTCACCTAAAATCTAGGTTGTCGGATTTGTATTGTTCGAGAGGACAAGAAATCTGTGATAACTTATGTGATTGTATTGATTGTTAGTATGGGATAACAAATGTAATAAATACTGTCGCCTTATAGTTGTTATGGATTCTATTGAGTAATCTGATTCGCCTAGTCCCGCGCCCCGATGATTCCGCCATCGGTTGGGGTGTGACAGCGGGAGAAAGTCAACGCTGCATATTGTGGCGACATCGGGCAATAGAACGAGTATGACATATAAGAATTAACAACGAGAATCGTACCATCTATAGCGTCATCCTGCGCCCGGTTTGTGTTGATGTTGAAGACTCCAGCTGGGGCTGTGGTTGCTGCTGGAGCTTCTACTACTTGTGCGGAAGCTGCTGTTGCTTCTGGTGTGGCGGGTGTAGGGGGTGTGAGCTGCGTTGGCGGTGCGGGGAGTGCTAGCATTCCTTGATGTCGTGGCCCTGTGCGGCAGTGATGGGTGAAGTGACCAAAACAGTTGCAATTTGCGCAATAGCGACAATTAGCTCCTGACTGGCGATGATAAGTACACTTCTGGCATAGGGGGAGAATTCCAGTGTAGGCACGCTTTTGGTGGACTGGAACTGATCGGAGGGTTTCGGGGTTTAAATTGTTTGGGGTGGAGCTGTTGCTGAGCAATTAAAGCTCGAGTTCTTCCACTTGCGGCTGGGCTTGTCGGTGTCTTGCGGCTGTGCGGCTTCGTCAGATGACTCGGTGGTAGCCTGGTTAGCCTTCTTGGTGGCATTCTTGGAGAAGAATCCAGCCAAGACTCGCTTGTCATTGATTTCTGCGGCCAAGAGATAGGTTTCTTCGATGGTAGCCGGTGTTGCAGCTTCGACAAAATCGCCCACACACTCAGGCAAAGCACAGATGTACTTCTTGATAGCCTTTTCGGGAGTGTCGACTTGGCTTGGGTAGATGATGCTAAGTTGTTTGAACCTTGCTGTGAGGCCAGCGTTATCACCTTCAACTTGCTTGATTTCCCAAAATTTGTTTTCTTGTTTCTGAACTTCATGGGGAGGGATGTACTCTTCCTTCATGAGTTCTTTCAACTCGTTCCAGGAGAAGGCGTAGGCTGCCTCACTCCCACGTTCGTTACGCTCAGCTGTCCACCAGCCAAGGGCTCTTGATTGAAATACTCCTGTAGCGCATGTGGTACGAAAATACTCGGGGCACCCACTCTGATGAAGGGTAACCTCGATGGCATCAAACCACTGAAGCAACTGAGATACACCTCCTTCGCCCGTGAAGACTATCGGGTCACAGGCTTTGAACTGCTTGTAGGAGAATGTAGACTTTGGTGCGTTGGTTTTAGAGTCTTCTGATGTTTGAGAGTCGTCGAGGGATTGAATCTGCGAGACGATTTGGGGAATAACCTTGGCCATTTCCTTGGCCACGAGTGAGGCGATCCTCTTATCGACGTTTCTTCGAGCTTGACGTCGCGAGTTGGAAGCATTCAAGGACATCTAGACAAAGAGGGAGATTTGGAGTGAGATTCGAACATAACGATTTTGAGAATGTGTTAGGATCTGAGTTTGGTTTTGATTGTGTTTTACATTTGAATTAAGATGAAGATGAATGAGTTGTGCAGCGGAATTAAGATGGAAGCAAACTTTTCACAATCAAACAGGAGAATTGCTTTTAACATACAAGTTTAACATTGAACCGAATGATTGAATTTATTTCAACAACGATTAAAATTTTGCAAGTATGCAACAAACTCCCCCTCAGCCTGAGCTCACAGTATTTGTTCGTGCAGGAAGAAGATGGTGAAAGAGCTAATAGAACAGTACAGAGCACTGTTCTATTTATAGGCACGAGCAAACCACTGAAGCATCTAAGCTGACGTCACCATGAAAGTGACATGTAACCTCCTAACAAACTCTAACATCTGACCTATACAAACACTGCTATGCTAACAACTGTTATTACAATACAATTCATAAAGTGAACTAAATGACTGTTGCATCCTTCCACTGATGTGAACCCAACGGTGCTTTATACATCCAGCACAGCTTGACTTATGGCAGTTGATTGAACAACAGAGTTTAAGTCTATCATCAGCCTTTGTCTTGGGCAGCAGTTGTAGAACAGCAGTTTAGTAGAGATCAGTAGTTTAGAGGTCAGCAGATGTTGAAACCACTTTCAAGGGGAGAGATTTGAAGCATAACATCTGCTTATTCTGGATCCACTACCCTGATCCAGTTTTGGCTTTAATTATCTGTTCCTCTGATAGGGTTCAATCCCAATAATCTCCCCCTGGAACAGATAATGCCAAAACTCTTCATTATTGGAAGATCTTTATTACCTCATCAGCAGTTCCCTTATTTGCCCATTGAGTTGAAGTTCAAAGGCTAAGGCATCTATGTCATCATCATCCCTGCTAAGTGGAAGATCAAGGAGATCCTGCAAATCTTCAAGACTCATGCCAAGAGCTTGTTCCCTTGATATTTTCTTCACTTCTCCACTAGACTTGATCAATGTCAGTACGTGGGTCTGTTTGTCAGTTTTCCACTTTAGTACTTTTGAGTCTGGTGGGTTTCTTGGGAGATTTTTATTGGATGAGGTGTTTGGTGATCCAGGCCTATTCATGACTGTCTGAGCAGTGTTTGCAGATTGTTCCAATCCAAGATCTTCTTTAATCATTATCTTAATGCCCTATTTTACAAGGTCATCACCAGCCATTAGTTCTTGGATTTTTTCAGCACCCAACTGTTTTTGTGGCCTTCTTTTAAAGATGGCTGCACCAGCTGGAGCAATGGATCTCCTGATTTGCAGCTTTGATGGTCTTTTTGAAACCTCTGCTTCAGGATAGTCAGGCTTTCGTGGAGCAGTAGGATCTGTTTTTCTTAACTTCTCTAAACTTTTGTAGGTAGCCCTAACTTTATCTTCTTTCCATCTCATCACTTGATTCAAAGACCCATAATCAGCAGCAGCTAATTTCTCTTTCATTCTCCTTAGCTCTACCTTTTTATCTGGTACATTCTTTTTGAACTTTGCCCAATCTGGAGGAGTGTGCTTGACCTTATTCTTGATCATTTCATGAATCCTAGCAGCTTCACTTTCAAGCTCAGGAATGGTCCACTCTTTGTACATGTGTTTTTCTCCTTTGTACTTCTTGTTGCCATGATGCTTTCAATGTAGTCTTTTCTTAGAGTTTCATCTGCTCTCTCTGAGATTTGTTGACACACATTTTTTGCAAATTGCTCTAAGGATCTAACTTGTGTGAGTAAGAATTGGCAATTCTGCTGAATATCTCTATCAGATTTTCCTTGTGCATTTCTTTTTGAGATATCCTTTGCTTGTCTAGCTTTGACTTTCAAATATTCTTCAATATTGTTTGGCCTTGGATATCCTTCAACTGATGGCAAACTCCTTTTAGTAGGGTCGTCCTCATAATAAAAAGACTTGATTTCTTCTCTGACTGTTATAAGTTCAAGAGGAAATTGAACACCTACAGGAGGTAAGGGCTTTTGAATTTGAGTTGATGAGAGAGGAACAGGCTTGTGTATTGTAACAAGTGGTAGAGATTTTGAAGATGTTGGTGCTGGTGATGGAGAATCATCATCTGGTATGAAAATCCTTCTCCTTTTTATTTTAGGAGAGGCAGATGATGTTTTGGGTGAAACAGTGGTGGTGGTTTGAGTGGTAGTGATTTGTGATTGACAAACAGCTGTTAAAACAACTGGTGTTTCAACCACTGTTGTCATTACAGCAGATGTTACATCTGCTGTCTTCTGCTTTTTGGCAGGAGATGATGGTGGAGATGTTGTTTTTGGTGGTGATGGTGGTGGTGGTAAGGCAGTGGTTGTGGTGTGTGTTGAAGTGGTGTGTGTTGAAGTGATAGCAGATGTTGAAACATCTGAAGTACCAGCAGATGTTGATACAACAGGAGTTACAACAACTGTTTGGGTTAAGGTTTGATGTTGGGGGCTTTTGGACGGTGGTTTTGGAGTATGCTTTGTGATTCTGGATGGTGTGGACTTGGGTTCCTTCACTTTTCTAGTGAGATTTCTTTTTGGCACAGGATTTTGAGCATCCTTTAGCCCAGAAAAACCTTGCGCATTCAGCTCCATGTAAGGTCTTTTCTCCTCATTCCATCTTGACATATCCTTTGCCGCTCTGTCCCTTTTTACACTTGTTACTCCTTCATCAAGTGCATTTTGGGTAACATCAACCTTTTTGCTACCATCTGGCAAGGGAATGTTTCTAGTCATAGCATCCTTTTCTGGTTCAACATACAAACCATCATCTATACCCTTCTTTTTCCACTCCTGAATTTTCTCCCCCTATTTGGCATTATCTAGGGGCAGTTGATCAATGAATAGAACAGTTGGAGGAGCAGTGCCAGTGGTTGTCAATAGATGGGCCTTTATAGCCTTGATGTGAGCTTATGTGTTCTTGAACCTAGACTCCATTGTGTTTCTCAGCTCTTGGACATGTTTTGCGTGTTGCTGATCAGCCATTTGTTGTTGTTGTTGGAGAAAAGGTTGGAAGAAGTTCCATAGCTCATTTGCAGCAGATGCTTGTGGTGGAGTAGGTGCTTGAGGTGGAACAGCAGTGGATTGCACCTTTTATACTGTCAACAACTGATGCAGCATTTCTTTGATTTCTGCAACAGAAGTATCTAGTTTTTCAACTCTTGCCATCAATTCTTGGTACTTTAAACCATCACCCAACTGAATGGGATCATCTGATTTCCCACTAATAGTGGTTGTATCAGTGGTTGATACAGGGAGTGTACTCCAAGCATTATCCACTGATGCCCCCTTTTCTTGGTACTGGGGATTTCTTCCTTCAGCACTTGATAACCTTTTGATAGTACCAGTGGTCAAAACAAACTCACCAGTGGTTAGCAGAGGTGCTATAGATGGAATTGCCTCCAAGGAAGTCTTATTGATGTAACCACTGTCCAAATGTAAACCAGTGGGTTCAACACTTGTAGTGGCTGCTTCACTTGGAATACCACCAAGAGTTACTTGTAACTCAAGGGGTGTAACCTCCTCAGGTTGTGTTGGTGGGTTAGCAAGGATTGATGCATCAAGCCCAGTCTGTTGTTGAGACATATTCTCATGGACAGGTGATTGAGAAGGACTGGTTTGTGCCTGGTTCAAATCAATTGCATCCAACAGAATCTTTGTATTTGGTGGAATTGTGGATGTGAGGGTAGGTGTAGAAAGAGAATTTGCCTCGGGCATTGGGCTATGGATGATGGAAACAAGTGATTCCAGAACATCATATTGTGGTGTCCCTATTTGTACAACCTGTTCTTTTTTAGAAGAAGCAGGAGGAGTTTCAGCCATGGGTTGAGATATTTCTACCAACTGCTGTGAGGAAGCAGCAGCAGTGGTTTCTTGTGACTTTTGTGCTGTCACTGGCAGTTGCTCTGGTATCTCATCCTCCAGAGTTGCCTTTTTGGTGGATTTGGGGAGTTTTTGAATATTCTTTTGTTTTGGCTTTTTGGGAATTGTAGGTGTGGGTTTCAAAGCAGTTGTTTTGCCACTTTGATCACCTTGAGCAGTGGGCTCAGCAGCAGATACCTGAGGAGCAGTGGGAGCTGCTAAATTCTACTCAGGCACCTATGCTTGTGTTTTGCAAGGTATGAACATTCTTGTAAAAGTTTCAGCAGTTAAGCTGACCTTGGTTTATTTCAGAAATATCATCCTTACTAAATTTCTTTTCAAAATAATAACTTAGAAACCTTGGAAACAGTAAGAATGACTTATTTTCAACATTGTTAACTAAATCATTAAAAATTTCCTGAGAATAATTGAAATCTTCATCTTGAAGAATAGCATATCCCAGATTTTGAATTTTTAATGGTATTTCATTAAAAGAAGTTGTTTTATTTGAAATGCACATAAGCAGGATATGGAATAAAAATCTTGTTGCAGGAGGGAAGTAACCTTTTTGTAAGGTATCCCTCTTCATCATTGTATCTGCATACCCTCTTTCAATGAAGTCAATTTTTAACTCATTTTTTGGAAAAGAATTTTTACCTTCGTGATCATTGAGTTCAAAGACTTCCGAGATGGATTGTGGTGTGATTTTGACAGCTTTACCCTTTAGAGAAGAGTTAATGGTAGTGACAGTCTCACCTTGTTTTTCAATGGTTGCATTTTTCCAAAACTCTCTTTGGGTCGTCAAATAAATTGGTGCATCTGCTGTCAACAAAGTTTTGTACTTTGAAGCAGTCATCATATCGAGGATGGAGTCGAAAGCATCGGTGGTGCCGGGTTTTGTGAGAAGACCCAGAAGATTATGAGAAGGTTTGTGGAATTTCTATGGCTTTGGCCTTTTGAGATTCTTCTTTGGAAGATGATTTTGTGGTGGATTTTGCAGAAGACTTCGATTTAGTCATTTTTGGAGAAGACGATCGAAGAAATTTGTGAAGGAATTTGATGAAATGTGAAGAAAACTGCTTTGAGAAGAGAATTTTTAAGAATTCAATTCGACAGTAAAACCCTGTTTGGGGTTTAGAAAGGGGGTTTTATGGAGAAAAAGTGAACGCTGACGTAGCAGTGGTTACAAAAGGTCTGACCACTATGTACTGTCCACGTGCCATCCCCTGATGAAGTGAAGGACAATACTTTTATGAAAACTACTGATGAAAGCAGTGGTTGCAACGGTTATGAAGACAGTGGATGATTTTTACTATCAGTGGATAGCACATCAGTAGATACAACACTGATTTTGAACAACAGTGCTTATCAAAGGAATAAGAGAACAGGGGATGACTTTCAGCAGTGGACATACTTTTGAAGTAGAGCAGACTTTTGAACTCATCACTGGTTATGGTAGACTTTTAAGGATTTTAATGAAAATTCATTTTTGGCTATTTTTAAGGATGGATTTTTTATTTTCTGAAAACATTTTAATGCTTTTATTCATAGAAAAACAGGATTTTGCCTGTTATTCCATGTTTAGCATACCAATCCTAGAGATCAAGCTTTCAAAGGTGGATGTGTCTAATGCTTTAGTCAGCACATCTGCCAGCTGATCCTTAGTTGGAAAATGATGCAGAGAAATCAAACCTTTTTTCATAGCAACCCTCATAAAGTGATGTCTGATGTCAATGTGTTTGGTGTTTGAATGAGAGACTGGATTTTTGATGATATTTTCTGCTGCCTGGCTGTCCAACATGAGTGGTGTCTTCAAGGCAGTGATACCAAAATCCAGCAACTGATTTTGAAGCCAGAGCAGTTGGGCTGTACAACTTGCAGCAGCTATATATTCTGCCTCAGCAGTGGATGTGGAAACAACTGCTTGCTTTTTGCTTTGCCAAGACACTAAGCAATTGCCTAGGAATTGGCACCCTCCTGAAGTGGACTTCCTTGTTTTGTCACATCCAGCAAAGTCGCTATCTGAGAAACCTGAAAGCTCAATTTTACCATCAGCTGGATACCAGATACCAAGTGTGGGAGCACCTTTGAGGTATCTGAATATCCTTTTTACAGCAATAAGGTTTGACTTTCTAGGGGCTGATTGGGATCTTGCACAGACACATGTTGCAAACATGATGTCTGGTCTAGATGCAGTTAGGTACAATAAAGACCCAATCATGCTTCTATATAAGGTTTGATCAACCAATTCATCCTTCTCATCAGACATGACCAATTTATTGGTTGCAATGGGTGTACTGCATGGCTTACAATCATCCATATCAAATTTCTTTAAAAGTTATTTGGCATATTTTCCTTGATGGATAAAAGTGCCATTTTGCAGTTGTTTTACTTGGAGACCAAGAAAACACTGGAGTTCACCCATTGCACTCATTTCAAACTTAGCTGTCATGAGTTGTCTGAACTCCTCACACATTTTGTTACATGTGTTTCCAAAGATGATGTCATCCACATAAATTTGGACAATCATCAAATCCTTCCCTCTCCATTTTAAAACAGTGTTTTATCAATTCTGCCTCTGGTGAAACCAATGGAAAGTAGAAAGGTGGAAAGAGTTTCATACCAGGCCCTTGGTGCTTGTTTTAGGCCATACAAAGCTTTATTCAACTTGTAGACATGATTTGGATTAAATGGATCCTCAAAGCCTGGAGGTTGACAGACATAAACCTCTTCTTGAATTTTACCATAGAGGAATGCACATTTGATATCCATTTAATACACCTTGATGTTGTGGTTGACAGCAAAGGCCAGAAATAATCTGATAGCTTCAAGTCTTGCTACAGGGGCAAAAGTTTCATCATAATCAATGCCCTCTTCTTGTTTGTAACCTTGAACCACAAGCCTGGCCTTATTCTTGACAACAATGCCCCTTTCATCAGTTTTGTTTTTGAAGACCCACTTTGTGCCAATAGGACTTACACCCTCTGGCAGTGGTACAAGCTCCCATACTTGTTGTCTTTCGAACTGTTAGAGCTCCTCTTGCATGGCTTCTACCCAGCTATTGTCTTTCAGTGCCTCTTGGTACTTGACTGGCCGATGGAGAGATAAAAAACCAGCAAAAAGACAAATGTTTTGGGATTGACTTCTTGTGAGCACCCCTTCATTGATGTTGCCAGTAATTTGGTCTGGTGGATGAGATTTCAAGAAGATTAACTCCCCTTGGTATGGAATAATGGCATTAAGTGGTGAGGACTGCAGATGTGCATCATCTGAGCTAGCCACTGCTGGTGACTTTGATGATCCAGCAGTGGCTTCAAAAAGTGGTGGAATATGAGGTAAAGGTGTGGACACATGCTGACTTTGATCCACTGTTTGATGACTTTTGCCAGCAGTTTTTGATGTTGTGGAAGCAGTGGTTAAGAGGCTACTTTGGTCAACAACTGTTGACGTAGCAGTGGTTGAGCTTTGATAGCTGTTTTGAACATCTGCTGCTCTTCCCATTTTGACAGACTTTTGAGGGATGATGATTTCATACCCATAGTCTGGTGTTGAATCCTCTGATGGTCCTGCACTGTTAGTCTTGACAGCAGTGTTTCAAAAGTGAATTTATCAAGATCAAACAAATCAGTAGGATTTGCTGGAATTTTCATATTGATGGAAGTTCATTGAACTTTACATTCAAAGTCTCCTCCACTGCTTTGGTCCGTGTATTAAACACTTTGTAGGCCTTGGCAGTGGTTGAGTATCCCAGGTGATAACCACAATCTACTTTGGCTGCAAATTTTGAGATGGAATCTTTTAAATTCAAAATAAAACATGGGCAGCCAAATACTTTAAAGTATGAGATCAGTGGTTTGATTTTATACAGAATTTCATAAGCAGTCTTTTTGTGCCTGGGGTTGATTAAAACTCTGTTTTGGACATAGCAAGCAGTGTTTACTGCCTTTGCCCAGAAGGTCAAAGGCAAACCCGAGTCAGCAAGCATGGTCCTAGCAGCTTCAATCAGAGTCCTATTCTTTCTTTCGACTACCCCATTTTGCTCTGGTGTTCTAGGGATGCTGTACTGCCTTACAATCCCTTTCTTCACACAGAAGGCATCCAACTCCTTATTTTTGAATTCTGTGCCATTGTCACTCCTGAAGACTTTTACTGGAAGGTCAAATTGCTTTTCAACCTGTGTCACAAAGTCTTGCAAAATGCCTGTAGTCTCATCTTTTGAGTGTAAAAAGAAAGTCCATGTAAACCTAGAGAAGTCATCAATAATAACCAAACAATATCTCTTCTTTTTGAGACATATGACTTGAACTGGGCCAAACAAATCCATGTGCAGCATTTGCAAACACTGGGTTGTTTTGGACTCTTCAATGGACTTAAAGGAGCTTTTATGTTGTTTTCCTTTTAAACAGGAAACACAATGCTCAGGACATGAAAACAATTTTTGTGGTAAGCCTCTTACTAGGACATTTTTTGAAATTTCAGTGATTGTCTTGAGATTTGTGTGCCCCAGGCTTCTGTGCCAAAGTTCTGTCTCTTTGTTAGAGGCAACTGAGAACAGACAAGCATCAGTTCTGGGACACTCTTTTGACATATCAACAACATAAACATTGCCAGTTCTTTGAGCAACAAGTTTTGTTTTTCCAGTTTTTATTATTGCTTCAATCTTTTCAACCATTTCTGGTCCAACAATCCTACAACACTCCTTTGTGAAGAATGATCCATACCCCTTATCACTCATTTGTGACACACTCAGGAGGTTGAATTTTAGATTGTCTATAAGATTGACATTTTCAAATTTTACATTACCAGATTTCACTGTACCAGACCCCAGAACTTTCCCTTTACTATTATTGCCAAAGGATATATCACCCCCTTCATGAGTTTTGAAATCTTGAAGAAGGGCTTTACATCCTGTCATGTGCCTAGAGCCTCCACTATCTACATACCAAAGACTATCTAAGCATGCAGAAGCTCCCTACACATGAAGTAAAAGGATTAGTTCATTTAGGTCTCCAAAGCCAATAAGGCTTTGGATGGGGTCTCAACAGTGTCTGGGATGGTGGCAGGTGCATGGACAGTGGTTAGTTCAGGGGTTTGAACATTTTTGGGAATGTTTTTCTCTAACCAGTGTTGGGGGTCTTGGCCAATCACTTGTTGATAACCAAAAGGATGCATGTTCACTCTTGGTTTAGTGGGCCTTTTGTAAGCCTCATAAACATGTGGGATGCTTTGGTATGATGGTTGTCCTTTACCTCTCCTGAATTGATTTGCAGGAGGTGCATCAGTCACTTGACCATCTCTTTGAACAGATGTTTGATTCAGCTGTTTTGTGACAGCTGTTTGGACTGAGACAAACAGTGGTTGTTTCTTGGTGAATTTGACAGAGGATGCTGATGAACTTAAGGATTTTTTGCAATGTACTCATTCTTTTTCTCATTAAAGTTTTTAATATACACACATTCCTTAGTTTTGTGGTTATTTTTACCACAGATGGTGCAGCTTTCAGCAGGTACAATGACACTTGTTTTGTTTAGATCATGTGCTTTTAGACGAAAACGGTCTTTTGTTAGATGATTCCTTTTTTCACAAAAATCAGAAAACAAGTTTTTAATCTTTTCTCTCTTCTTCCTTTTCTCAGATTCTTTTGCAACAGAATTTTGAACCACTGTTGGGATATCTTTGATAGGAATGACCTTTGCTTTTGGAGCTTTTACACCATCAGTGGTTGTGAAATCCATTGATTTGAAGTTTTCCAGGATGTCACACTCATCAGACCATGTGGGTTTAAATTGATATTTCTCAATCTCTTCAAAAGTTGAGGATCCCACAGATCTTTCCAGAGTAATTTTGTTACCAAGTTTGTCAGTTGTTTTAATCTCTTGGCTATCCTTGTTTGTGGGAATAACTTCAACAATGGTTTGAACAGATTCTTTGGAAGCATTGTTTTCAATTTCATCATGTTTTCTAAAACCAACACCAAATTTTACATTGTACTTAATCTGTTTTTCAAGCATGACCTCATAACCTTTGCATGATTCCACCCATTTTTCACATGTGATTTGGGTGGATTCTAACTCCTTTTTGCAAACTTGGTATTTTTCTACCATAGTTTGGAGTTGAGTCTTGGTTATGCTTTGCTCTTCTTTGAGACTGCTGATTTCTTTGTCTTTTTCAGCTAATTTGTTTTTAAGTTCTTTTAATGACTTTTCAAATTTGACTTCATCAGATAAGAACTTATCTCTAAGGTTTTCATTTACCTCTTTAATGTTAGCAAATGCAATTATGCATTTATCTAAACACATTTTTTCAAGAACTTGAGGTGTTACCTTAGCAGCAGCCATCATGGCACAATCACATTAATGATTACCTTCTTCATCAGCTCTAATTTCTTTCACACCTGCTTTCTTCTCTTCCACTTTTTCTTTGTTTTCCTTGGACCAAGGGTCTGACAGTGGTTCAATCAGGGTTTCTGAATTTTCTCCCAGCAGTGTTTCACCAGCAACTGCAGTAACCACTGCTTCAGCTACTTCATCCACTGTTTCAGCACTTAGCTCTTGTAGGATCGAATTCTGACCTAAACGAGTCGTTCAGAGGTTAACTCCTACGTTTCAGATGCGAAATAATAAGAAATGCAAGTAGATATAGCTTGTTCTTCCTCCTAACTGCTTGTTTTACTGATTTGAAATGATTTACAGCTCGATCTTCACACCGGCAAAGCTTCGGCGTGGAATACAAGGACTCGCTACTAAGGATCGCTCTTACTCACCTATATATAGACCTCTGGGACCGCTCATGTGACACTTGTCCATATGAGCGATCCAGACTTGTTCACATAAGTGACCCACATGTGCCCAATAAGCGACCCAAGCCTCTAAAGACCCTATGAGCGATCCATGCTCCTAAAACCTATACAGACTCCTGTTTTCTCGTAAAACGTGCCCTATGCTATACAATACAATGCAAGACCTGATCCTAGACTCCTAGACGGAATCAACAGATGTAGTGCACCAACAGACTCCCCCTCAGATGTTGATGGAGTCGGTTATTGAGCACCGTCTTCACATCTTTAATCTTGATCAGTCTTTGGGCTTTCTTTTTTTTTTTCTACTTTCAGACTCCCCCTCTCGATTTACTGGCATTCTTTTGTTCTTCAGTAACATCTTCAGGATCAATGCCTGGCTATAAAACTCTCTAATTCTCTTGATCAGATCTCTTGATTCCTTAAGTTCATCAGCATCAACAGTTGACATGATCTTTAGAATCATAATCTGATCTTCACAAGCTTTCAGAATCTATCAATCTGACTCTAACAGAAATCTTCTGTATTGATTTCCAGGATTGAAACTTGGCTACCTGCACAATCTTATCCTAGAAATAAATTTCTTTCACTAACATTTCAAATCACTATATACTAACACATAACTCTCCTCAAAACAATTTATGATGAACCACTTGAAGAAGATTAGAATTAATGAAAACAATTTGATTTACACAAACACTCCCCCTCAAATTCTGCTCATCATGTTCAGCAATTGGAATTTTGAAAATCAATTTTCCAAAGTCAGTTGTCGAAAATCTTTTGACTTTTTCAAAAAAAATGCTAAAACACACACAAAATCTTTTTGAATTTTCTGAGAGATATTATCTGACACCTCGTGAAAGTACAAACATATAAAAATGTAATATTTACAAACAATATTTTTGTGAGTTCGTGCAAGAGGATCATATCAGTTAATGAGACAAATCACCAACACCATTAAGCTTGATTTCATTTTAAGCTTTAAACAATTTACCTAGATTGTCAGTATGTTTGTCCTCTTAAATTCTCAACACAAATTTCAATCGATTCGAGATACGATATTAATGTTTTAGAGACTTAAGCTTAATTGTGTATCACTCCACTTGAATATACTCCTGTATCCAGATCCCAAATATTCAGCCTTACAGGTGAGTATACCACAGCTGATATCTGTAAATGGGTTAGGTGCGAAACCGTGAGAGCTCAGGTCAGAACTTCCGTTCAGCAGAGAGATGACGGCTCGACTTTTGGTGGGTCCCCTTTAGAGGATCTTTTTGCTTTTCAACAGCAGAGACTATCAATTTTATTGTTTCATCAGCATACTGAGGGCGAAGCTTATGTTTCAAAGCTTTAGCAGAAAGTATTATCCGGAGACTAGGTCAGTACTTCCATACAGCAGAAGTCCCGGGATAATAACCCAGATATCACTGAGTATAAAGACCTAGTATCTCAGAATATGGGACCTTTCAAACAAGATTTCGGGGGTTACCCATATATTCAAGAATAGTTACCCACGAATTAAGCAAGTTTGAATTAGGTTTATATCTCGTTTCAATTTACTACATGTGCGAAAATCTACTGACACATCCGCAGTAAGATTGTTTAACACTTTTTAACTTTACATTTCTTTAGCGTGCCGTGATAGTCCACTGATGTACTATCATTTCCTCGTTTTCGCAACAAAACTCATTTTTGAATTTTATCATGTTTTTGGCTTTTTTCAAATTTTCAAATGTTTTTGGATTTTCTGAAATTTCCCTACTCCCCCTAAAATGCAAACACATTTTAAAGAAAATTTGAAAACTTCTAGACTCTTGACCTACTAGAAACATAAAAACAAACTGAAAAAAAAACTTGACAACTGACACTGAAACACATCAAATCGCCATTCACTAGGCATAAACAATCTGAACTCCCCTTATCACAAACCATTTTCTCATTTAGATTTCAAAACACTTAAGTTTGTTTTAATCAAAATGACTTTTCCGGAAAATGAATTTGTGTTGATAACAACCACTTGTAGGTCTATCTTAAAAAAAACAGGGATGTGGTTCAACATCTTGTCTATCTTTTGCCACAAATAGTAAATCAAGTACAATTTAATGTCCCTGATTTACCATTTTCATTTAAGAAGCTTCTGTACCACTTGTAAATGTAAACATCTCAAACCATAACCACTAATATCACTTGTAATAGTAGGAATGTTACGTCTACATCACCATTTTACCAATCAGAATGCCGATTCCTGCTTCGCACTTACCGACCTGGAAGCTCCGGCATAGTCCTTCAACCTGCAAACATCCAAACATTTCAAAATTTTACAAACAAACTTCTCATATACTAGAAAGATACCGATTCCTGATCCACGATATAAACTTGGGATCTCCGGCGTAGTCCTTCAACTATTATGGGAAACAAACTTCCCTCCAAGTCTTCTCAGACTTGAGGGCTTTCAACTCTTCAGCTGTAGGGTTGTATGTCGCCTTTTTAGTTGTGTAAAAATCTTTTACCCCTTTAGCTCTCCCACTCAACATTTTCCCAAATATTTTCTTAACATTTCCGTTGAATGTTTTCTCGACATCAAATTCTTTTTCATCATCATAAAATTGATTTGAAATTTCAATTTTACCAATTTTCTTTTTAACTTCCTCAAACATCAGTGATGGAAGAACATCATCATTTACTGAAATTTTCTCCACAACTTGTGGCTCTTCTGGCTTTGTGGAACCAGATTCATCGCCGACTTTTTCTTCTACCTTTTTTGCAACCCACACTTGGTTGTCTTTTCCTTTCCTTTGGTAAAAATGTTTCTTTGAACATTCCCCAACCTCATTTTTCGAATTTTCAAAAATTTTAGATTTTTCGACAACTTTTTCTTTCAACTTCTGAGAAACTCCCTGTTTTGCTTTGATATCTTTCGGACAATCCGATGCAATGTGACTGGTTTTATTGCATTTAAAACAGGTTTGAGCATTTCTCAGATGAAATACTCCAGTTCCATTCCTTCTCCTCTCAGCAAGAAACTCTTTGTTAGACTGTCTCCAAAATGGTTTCTGCTGTTCATCTTCCGAGCTTCCACCTGATACAAATTCAGTGTTTGATTTAGAATTTTTCTGATTTTTATGATTTTCTGGTGAAACAAAACCTAAACCTTTCTTTTTGTAGCTACGATTTGGATAAGTTTCTTTGAAAAACCAGAACCAGAATTGTAACCTTTTTTCTTGTTTAGACGTTGTTGAACTCTAGAAGTATATTTTTTAGGTTTATCAAAACTTTTCAAAACTTTTAATTCAGGAATATTAATCTCTATTAGTTTAAAAGTTTTGTTGATTAATTCCGTTTTGATACTCATTATCGGAAACTTTTTGTTGTAATATAATTTGTCAGAACCATTCAAAGTATACACAACTTCGAATGTTTCATCATTCAAATCTGCCTTTGATAACAAAAATTCTTTACTATAAGACCGTTTAACCAACGAATTTTGACTGTTGACTGACGACTTTGGCTTTTCAGACTCAGATTTCGACTCTGTCTCCTCATCAGTATCCAACACCTGATCGACCACCTTTTTGATTAATTCAGACTCATGATCCGTATCGGATGAGGTATGTCACACCCTGGCTTTGCGGAAGCGTGGTTAATTTGGTGTGACTTCTTAATACCATAGCTTAACCATAACAAGCTATATGAATTTAAAATCATGCAAAGTCATCCATTGAAAATAAAATTGTCAAACATTGTCTAAACGGGTAAACACCCAACAACCATTACTATAATGCAACATAAATAAACATGGTTCAGAGGCTATGGCTTGTCCAGGAAAGAGCCATAAACCTTGAACCCGGATGACTCTGAATCTAAATGCAGCGGGAAATCCTGCTAAACCGTGCCAGATCCTTAATTCCCTGAAATACATGTAAGTTGAAAAATCAACAATAATGTTGAGCGAGTTCATGCGAAAATGAGTAAATAAACCTTTATCTTTATCAAAAACCCTGGTATGTAGCAAATAAGGAAACAAAAGAGATCACCAATGGGTTGCAAGTCCACTGATATGTGTGAAGTGCAAGTAGGGATGACTCAAACCTAGCGGATTTATGCGTCGGGCACTAAGTCACCCCGAGGTCCGTTCAGCTGGACCTGGGGCTGGGCTCGCTACACCCAGATAGATCTACCGCTCCTGTCCCTCGGTCCTCAACGAGGATTAATGGCCTCAAGTTTCTGCCTACCCACTCACATGATCTAAGTAATAACCCTCCTTATGCTAACCATACCATGTATAACATATCCATAATCATTGTAACATGTATTTCACCCCCGCAGTTTATAAAACTGAAAACAGTTAAGAGAAAAGGGGGACATGAACTCACAGTGAACGCGTCACAAAATCAAGCAATCCAATATCCAAGTGCTGTGCAACGACCTACATGTGCTAATTCTATTAGACGGATGGCCGTGCTTTAGCTTCATAGATTATATTTTTGGGAAACAGTTAGTCAACCGTTTCGTATATATGTTTGATACGCATACTCCTTCCCAAGGATGGGGGAATTAAATACATGTGTATTTATATTATTTTATTAAGTCCCACTTAATATATTTTATTTCTTATTTCAAAATATATTTATTTTTCTCAAAAATAATATATTTCCTTTTTCTCATAATATTTTCCCAAAATAATATATTGACAACACACGCGCTTATGAATACTTCCGAATAAAGCGTAAGTTACGTTTTGGTGATTATGTGGTAATAGAAATTACCGTTGTAACTTATATGTTTGCCGTGAAGGCGTTTGTATTAGTTCGGGCTTGACAAGGTTAGTAAATATTATTTTTACTCTAAA
Source organism: Helianthus annuus (assembly GCF_002127325.2). Classification (NCBI taxonomy): domain Eukaryota; kingdom Viridiplantae; phylum Streptophyta; class Magnoliopsida; order Asterales; family Asteraceae; genus Helianthus; species Helianthus annuus. The sequence continues at coordinate 33,028,595 of NC_035445.2, read as the reverse complement.
AATAATATTTATATATCTTCACAAAATAATCATAGACAGTGAGGTGACAAAATATATTCGCCGAATAAATATTTATCACTTTTAGTTTTGTGAAAATCCCACCTCCGATTATTTATAAATAAAGTTGTGGCGAAAAATATTTTTGAAAACATGTCAAAGTAGTCTAACACTTGTAAATAATTCTAAGTGTTAGATTTTTAGAAAATTTCGCCAGAGTTTCCCTTGTAACTGGAGGTGGCCACGCTTTCAAGCGTATCATTTTCTTTTACAAATCATCTCAACAATTTATCAAATCAACCGAATCAATTTTCAACACATCAAATAGAAGACTAGAATGTAAAACCGCGTTGTTTCATGAACTTGTAGTTTTTACAAAAACTACGGTGTAGATCTCGTTATTTTTTTTTTAGTGGATCTATATATAGCATAACTTAGTCTTGCAAAAACCTCGTTTTTAGAACAACTTACTTCTTACAACTTCCCGACAATTTTTGTAAACATTGTTATTTTGTCGGATCTTTTATTCTACAAGTGTTTCTACACTTGTAGTTTATAGAAATCGTATTTGTTAACACTTTATCCATTTTTATAAAAACATGATTTTCTCGACACCCGGTCCTACGAATATACCACTTGTACATACGTAGATCGGCTTGTTTTAAATACTATTTTTCACATTAAAACATTTTTACACAAGTTCATGTTTCCCGTGTGGTGGAGTTTCACCTTTTAACCCTTGTACCAAAGAAACCAGTGTATGTCAAGATACGTGATCCTAACAAAGTCGGGTTAAACGATGATGAGAGCCACCACATCATAGATCGGGCCATAAAAACCAACATATTCAAATACTACGACATTTACACGCGTTTTGAGCTTTTAACCAACGATATACACGTTTTTAGTAGACTTTAAAGTTTCATTAAGCGGGTTACCGACATTCAACCGTCAAATATCCTTTTAACCACTTTAGACATGACCAAAAATGAGTTTTAAACGTTATACCTCTAGTTCGGGGCTAGGGAAGAAACTAGTCGAAAACTGCGTGGATAATAGCAAACGGTAGAGGTCCTCCGCGTTCCGTTTGTTCCGAGCTCCGTTGTACGTAACCACCAACACTTGTATATGCTTGGAATGTCAAGACTTGAACCGAAAAACGGATGTGAGGGTGGTGGTGATCTCGGCCGAGAGGAGGGAGAGGGAGAGGGAGTGGTGGTGAGGTGAAGTGTGTGTTTGTGTGTGTGAGAGGTAGTGAGGTATTTATAGAGAAAGTCGTCTCGATCCTCGTGCAATCCAATATAAAATAATAAAGGTGTACTCCCCCGGGGCCCACTAGTTGGCCGATTCCATTGAGATGTAAAGGTGCTCGGTTCGTTTCCAATCGTTCAGTTACGGTTCAGTTTGGTTAAGTGCGTTACTTTAAGGTACTAACCTCGTTAGTTGCTTAATGCATTAAATAGCGGGTGTTAGGGTAATCAGGGACCCTAACTGGCTCAGAAAAGTACCAATATTAATTTTGGCAATATTTTTATGTTCCGGGTATTGTCCGGTTGTTCGGTCGGATAGTAATCCGTTAAAGTGCTTAAGATATCCGTTAAGCGTCATAACTAATATTTTTAGCGACACAATTTATTCTGCAAGGTGTCGGGAATAATTCCTCATATTTTGGCACTTTATTAATTAGCTAGAAGCTAGTGTGTTGATAAAAGTGCTGTGTTTCGTGCTAAAAGTATGTTTTAGGCACATCCAAATCTCTGTATCTTATCCCTAGAGACGTAATCATACAACCCTTGTATTCCTACACACACTCTGGGTGTAGTAAAAATATTTTGGCTCATTCAGGCCTTTAGAGGCAGTGTTTGCCTGATGCTGGCTATATCAGCATGTTCACTGTGTATCCGTTTAGTGCTACTGTGCTTTTGTGCATCATGTTTGTCACTAAGGTTCAGTAAATAAGTAATGTAGTGACAGGAAAATTATAGTATGATGCAGACATGTATAAGTATCAACAATCAAGTAGCAGAAATCTCAGTCAAGCACAGTAATTAGGCAACAATTAATAATTAATTAAGTCGTACGGATACCTGGTTTTGTGAGGGTTGTCACATTCTCCCCCCGTTAAATAAATTTCGTCCCGAAATTTAGGTTCTGCTTGAAGAAGCAGGGTTCTTAGGAAACAGGTGGGGGTATTTCTCTTTCATTCGGTCTTCACGCTCCCAGGTGAATTCAGGACCATGTCTAGCATTCCAGCGAACTTTGACGAGCTTGACACTGCTCCGGCGGGTCTTGTTAACTTTCCAATCCGTGACCTCAACAGGTTCTTCAACGAAGTGGAGCGTGTCATCAATGTGAATCTCGTCGGTAGGAATGGCAACGTTAACTTGAGTTGGACTCCTCTTTAGATTGGATACATGAAATGTATCGTGAACGTTATTCAGCTCGGCAGGTAGATCCAACTTGTATGCTACTGTTCCAATTTTCTTCAAAACCTTGAAAGGACCAATGTAGCGTGGATTCAACTTCCCACGCTTCCCAAAGCGTGCTACACCCTTCCAGGGTGATACCTTCAACAAAACCATATCCCCAACCTCAAACTCTTGAGGTTTCCTTTTCAGATCTGCATAGGTCTTCTGGCGATCACGAGCCGCGCTAATGCGATCTCGGATTTGCGCGATCTTATCTGTAGTTTCCTGAACTACATCGGGACCTACCAATTGTCTATCACCTGCGTCAGACCAACAGAGCGGCGACCTGCACTTGCGCCCATATAAAGCTTCGAATGGCGCGGCACCAATACTGGTGTGGTAGCTGTTGTTGTATGAAAACTCAACCAGGGGTAAATGCTTATCCCAGCTACCGCCTAAATCCATCACGCATGCTCTCAGCATATCCTCCAATGTCTGAATCGTCCGCTCACTTTGGCCGTCGGTCTGCGGGTGAAATGCGGTGCTCATATTCAACTTCGAGCCAAACGCTTCCTGGAAGGATTGCCATATCCTCGATACGAACCTTCCATCTCTATCAGAAATAATCGAGAGTGGTACTCCATGGCGAGTGACAATCTCTCTCATGTAAATTTCAGCCAATTTGCTTGTATGATCCTTCTCGCGGATAGGCAAGAAATGTGCTGATTTCGTCAAGCGATCCACTATCACCCAGATAGTGTCATGGCCCTTAGGCGTTCTTGGCAGCTTTGTAACAAAATCCATGGATATTTCTTCCCACTTCCATTGGGGAATTTTTGGTTGCTGCAGAAGTCCCGAAGGCTTCTGGTATTCTGCCTTAACCTTGGCGCAAGTCAAACATTGGCTCACATAAATAGCAACATCGCCTTTCATCCTAGGCCACCAATAATAATCCTTAAGATCTTGGTACATCTTATCCGCTCCCGGGTGGATAGAGTACCGTGACTTGTGAGCTTCATCAAAAATAACTTCTCTTAAATCACCAAACAAAGGAACCCAAATCCTTTTCTCAAAACATAACGTTCCTTCCTTGTTTGGAACCAATATCTTCTCCATCCCACGGAGATATTCTTTCCCAAGGTTTCCCTCCTTGAGAGCTTCTTTTTGCGCTGCTCGAATGCGTAAGGAAAGATCGGTTTGGATAATCATTTCCATAGCCCTAACCCTTATGGGCTTGATTCTCTCTTTGCGACTTAGGGCATCGGCGACCACATTCGCCTTCCCCGGATGATACTTGATCTCGCAGTCGTAATCGTTCAGCAACTCAACCCATCGCCTTTGCCTCATATTCAACTCCTTCTGGTTGAATATATGCTGGAGGCTTTTGTGATCTGTAAAGATCGTACACTTCGTACCGTAAAGGTAGTGTCTCCAAATCTTCAAAGCAAAAACCACTGCGCCTAGCTCCAAATCATGCGTGGTATAGTTCTTTTCATGCACTTTCAGTTGGCGTGATGCGTAGGCGATAACCTTTTTACGTTGCATCAACACACAACCCAATCCTTGACGTGAAGCGTCGCAGTATACCACAAAATCGTCGGTACCTTCCGGTAGAGCTAAGATTGGCGCGTTGCAAAGCTTATCCTTCAACAACTGAAATGCTTCATCCTGTTTGATTCCCCAATCAAACTTTTTATCCTTTTGCGTGAGGAGCGTCAACGGCTGAGCGATCTTTGAAAAATCCTCAATAAATCTTCGATAATAACCAGCCAAACCCAAGAATTGCCGGATCTCGGTTGGCGTCTTAGGCGCTTCCCAATTCTTGATCGCCTCGATCTTGGTTGGATCCACATGAATTCCACTTTCATTTACCACGTGCCCAAGGAATTGCACGTCTCTCAGCCAAAACTCACACTTAGAAAATTTGGCATACAACTGCTCCTTCTTCAGTAGCTCTAAGATAGTTCTGAGGTGTTGCTCGTGCTCTGCCTTCGATTTTGAGTAGATCAAGATGTCGTCGATGAACACAATCACGAACTTATCCAGGTACGGCTTACAGACTCGGTTCATCAAATCCATGAACACTGCAGGTGCGTTTGTTAAACCAAACGGCATGACAAGGAACTCGTAGTGCCCATATCGAGTTCTGAAGGCTGTCTTCGGAATACTTTCTTCCTGTATCCGGAGCTGATGGTATCCAGATCGAAGATCGATCTTTGAGTAGAAACTTGAACCTTGAAGTTGGTCAAACAGATCGTCAATCCTTGGCAAAGGATACCTATTCTTGATCGTCAACTTGTTCAATTCTCTGTAGTCAATGCACATACGGAAACTACCATCCTTCTTCTTGACAAACAAAACTGGAGCTCCCCAAGGCGAGAAGCTTGGTCGGATAAAACCCTTATCTAACAACTCTTGAAGTTGCGTTGACAGTTCTTGCATCTCAGACGGGGCAAGTCTATAAGGTGCCTTAGCCACAGGCGCGGCGCCTGGAACTAAGTCGATGCGAAATTCCACTTGCCTCTGAGGCGGCAAGCCAGGCAAATCTTCTGGAAAGACTTCCGGATATTCCCTTACGACAGGGATGTCTTCGATCTTCGGCTCAGCAGCCTTTTTATCCACGATGTGTGCTAGAAAAGCAACACATCCTTTCTTCAGACACTTCCTTGCTTTCAGACAGCTGATAATCCGCAACGGCGTCTCACGCTTCTCTCCATGAACAACAATGGTCTCACCATCGTCGGTCGAAATACGGATAATCTTCTCGTGACAAACAATCTCTGCTTTGTTACTTGCTAACCAATCCATCCCTACTACCACGTCGAAGCTTCCCAACTGGACTGGTAGTAGATCGAGAGCAAACTCACGCTCTCCTAACTCGATTACGCAACCTCTAATCACTTCATTGGCTTCTACTAACTTCCCATTAGCTAGCTCGATCGAATAAGGAATATCTAACTTACTAGCGGCTAAACCAAGCATGTTCTTAAATTCTAGCGATACGAAGCTATAATCGGCACCAGTATCAAACAAAACAGACGCATAGCGTTGGTTTACAGGGAACGTACCAGTAACGACATTGGGATCCTGGCGCGCTTCCCTGGCCTCCATGTTGAAAACTCTTCCACGAGCTTGGGTCAATTCCGGGCAGTTCCTTTTGAAGTGCCCTTGATCTCCACAGTTAAAACATCCGGGCCTCTGCCCGTTTCCACCATTGTTCCCAGCCTGGTGGTTTCCCTGGTTTCGGTTCACGGTTCCTGCTTGGTTAGCACGGTTTCCATCTCTTCCCTGATTTCCTTGTGGGCGGTTCCCATTACCACCACGGTTGTTTCTATTCCCATTTCCTCCTTGGCCTCCCCGGCCAGCATTAGCCCAACAGAAATCTTTTGTATGACCAGTCTTCCCACAAGACTCACAAACCCTTAGACTGCAGCGACCAGAGTGATGTTTTTGACATGAGTTGCACTTGGGCTGTGCACCCATGTATCCCCTGCTCTTCTTTCCACCACCAACTGAATCTTGAGTTGGTGCATTCGATTCTCCCTTCTTGACCACCGTCCCGGTGCTTTGCTTGAAACTTGAAAACTTCCGCTTACTACCACTAGATGACTCCACATGAGTCTCCTTTCTCTTGGGTTCAATCTCATCGAACTTGTTTAACCGTATCGCTTCTTCAGTGAGAGCCACACTGAGATCAATGGCCTCTGTGATGGTTGCAGGTTTGGAAGAAGTCACCATACTGATTATCTGAGGAGCCAGTCCCCAGATGAAGCGCTCAACCCTCTTAAACTCTGGTGTGACCATATAAGGTACCACGTGAGACAGATCGTGGAATCTCTGAACGTATTCCGCTATCTTCGACCCTTCCATCTTTAAGTGCCAAAACTCGGTTTCAAGCTTTTGAATCTCCGCGCGAGAGCAGTACTTCCTTCGCATAAGCTCTTTCAATTCGGCCCAAGACAGGGCGTAGGCGGCAGCTTCGCCTAGAGTTTGCACTTGAAGGTTCCACCAAGATAGGGCTCCATCTAGAAACAGCCCTGAAATGTAAGTGACCTGCTGGTCGATCGCACATTTGCTCATACGGATGGTGGAATCAGTCTTCTCTGCCCAACGAACGAAGGCTACAGCACCACCCGTGCCGTCGAAGTTTGTGGGCTTACAGTCCAGAAACTGCTTGAAGGTGCACCCATGAGGGGGATTCTGGTTGCCATTGCCGTTGGAGCTACTCCAGCTGGGTCCTCCCTGCGATGCAGCATACTGAGCAATCGCGGCAGCAATGATTCCTTGCAGTTCTTCTTGAGTCGTGGGCATCGGCTGCGGTTGACGTCTTGGTGCCATTCTCTAAAGATGCGTACGTCGATTAGGCCATAGAAATCATACGTATATATGGTAATAGTAATAGCATATAACATCTCATGTTATCAATATATCACACACAACATCCCATGTCCAACATCCCATGTCCAAATATAAAAATAATCAATCAAGTAAATCAGATATGATGAGAATGCGGCGATTGCATATATATCAAGACCATAAGCAGAGTAAGTGTGTTAGTATATCCATCAATCACATAGGGGTTACATCACCCCTGTACAAAATACATCATATCAGTGTTGCATACAATCAATACATCACATGTATCAACAAAAATCTGTGTAGTCAAATGGTCTTCAAAAGCTGTGCATAACAATCGCGGCTGTCTCACCCGTGTCTACCCTGGTAACGTCAATGTGCTCTAGAATGGTGGTGGTGGTGGAGGATAATGTAGGCGGCGAAAGAGAAGCCAATCCTCCTCCAAGGCCTGCTGGGTGCGGATCACGGATGCAATCTGCTGCTCTAGGATCGAAAGTCGAGCGGCAATGTCAGGAGGAAATGACCGAAATGGCTGAACAGATGAGGATGACGGACCAGAACAAGGAGGCATCTGAGCTCTCTCGAGCTCCTGCAAACGCTGAGAATGGGAATCATGCTGAAAAACAAATGACATCAATAGGTCCTCTAGGGTATGCCCCATATGAGGTGGATCAACGGGTGGCATAACGGGTAGCGAAGACCAGAAAGAAGGCTCGCTGACAGTGCCAAAAGGCATAACAGGAAAAGATGAAGTGGATGCTGAAACAGGAGATATCTGAGGCATGACAGGCATGGGCATCGATACATGGCCAAATGGATGGGCGGAAGAGCCCTCTCCAGGCCCCGCTGGAGGTATGACAGAAGGAATCTGAAACGAGAACTCAGGATGGTGAGCATCAGTGCGGTGAGGAGGAAGCGGCGGAACATCCTCGTCAGCCGGTATCCAACCGTGCTGAGCCTCCTCGTCAGGGGGATCCATGTGCTCTGCAAACAGAGCATGCTCGGGCTCAATAGGTAAGGGATCAACAGGAGCTACAACAGGATCAACGTGAGCAACAACTGGATCAATATGATCGACATGAGGGTCAACTGGAACGTCAGCGATCGGAGGGTCAACAAGAGGATCAACAACATGGTCAGCATCTAACAAAGGTATATCATCAACAGGAACATCGCCAAGTGGCTGACCCGCTAAAATAGGATCAACAGGAACATCAGCATGCGCCAAACCATGCTCATGTGCGGGATCGAAAGCAGCGGCCTGCTCTGGAGCTACTGCAGGCTCGGGATCGTCAAACGCCATATCGAAGTCAAAGTCCGGATCGATAGGATCAAAAGGGTCGGCAGGGTCAACGGGGTCCTCTACAGGCTGGTCCATATGAACGAACTCAATATCACGATCTGGATCGAATCCAGGGGGAAATATAGGGTCAGAATCCTCGATATCGTCATGCTCAAAAACAAAGCTCGGCATAGGGGCGGCAGATGACGCCTGGTCAGGATCCGAGTCATGAACGAAAAGCTGCGTGCTCGCCACATGTGATGGAGCAGATGCCACAGACTCAAAGGAGTCTGGAGCTGGAGAATGAACAGGCGAGTCTCCGGCAGGAGCACCGGCGATCATCAAAAGACCGCCAGCGGGCAAAAGAGCTGGGTCAGGATCCTCGTCCTCGTATAGCTCATCATCGAAAAGATCAATATCGTCACCAGCCTCGGCATCAAGCATAAGCTCATAAGCTGGGTAGGATGCAAGAGGAATCGGGGCGGGAATCACAGCGAGAGGAAGATCCGCAGCAGGACCACCAACGATGGGCTCATCGACGCCGTCAGGTAGCGCGAACGGCTGAAAGTCGTCGTCGTCTGTACTAGTAAAATCCGAGGTGTGCACCTCGTGCTCTGATGACATACTCTCGTCTGACTCCATGGGTCGGGGTCCAGTAGTGTCCGAGTCTCCAGTATCTGAGGTGTCCATGAGTCTGTAATACAATCATAAGTATGTACAAATATCAGTAAATCAGGTAATCACACGAGTTACCACATAATAATCACATATTCCTCCTAGTCCCACTAGCCTCCCAGCCTCCCAGACTGTCCTTCCTAGTCCCACTAGCCAACTTTTCCCAGCCTCCCAGACTGACTCCCTAGTCCCACTAGCAAACATTTCCCAGCCTCCCAGACTGACTCCCTAGTCCCACTAGCAAACATTTCCCAGCCTCCCAGACTGACTCCCTAGTCCCACTAGACAACTACCTCGATCGATTGGATCGAGCCTCGACCTCCCAGACCGAGCCTCAGCCTCCCAGACTGAGCCTAATAAATCATAAAATATGCTCAACATTTGTTTATAAAAAGTTTTGGATCTGGACTTAAGTGGTATGCAGAAAAATATTTTCGTGAGAGCCCTAGTGATCATAGTCTAGACTCAAAATGAACCCTAGTTCGCTATGATCAGAGCTCTGATACCAAGCTGTCACACCCTGGCTTTGCGGAAGCGTGGTTAATTTGGTGTGACTTCTTAATACCATAGCTTAACCATAACAAGCTATATGAATTTAAAATCATGCAAAGTCATCCATTGAAAATAAAATTGTCAAACATTGTCTAAACGGGTAAACACCCAACAACCATTACTATAATGCAACATAAATAAACATGGTTCAGAGGCTATGGCTTGTCCAGGAAAGAGCCATAAACCTTGAACCCGGATGACTCTGAATCTAAATGCAGCGGGAAATCCTGCTAAACCGTGCCAGATCCTTAATTCCCTGAAATACATGTAAGTTGAAAAATCAACAATAATGTTGAGCGAGTTCATGCGAAAATGAGTAAATAAACCTTTATCTTTATCAAAAACCCTGGTATGTAGCAAATAAGGAAACAAAAGAGATCACCAATGGGTTGCAAGTCCACTGATATGTGTGAAGTGCAAGTAGGGATGACTCAAACCTAGCGGATTTATGCGTCGGGCACTAAGTCACCCCGAGGTCCGTTCAGCTGGACCTGGGGCTGGGCTCGCTACACCCAGATAGATCTACCGCTCCTGTCCCTCGGTCCTCAACGAGGATTAATGGCCTCAAGTTTCTGCCTACCCACTCACATGATCTAAGTAATAACCCTCCTTATGCTAACCATACCATGTATAACATATCCATAATCATTGTAACATGTATTTCACCCCCGCAGTTTATAAAACTGAAAACAGTTAAGAGAAAAGGGGGACATGAACTCACAGTGAACGCGTCACAAAATCAAGCAATCCAATATCCAAGTGCTGTGCAACGACCTACATGTGCTAATTCTATTAGACGGATGGCCGTGCTTTAGCTTCATAGATTATATTTTTGGGAAACAGTTAGTCAACCGTTTCGTATATATGTTTGATACGCATACTCCTTCCCAAGGATGGGGGAATTAAATACATGTGTATTTATATTATTTTATTAAGTCCCACTTAATATATTTTATTTCTTATTTCAAAATATATTTATTTTTCTCAAAAATAATATATTTCCTTTTTCTCATAATATTTTCCCAAAATAATATATTGACAACACACGCGCTTATGAATACTTCCGAATAAAGCGTAAGTTACGTTTTGGTGATTATGTGGTAATAGAAATTACCGTTGTAACTTATATGTTTGCCGTGAAGGCGTTTGTATTAGTTCGGGCTTGACAAGGTTAGTAAATATTATTTTTACTCTAAAAATAATATTTATATATCTTCACAAAATAATCATAGACAGTGAGGTGACAAAATATATTCGCCGAATAAATATTTATCACTTTTAGTTTTGTGAAAATCCCACCTCCGATTATTTATAAATAAAGTTGTGGCGAAAAATATTTTTGAAAACATGTCAAAGTAGTCTAACACTTGTAAATAATTCTAAGTGTTAGATTTTTAGAAAATTTCGCCAGAGTTTCCCTTGTAACTGGAGGTGGCCACGCTTTCAAGCGTATCATTTTCTTTTACAAATCATCTCAACAATTTATCAAATCAACCGAATCAATTTTCAACACATCAAATAGAAGACTAGAATGTAAAACCGCGTTGTTTCATGAACTTGTAGTTTTTACAAAAACTACGGTGTAGATCTCGTTATTTTTTTTTTTAGTGGATCTATATATAGCATAACTTAGTCTTGCAAAAACCTCGTTTTTAGAACAACTTACTTCTTACAACTTCCCGACAATTTTTGTAAACATTGTTATTTTGTCGGATCTTTTATTCTACAAGTGTTTCTACACTTGTAGTTTATAGAAATCGTATTTGTTAACACTTTATCCATTTTTATAAAAACATGATTTTCTCGACACCCGGTCCTACGAATATACCACTTGTACATACGTAGATCGGCTTGTTTTAAATACTATTTTTCACATTAAAACATTTTTACACAAGTTCATGTTTCCCGTGTGGTGGAGTTTCACCTTTTAACCCTTGTACCAAAGAAACCAGTGTATGTCAAGATACGTGATCCTAACAAAGTCGGGTTAAACGATGATGAGAGCCACCACATCATAGATCGGGCCATAAAAACCAACATATTCAAATACTACGACATTTACACGCGTTTTGAGCTTTTAACCAACGATATACACGTTTTTAGTAGACTTTAAAGTTTCATTAAGCGGGTTACCGACATTCAACCGTCAAATATCCTTTTAACCACTTTAGACATGACCAAAAATGAGTTTTAAACGTTATACCTCTAGCTCGGGGCTAGGGAAGAAACTAGTCGAAAACTGCGTGGATAATAGCAAACGGTAGAGGTCCTCCGCGTTCCGTTTGTTCCGAGCTCCGTTGTACGTAACCACCAACACTTGTATATGCTTGGAATGTCAAGACTTGAACCGAAAAACGGATGTGAGGGTGGTGGTGATCTCGGCCGAGAGGAGGGAGAGGGAGAGGGAGTGGTGGTGAGGTGAAGTGTGTGTTTGTGTGTGTGAGAGGTAGTGAGGTATTTATAGAGAAAGTCGTCTCGATCCTCGTGCAATCCAATATAAAATAATAAAGGTGTACTCCCCCGGGGCCCACTAGTTGGCCGATTCCATTGAGATGTAAAGGTGCTCGGTTCGTTTCCAATCGTTCAGTTACGGTTCAGTTTGGTTAAGTGCGTTACTTTAAGGTACTAACCTCGTTAGTTGCTTAATGCATTAAATAGCGGGTGTTAGGGTAATCAGGGACCCTAACTGGCTCAGAAAAGTACCAATATTAATTTTGGCAATATTTTTATGTTCCGGGTATTGTCCGGTTGTTCGGTCGGATAGTAATCCGTTAAAGTGCTTAAGATATCCGTTAAGCGTCATAACTAATATTTTTAGCGACACAATTTATTCTGCAAGGTGTCGGGAATAATTCCTCATATTTTGGCACTTTATTAATTAGCTAGAAGCTAGTGTGTTGATAAAAGTGCTGTGTTTCGTGCTAAAAGTATGTTTTAGGCACATCCAAATCTCTGTATCTTATCCCTAGAGACGTAATCATACAACCCTTGTATTCCTACACACACTCTGGGTGTAGTAAAAATATTTTGGCTCATTCAGGCCTTTAGAGGCAGTGTTTGCCTGATGCTGGCTATATCAGCATGTTCACTGTGTATCCGTTTAGTGCTACTGTGCTTTTGTGCATCATGTTTGTCACTAAGGTTCAGTAAATAAGTAATGTAGTGACAGGAAAATTATAGTATGATGCAGACATGTATAAGTATCAACAATCAAGTAGCAGAAATCTCAGTCAAGCACAGTAATTAGGCAACAATTAATAATTAATTAAGTCGTACGGATACCTGGTTTTGTGAGGGTTGTCACAAGGTAAACGTCACATCAATGTTTTCTGGTAAGATTTCAGTTGTGTCGGTTTTAAGCTTTATATTGACTGCTTTTGCAAGTTGCTCCTCATTTGGTTTCCTAGGTGAATACCCATCCCAAATTGGAGGCGGACACTTGTTATAGCTAACAGTTGTTTTCTTACCACAGTCTTTCTTTTCTTTCGGCTTCTCGTCTTGAAAAGCTTCCATACCTGCAACAGTTGGATAAACACGATCAATAAGATAATCAGAGGTAGAATAACTCAACAATAACCTCCTAATTCTCTCATTTTCAATCTTTTCAGTTTCCAACTCTTGCTTCCATTTGGCACTCTCTTCAATGTAAAAATTTATAGCTTTTTGCTTCGACATTAAAGTTGCATTCATCATTGTCAGCGCCTGTTCTCTTTCTGAGTTTGTTGTTTGTAGACCAGTTACTGTTTTGTTCAACACGTCGTACGATTCCTTCACATAATTGAGATTGAACAATAACTGCTTTTTCTTTTTCTCGTACTCAGCTATGATGTCATCTTTTGTTGCACATTCTTTGCAGGCTTCCAAACACTTCTCACATGGCTTGATGACTTCAACAATTTTTTCAACTTCGACTGTTTTTACAACTTCAATCACTTTCTCTACTTCAATCACCTTTTCTACTTCTTTCTCTACCTTGATAACCTTCTCATCAACACTTTCAACATTCTAAACATCACCTTCAGATTCAGATTGTTGTTCTTTTGCAGCTTGTTTTTCCTTTAGTTTCTTCATTCTTTCTGCAAAATAAAAATGAAAATTTTCAGGAGACAAATGAGATTTTGCAATATTTATGCGTTTCTCTTTCTCATCATCACTGCTGCTGTTATCAGGTGATTTATCAAAGTGTACAGATTTATCAGAATCACCATCCGATATATCAGAATCAGACAGTGTTTTGTAAAAAACAACTTCCATTTCTGGAACATTTTCATTTTGCTCAAGTTCATCTAAACTCTGTATGCTATCATCTGAGCTATCTGAAACATCTCCAGAATGTTCTGAAAGTTTATCAGTACTGTCTGAACTTTCATCAGATGACACAGACTTTTCATCTTCACTTTTCACATTCTCTCCAATAGATCTCATCCAAGTAGCAAACAAATTTGGTTCTCGGACAATTTTGGCAATGAAGGCTTTGAACTCTCCCTTCTTATCCACAAACATATCCCAACTGAAACCTTCAGGTAGTTTCTCATCATCTTGATCGATAATGCGTACTTCTGTGGCTTCAGATGATATGTAATCACTCCAGCTGAAATCTACCAAACATGCTCTCTTAGGATCTTCAATCTTTCTCCCATGAGCAGTCAGAGGTTCTTGGGATTGTCCAACTTGCTGATAGATAGCTTTGCGATAATAATCATCTTTCCCGAATGGATTCTGTGCTCCGCTAGCTTCTCTTCCTTTGCACTCCCGCTTGAAATGGCCTTTTTCCCTGCATCGAAAGCAAGTAACTTTAGATTTATCAAAACCTAAAGTTGAAACATGAGCATCTAAAAAGTCATTTCTCCCGGTAATGGTTTTGAATTTCTCAGCCCGACGAAGAACACTTGCAAGACACCATTTGATATCCATAAGTTCCATTTCCTCAGCGTCTGTTTGATCGTAATCCTCTTTAGTGAGCATAGGATTTCCGATTCGACCAGCCACTAGACCTTCATAGGATAACAGAACTGAACCCAGAAGTGCCATATGATCTTTCGCAGTGTCTTCAGAAAATCTTTGACCTTCTGGTAGGTTGAGAGCTATGTTGCATTGAATCACATATCCGTTTCCAGTTTTTGTACTTTGAGATTGAAAACTTGTGTTAGTCTCTTTCGGATTCACACTTGGAAACGATGAAAACCCGTTGCTACTCTTGTTCGAGCCCTGATCAGCTTTCTCAGATGAATCACCAGCACTGAAAGCGGTTTGAATTTTCGGACTTCTTTCAGATTCAGTAGCTGGAATACTACCCCTGTAATACATCTTCACATCTTGTTGACCACTCGGACTGTTCATTCTAGCGATCTTTTGCTGCTCAAGATCCTGACTCTCAATTTTCTCAATAAATTGTGAAATTGTCAGCCCATCATACACACCAGTATTCTTTAAGATCATCAAATACGTTCCCCACTCTTTCTGAGGTAACGCATCCGCCAACTTATCCACCCATTCCTCTCGACCTTTTTTCAACTCCTAACATCGATAACGATCGCACCAGGTGACAATATCTTTCAATCAATTTCTTAGTATCCTCTCCTGGCAAACTACTAAACAGATCGAACTCTTTCTTTAATAAATCTTTCTTGCTTTTAATCATGTTTTCGCTTCCCTCAAACTTGACTTTTAATGCATCCCAAATAGACTTAGCAGTTTTGTCGTGTTGTAACAAAATGAAGATATCTTCTTTAATAGCCTGCTGCAACAAACTGATCATCATTTTCTCGGCTCTATACATTGCTCATTCTTGTTCAGTAAACTCAGATATCTCTTTAATAACTTGCAACTCTGTTCTAGGCAAAGTGTACTTCTTCAATATACACTCCCAAGATCTAAGATGGTTTGCTTGAACCCAGTTTTCAAACCTATCCTTCCACCCATAATACTCCTCAATGCTCATCAATCTAGGGGGCTTTTGAGTCGTTCCCGTCTCATTTTCTAAATTCATTGCTTGAGCGATTGCTGCTGGAGTTGTCGATGTAGCAAAGGCGTTGTAAAACTCAGAATTCATGTTGTCTTAGCACGATTTTCAAGACAAATGACAAACGAGCGATTCAAACACTGAACAAATAAGCGATCCCAGATAATAACCAAATGAACGATCTTGATATGTTCTTTGGAGCGAATTAACAATTTCCTATGAAGCGATCCAGAAAATATCTTTGGAGCGGTCCTAAAGTTTACACTCGAGCGGTCCAGAAACAGAATTTCGAGCGGTCCAGAAATAGAATTGATCACTCGAGCGGTCCAGATATTGTTTGTTCGAGCGGTTTCAAAAGTTGTTCTAAAAGCGATCCAGAAGCAAATTTACGAGCGGTCCAGCTAAAATGTGAACGAATGAGCGGTCCAAATAGTGACCTGAGGGCGATTCACGATGACGTCACTTCGAGCGGTCCACATTCCGAACATGTTTTGATCTGTTTTTAAGCTGAATTTCGGTCTGAAACTTCCAAGGGTATGTCTAAGTATGATGTTACACAGTCTGTGAACTTTTGAACAAAATTCAACCGTGAAATCTCCTAGAAATATGAAAAGAAGGTGTAGAAACGAGAAGAAAAAATGAAATCCGGCTATAATCTGCAGAAAACCTCCTCCCAAGCTCTGATACCACTTGTAGGATCGAATTCTGACCTAAACGAGTCGTTCAGAGGTTAACTCTTACGTTTCAGATGCGGAATAATAAGAAATGCAAGTAGATATAGCTTGTTCTTCCTCCTAACTGCTTGTTTTACTGATTTGAAATGATTTACAGCTCGATCTTCACACCGGCAAAGCTTCGGCGTGGAATACAAGGACTCGCTACTAAGGATCGCTCTTACTCACCTATATATAGACCTCTGGGACCGCTCATGTGACACTTGTCCATATGAGCGATCCAGACTTGTTCACATAAGTGACCTACATGTGCCCAATAAGCGACCCAAGCCTCTAAAGACCCTATGAGCGATCCATGCTCCTAAAACCTATACAGACTCCTGTTTTCTCATAAAACGTGCCCTATGCTATACAATACAATGCAAGACCTGATCCTAGACACCTAGACGGAATCAACAGATGTAGTGCACCAACAGTTCACCTTCAGTTTCTACCCCTTCTGATATTGTCTCTAATGCCATCAAACAAAATACATCATAAAAGTTTCATTAGAAGCATAGAGAACAAAATTTTCATCACTAAGTGCATCAGGCATGCTGCTCTAGTCAACAAAGCCTTGAGTGAAAAAGCTTTGCTGATCTGGTTGTACCACTGTTGGAGCAGCTTGTTGAGGTGCAACAGGTTGCACTTGTGCCTGAGGAACAGGGGCCTGAACATCTGAATTTGTGGAACAGTGGTTTGAACATAATGCACAGGCACAGGGGTTGCAGCATAGTGAGCAGTGTTAACATGTGCTGCAGGAGTATATTGGGTATAGTGCACAGTGCTTTGTTGTTGTGGTCTAGGGTTTGAGCTGGGATGAGTAATTATTGGACCCGTGGTTTGACTCCTGCATTCCCTAGCAAAATGACCTAGCCTATTACACTTGTAGCACTTAATTTTTAACTTATCCAACTCCACCTTTAAATTCCCATGAAGCCCTGGGAATTTTCTCCATATTCTTTTGTAGAATTTGCTTGTTCTAACACTAAGCAAAGCCAATTGATGAAAATGTCCATCACCTCTAAGTCAGTGGGATCAAAATGTTGCAAATCATTGAGTTCAAAGCACAAGTTATCTGACATTTTCACAGTTTGTAGTGAAAGCATAATTTGCAGAGTGAGAATCAGAGTTGTCAAAATTTCCACCAGCAGTTATGTCAATAAAATGATCATAACTCTGATCCTTGCTACTGCTACCAGATTCTTCCTAACCAAAAAGAGTTGTGCTGCCAAATGAATAATCATCAGCAACTTTACCAGACTCTTGCAACTTCCTTTTCTGGTTTAACTCCCTTTCATAGGTCAGGAGTCTACCATGGAGTTGGGTCAGGGTCAGATCTTTGAACTCAGCTGAATTTCTAGTGACAAAAGCAATTGTGTCCCATTTTTCAGGTAGTGATCTAAGAAACCTGCTATTTTGAGTTGCATTTGGAAATGTAACTTTAACAAGCCTTAGTTCACTAATGAGACAGCTAAAACATTCAAACTGTTGGGTTAATGATTCACCCTTCATGTGACAAAATGTTTCATACTGCTGATTCAGAATTTCCCTGTTGTTTTCAATAACCTCTTCCATCCCCCCAAATTGTTCTTTCAATGCATCCCACAATTCTTTGGCACTGTTACAATGTAACAGCCCAACATAGATTTCATTGGGTAATGCAGATGCTATGATGCTAAATGCTTTGGCATCGAGTTCGAACTTTTGAAAGTCAGTTTCAGTATAGTTTTTAGTTGGTTCAGGTACGAACTTCTTTGCATCCTCAGCACTTGGCACCATAGGAACATGGGGACCAAAAACAACAGACCTCCAACATCCAGTATTCTGTTGAGCAAGGATCTGACCCATCCTTCTCTCCCAGATGTTGTATTCATTACGTTTAAGCATAGGTGGTTTGAAAAGAGAGCCAATGTTATTCTTATCATCTTGCGATAGTGACGTCATCCTGGTTGTTTTACAGGCACGGATTAATCAACTTTGATGGTGATTAAACCTTGCTTTGTTTTTCAACAAAACGAACAAACTATCAGTATCAACGATTGCGAGCTGAACTATTTATGTCAAAATGATTGTTAAATCAAATTTGACTGTCCAAGCTCTGATACCAATTGTTAGGATCTGAGTTTGGTTTTGATTGTGTTTTACGTTTGAATTAAGATGAAGATGAATGAGTTGTGCAGCGGAATTAAGATGGAAGCAAACTTTTCACAATCAAACAGGAGAATTGCTTTTAACATACAAGTTTAACATTGAACCGAATGATTGAATTTATTTCAACAACGATTACAATTTTGCAAGTATGCAACAAACTCCCCCTCAGCCTGAGCTCACAGTATTTGTTCGTGCAGGAAGAAAATGGTGAAAGAGCTAATAGAACAGTACAGAACACTGTTCTATTTATAGGCACGAGCAAACCACTGAAGCATCTAAGCTGACATCACCATGAAAGTGACATCTAACCTCCTAACAAACTCTAACATCTGACCTATACAAACACTGCTATGCTAACAACTGTTATTACAATACAATCCATAAAGTGAACTAAACGACTGCTGCATCCTTCCACTGATGTGAACCCAGCAGTGCTTTATACATCCAGTAGAGCTTGACTTATGGCAGTAGATTGAACAGCAGAGTTTAAGTCTATCATCAGCCTTTGTCTTGGGCAGCAGCTGTAGAACAGCAGTTTAGTAGAGATCAGTAGTTTGGAGGTCAGCAGATGTTGAAACCACTTTCAAGGGGAGAGATTTGAAGCATAACATCTGCTTATTCTGGATCCACTGCCCTGATCTAGTTTTGGCTCTAATTATCTGCTCCTCTGATAGGGTTCAATCCCAACAGAATGCGATGCGTTTTAGCGCGTTAAAACTTGTCATAGTTGATATAGTAATACGTATTCACATAGGAGCCACATAGGAGACACGAAATTCCTAGATTTTCATGTATTCACATAAGCGTATGTGATCGTACATCGTATATTAGATACGTATATACTTATTTACTTGTATAGATAGCGCGAGGACGCGTTTAAGAGGGAGAGTTGTTAGACTTTAGTTTTGTTGCGAACATTTGGCTCTTGGTTTAGATTGTGATGGCTGTGCGAGTTGTGCATTCGTAAAGCGGGGAAGCGAAAATCGGTAAATCGAGAAATCGATAAAGCGTAAAATTTTCAATTGCAAACATGTAAATGTAATAAATTCAATGGCGCGTAAGATTGGCGATTGCAGGCTAGAAAACATATAGAGTGCCTTGGGTTTTAGATATTGACTACCCAAAGTGGTTTAACTATCATTAACAAGTTCGAGCACACGCTGTGTCCTAATAGACTATTTTAGGGAGTGGAACGGGTTATTAAGATGCGGGTTTCACCCCTAACTTAAAAACTTCGCTCCTAGTTGTGGTTATGCTCACCGAATCAATTCGGGAGTTCCACTAGATAGAAATTGAGATTTCCGTTGAGATGTGGATATCACTCCTGTTGGTGCACTACGTCTGTCGACTACGTCTTGTATCGAGTCTAGTGTTGTATAGGTTAGAACAAGGCACGAAATCCTAGGAATATGTGATAGAGATGGTTTCGCTTATGTGTCCTTGTCCTAGTTTTGCTTATATGTCAATGTAATGGTTTCGCTTATTTGAACATGGTAGTTTCGCTCATATGGTCATGTCCATAAGAGCGAAACCATGTTGCCTATATATAGGCTGTAAGAACGAAACCTTGTGCATAGTTGTAGGTGTTTCTTCCGGTGAGCCACGAAGTGCTGCCGAAGTGTTGTCAGGACTTGTAAATGCATTCAAGATTAATACAACAACATTTTAAAGTGAATTCTGCTGAAATCACACCAGAACATTAGTTTCCACCTCTTGTTTTGGATTCTTTTGATGGACTCAAACAGGACCGAAAACGACCCTACAAGTGGTATCAGAGCTCAGGAGGAAGAGTTCTTGCCATTTCAGCTGCATATTCTGATTTTCTACACCTTCTTTGTCATTTTTGAAAATTTTTCACGTTAAAACCAGCTCAATTTCACACACAGCACTCGGAATTACACATTAATAAACCCTTGAAAATTTCAAAGCTAAAATCGACCTAGAACTTAGGATTTTCGAGGTTTCGCTTTTACGGACTCGTGAAAATAATGATGTCATCAGCTAGTTTCGCTCATCTGATCAGCTAGTTTCGCTCATCTGTACAAATTGGTTCCGTTCATTTGGACAACTTAGGTTTCGCTCATTGTGACACTAGGGTTTCGCTCCAGTGATAGTTGAAGTTTCGCTTTTGTGATCAATTAAGGTTTCGTTTTTCTGGACACTTTAAAGTTTCGTTAATACGACACTTTGGGTTTCGCTTTTGTGGCACTTCAGTGGTTTCGCTCATAGTAACATTCAAGGTTTCGCTCCAAGGGTCAATTTTGCATAAGCTTGGAAATTTGTGAACTTGTGAACTTCGAACAATGGACACTGAATTTTATAATGCTTTTGCTAGCCCGATCACAATCACTCAGAATGCTTTGCTTGAGAACGAAACCGGAACATCTCAGAAACCACCTAAACTCATGGATATTGATGATTACAATGCATGGTCCGAACGGTTTGGGAATTGGGTTGAAGCTTATCATTTGGATGCGTGGGAACACACTGAAGAACCATATGTTAGACCCACAACAAATGGTGTGCAACAAACAATTAGAGAAATGAGTACGGAAGATAAAAAGAAATATCGAGATGAGAAATTGATGGTGAGTCTGCTTCAGCAAGCGATAAAAGAAGACATTCTGATACTGCTTCAACATGATGGAACTGCTTATTCAATTTAGACAGAATTGGAAGCAAAATTTGTTGGAACTGATGATATGCTCAAAAACAAAATGTCTCTCATGAAGAAAAAGTTTGATCTGTTTCGGGGATTAAAATCTGAAAACACCAAGCAAATTATTGGAAGATATTGTAACTTGGTGAGAAATATGTCGAAACTTGGTATTAAGAAAGATACTGATGAATTGATTGAAAAACTTGCAGATGTGCTACCACATGAAACATGGGGAACGTTTTTGATGATGCTGAGATCCAACAGAAAGGATTATAAAAATTTGACATTGGGAGACTTCATCAAACATCTGGAAGCTCAAGAGATGGAGCAGAGGAAGATTGCCAGGATGAAGAACTACGATGGAGAACAGGACATCAGCTTGTATTACAAGAGTGGTGTTACTGGAACGACAAATCTTTCTCCAAAAGTTGACCCCGGCTTACAGTGCAAAAGATTCTTCTGAAAAGAAATCTTCCCAGGGATCAAGCAGCACAAGATTTTCATCATTTGATCC
Organism: Helianthus annuus; assembly: GCF_002127325.2. Taxonomy (NCBI): domain Eukaryota; kingdom Viridiplantae; phylum Streptophyta; class Magnoliopsida; order Asterales; family Asteraceae; genus Helianthus; species Helianthus annuus. The sequence continues at coordinate 33,007,323 of NC_035445.2, read as the reverse complement.
AAACATTTCTGTAACAAAGAATGGTAGAAAACTTCAGTGTAATATTGTTCTAAGTCTTGAAAATGATCAAGATTATACTGAAGAGGTTGCTAAAAATCAAATGTCTTTGTTGGGAATGATTTTAGAATCATATAGTAGTTTTGTGGTAGGAAAGATCGGTAATCCAATGCTCACGAAAGAGGATTACGATCAAATAGATGCTGAGGAAATGGAATTGATGGACATTAAATGGTGCATGGCTAGCGTGTTGAGACGAGCTGAAAAGTTTAAACAAATTACGGGAAGAGATGATTTCCGTGATGCAAATGTTTCAACTCTAGGTTTTGATAAATCTAAAGTTACATGTTTTCGTTGCAGGGAAAAGGGGCATTTCAAGAGGGAGTGCAAAAATCGTGAAGCCAATGGAGCTCAAAATCCTTTTGGAAACAACGATTATCACAAAAAGGCGATTTATCATCAAGTCACACCGCCAGCACAGCATCAGGCACAAACTACACATGGGAGAGATGTGATTGAAGGATCAAAAAGAGCATGTCTAGTTAATCAGGGCAAATATGATAACTTTAGCTGGGATAAGTATCTTTCAACAAACAGCAAAGTGTGTTTGGCAGAACAAGATGATGAAAAATTGGCTGAAGGTTTCAATTGGGATGATTTTTGCTCAAATCAAGAATTAATGAGCAAAAATACCAAAGACACTTCAGATACTAAAGCTTTCATTGCAAATGCTTACGATTTGAAATGTGCCGAAAAATGCAGGAAAGTAATGGAAGCTGCTGAAGCAAGACAGAGAAAGCTTGAAGAAGAAGAAGAAGAAGAAGAAGAAGAAGAGGAAGAGAGATTAAAAGAACTGAATTTTTACGATCAAACATAACAGTAAAAAATATTCCTGATTTGAAGTCAAAATTGATGCAGAACCTGTCAAAGTTCCTGAAAAGTGCATGAATTGTGATTCTTTAATCAAGCAGAACAATGAGTTGCTGCACAATATAAACAGATAAAAAGAATCTTATGATACAATGAACAGAGAAATTAACAAGTATACTTATTCAAATGGTGAACAAGTTGTGGCAATGAATACGCTGAAGAAAGCGTACCTGAGACAACTTGATGATGTCAACTTTCACATAAAGAAATGTGCTGATCTGGAATTGAAGTTGGTAACACAAAAGATAGAAACTGAGAGAGTCAACAAGTTATTAGAGAGTTACTCATGTTCTACTTTTGTTGTTGACAGGATTTATCCGGTTGTGGAGGAATTGAAGACGTTTGAAGAAGTAAAGACGTCCGAAGAAAAGAAATCCGTGACAAAAGATGAAGATAAAGTGAAGATTTCTGGTAAGAAACCAAGTGTGGTCTACAATAGATGTCCGCCCCCGGTCGAAAATGGATATTCACCTCGAAATCCAAATTCAGAAAGAGTCGAAAAGGCAATAAACTTACAATGGGAGTCTGGGCCATCGGATAACTTGCCAGAAAATATTGATGTCACATACACGTCATCCGACACTGATCATGAGTCAAAGTTGATAAAAAGTGTGGTCGATCAGGTGTTAGATAAAGATGATTGTGAGGAGTCAAAACCGGAGTCAAAACCTAAGTCAAAGTCAGCGGCCGATACGTCAAAGAACACGGTCAAAAAGGACAAACGGGTTTATGATAAAGAATCTTTATTATCGAAATCTAATTTGAATGATGAATCATTCAAAGTAGCATATACTTTGAAAGATTCTGACAAATTATATTCTGATGAGATATTTCCAATAAGAAGTGTCAGATTTGATGTGTTTCGAAAGGTTTTCAAAATCACAGAAATTAATATTTCTGAAATAAAAGATTTAAATCTTACTGAAAAATCTAAACAATACACTTCAAGAGAACAACAAAGAATGAACAAGAAAATGTGTTACAATTGTGGTTATAATTTCGAAAAGAAATCAAACCATAATCATAATTTCAAAAAGAAAGGTTTAGGATTTATACAATTGAAAAATCATAAAAATGAAAAAGTTTATAAACCAAAAACTGTGTTTGTTTCAGGGAAAACGACAGAAGCAGAGAAAGAACAAGCATTTCGAAAGTAGACAAATCAAGAATTCCTTGCGAAGAAGCAAGAAGACATGAAGAAGAATGCTGTTCCAAAGAAGATTGAAAAGAGAACCTATTTTCAGTGTAAAACTGTTGGTCATGTTGCTAAGGATTGTCCAAAGACATTCAAACCAAAACAGGAAGTCTCTGGTAAATTGAAAGAGAAAGTAGTTGAGAACACTGAACTGAAAACGCGAAAGTTTACTGGCTTTGAGAATTCAACCTTTGAGATGGGAGAATGTTCAAAGAGTGCTTTGAAAAGAAAAGAAAATGCAACTAATCAAAAATGGGTTATGAAAGGTTCAGGTAATAGTTCTGGTGATGAATCTGTCTCCACAAAAGACAGGGGAGCCACAGGTTGTTGTAAAAGATGAGAAGAAAATTCCAATAGTGGACGATGTGAATTTTCCGCCACTGAATGCTAAAAATTACAAATCTAAAATCGGAAAAGTTGAAATTTCAAATCAATTCTTTCCTAAAAAGAAAGAATTAGATGTTGAAAAAGCATTTAACCCTGCTGTGAAGAACATTTTTGGTAAAATGATTCAAGGGAAGGCTAAAGGGGTGAAAGAATTTTACCAAGCTAAACAGAGAAATGTAGCCTCAAAAGAGACTGAAAAGGTTACACCCAAGGCTGGTCAGGCTTGGGTGGATATATTTTTCGTTGAATAGACAGTTGACTTGCCGGAGATCCCAAGTTGGTAATCGTGGATCATGAATCGACATCATTCTTTATCATGATTGTATAATGTGTTTTTGAAAAGCAGGACTTGCCGGAACTCCCAGGTTTGTAAGCAAGGAGTAGGAATCGGCACCTTGAGAATTCAACCAAAAGGTGGGAATTGGTTGAAAAACAGGTTTGAAATGTTTAATTGTTAATCTTACAAGTGGTTCAGATTGATCCTACTAGTGAGTTAAATCAGAGTCATTAAATTGAACTTGAGTTAACTATTATTCAGATGATTGGTAAAGCAATATGATGATGTGACCCCATTTTACAAGTGGTAAAATCAACAAAACTTATTTTCCGGAAAAACCATTTTGATTAAAATAAACTTGAGTGTTTTGAAATCATTATGGGAAAATAGTTTGTTGTGAAGGGGAGTTCTGATTGTTTACGCCAAACGGATGGAGATTTGAAGCGATTTGAAATCAGTTGTCATGTTCTGTATAGTTTGTTTTAAATTTTCTTTAAATGTTTTTGAATTTTAGGGGGAGTAAGTATTTTTAGAAAATTCATTAACATTAGAAAATTTGAAAAAGCCAAAAACATGATAAAACTGAAAAATGAGTTTTTGTTGCATAAAAGAGGAAATGATAGTACATCAGTGGACTATCACAACATGCTAAAGAAATGTAAAATCAAAATGTGATAAACAATCTTACTGCGGATGTGTCAGTAGGTTTTCGTACAGTTAGTAAACTGAGACGAGATATAAAGCTAAATACAAACTTGCTTATTCTGTGGGTTAACAACTTCTTGGATATATAGGTAACCCCTGAAATCTTGTTTGAAAGGTCCCTTATTCTGAGATACTAGGTCTTTATGCTCAGTGATATCTGGGGTATTATCTCGGGACTTCTGCTGTATGGAAATACTGACCTAGTCCCCGGATAATGCTTTCTGCAAAAAGCTTTGAAATATAAGCTCGCCCTCAGCAAGCTGATGAAACAATAAAATTGATAGTCGTTGCTGTTGAAACAAAAAGATCCTCTAAAGGGGACACACTAAAAGTCGAAGCCGTCATCTCTCTGCGTATACGGAAGTATCGACCTGAGCTCTCACGGCCCTCGCACATAACCCCTTTACAGATATCAGTTGTGGTATACTCACCTGTAAGACTGAATATTGGGATCTGGATACGGGAGTATATTCAAGTAGTGGGACACACGGATAAGTTTAAGTCTCTAAAACGTTAATTGCGTATCTCGAAACAGTTGAAATGTGTGTGAAAATTTAAGTGGACAAACATACTGACAATCTAGGTAAATCGTTTAGAGCTTAAAATGTAATCAAGCTTAACGGTGTTGGTGATATGTCTCATAAACTGATATGATCCTCTTGCACGAACCCACAAAAATATTGTCTGTAAATATTTTATTTCTGTATTCTCGTAATTTTACAAGTGGTGTCAGTTACTTTCTTTCAGAAAATTCAAAAAGATTTTCGACAACTAATGTTGAGAAGCTAATTTTCGAAATTCAAAGTACTAAACATGAAGACCAGGTTTGGGAGAGAGTATGTGAAGTTGTTAAGTTTGTGTGTTAATGAGCCAGTAAAAGATCCTGAATGTAAAATCATTAATGTAGTTTATTGCAAAAGTTTCTAAAGTTTGAAAGAATTAATCTTTAAAAGAAACTTATGTGTGGGTAGAGATTGTGCAGGTAAATGTGTGCCAGGTGACAATCCTGTGCTGGAATAGAGCCAGATATCGATCTTGGAATGAATCTAGAAGCTGTGAATTCCAGACTACGATCCCAGCAGATTGAAAGGGGGAGTCTGAAGACAACGTGTCAACATCGGAGAGAGAGGAGTTTGTTGATGATGAAGAAAGAGAATGAGGATTCTTGCAATGACAAATACTTCAAAGGAAGATTGAAGACTGATAAAGACTGTAGGTTGACAATCGAAGACTCGACACTGAAGACTCCGTCGACATCCGAGGGGGAGTTTGTTGGTGCACTACGTCTGTCGACTACGTCTTGTATCGAGTCTAGTGTTGTATAGGTTAGAACAGGGCACGAAATCCTAGGAATTGTTGGTGCAGTCATTTGTCGTCTTCGTCTTAATATCGAGTCTCAGTCTCGTTGCGGATCCGGTCAGACATGACATCACATGTGACATCATCTTGATGACATCACATGTGACATCATCACATGTCTAAACATTCAAAACTATAAACGACAAAGGTTTAATATGGTGAATGGTGGCTATTTTGTAAGTGGACCAAATATTGGTCCAATGAGACTTCACCAAACAACAAACCAATGGTATGCTTCTTGTGAAATATCCAATGAGATGAATTCATGTGAAGACAAAAGATAACATGTGGAATTGCTTTTACGGCAATACATGTGTGGATCGCTTTTATGTCACTGTCATTCGAGCGATCCAGGTTTAGTATAAATAGGTTGTTGTTCATTTCATTTGTAACAGTTATTCAGATTTGTACCGAGGTATTGCCGGTTGTTCCTTGTAATCAAAACAGTGTAAAATCAATATACAAGAGGTTTAGAGTGTGAATCAAGCTGTATACGCATCCGTTTCTTTGTTTCCGCCTCTGAAACGGAGTTGAGCTCTTCCGAACGACTCGTTTAGGTCGGAATTCGATCCTACAATTGGTATCAGAGCCAAGGAGGAGGAGATCTCGCATATACAGCTCGTTTTTCATCACTTTTTCTGCTTCTACACCATTCTTTTTCGAAAAAATTGAACTTTTTACGGTCAGAATCGCGTCAAATTCACGTAGTGTGTGCGGAATCATGTTTTAACAAAACCTGGAAGTTTTCAGAACTTAAATCGGCCTAAAATTGATTCAAAATAAGTTTTCGCTTACATTCAGTTCGTTCGTTGCTGACATCATCATGGTTCGCTCATAAAAAATATTCTGAACCGCTCATATGGTTTCATAAATTCTTGGTTCGCTTTTTGAAACACTTGTGGTTCGCTTATTCGGTAAACGTTCTGGTTCGCGTATAAGACATTTCTGTACCGCTCTTAGTGACATTACTGAACCGCTCATATGGCATCACTATAAAACTTTCAGGACCGCTCATTGTGCCAAAGTCGTGGCTCGCTCATAAGACATCATGTGCTTCGCTTTTATGACAATAGTGTGCACCGCCTATTAATGACACAATCGTATGTTTTAAAAAATTAAAAGCATCATTACTGTCGCCCCACTACTGCCGCCCCACTACCTTTTTTTAACAACCCATTCAGAATTTTTAATAAAAAGGTCACAGCCTTATTGTTGTAAATTGGCGGTCCAATTACATTCTGCTTATCAAAGGCCCAAGTCACAATGTTGCCGCCCAATAAAAGTTGTTATTGACTTTTGTAGTGCCGTCCAACTTTGCCACCATTAAAGGAAATCACATGATGTTTGTCAATTAAAAAGGTGTTTGAATTCGATTTCGTTAAATTTGAGGTGTTTCACAAGGTGAACAAGTTTACATCAAGACAGTTCACTTGAGATTTGATTCTAGTTCAGGTTGTTTGAGTTCGATTTCGTTCTAGGTTGTGTGGTTTTACCGAGGTCCTTGAAAAAGTCATTCAGTCCGCACAATTGGTCAACTTTCATCCGCACAGAAAAATCATCAGTTCGAGTATTTCCCGAAGTATCATTTGATTTTTGAAACATGGAAGAGAACTTTTACAATGCTCTTGCTACACCGGTTGATACAGTTTCAGCTGCGTTATTGAAGAAATCATTTGATACGTTTGTGGCTTTTGAAGATGAAACAACAATGCAGACAATTGATAGATATTGTCACCTGGTATTGGAAATGGATAGATTGAACATTAAGAAAGAGGATGATGAGTGGATCGATAAGCTAGCTGAGGCTTTACCCCAACAGAAGTGGAGAACTTATCTGTTGATTGTAAAACAAATGAGGAAGTCTCAAGTTATGAATCTGGCACAGTTTATTCAGAAAATTGAAGAGCATGAGTTGGATATCCAGAAAAAAGCAAAAGTTGAAGAAAGTTCAACAAAGGAAGCTGAAGGACAGAAAACTGAAAAAGAATCTGTGAAGAATGACTCTTCAAATTCTGCATCAGTGTGCTCAAAATGTGACAACTTCAAGACTGAAAATGACAAACTCTTGATGGATGCGGAAAGTTTGACATCGAAAGTCAAGAAGTTAGAAGATGTGAAGCATGCTGATGATAAGCAGATTCTTATTTTGAAGGAAAATTGTGAGAAGTTGAAAGCTGAAAATGACAAACTGTTAAGTAATTTGAACAGTTTGACATTTGAAAACAAGAAGTTGAAAGAAAAAGAAAAGGTTTTTGAAGAGAAAATTAAGGATTTTGAAATTGAAAAATCAAAAAGTGAAAAAGAATTTCAAAATCAACTGAAAATTCTTGAAGATGGGAGAAAGGTTTTTAGCCAAAACAACATTGAAAAGCAAAAATTGATCAATTCACATCTTCAGAAAATTATAAATTTGGAGAAAGAATGTGAATGTGCTAGAAAGAAAATTGAAGTGTTGGAAAAAGAGTTTGAAAGCAAAAAGAAATCTTCAGAAGATGAGGATTTCTGGATTAAGCTGGAAAACAAGAATCTGAAAGCGAATGAATCAAAATTTCAGGAACAGATAAAAGTTTTGATGAATGAAAAATCTGTTCTTGAAAATTTGAAGAATGATAATGAGAAAACAATCAAGTCTCATTTTGGGAGAATATCTCAGCTTGAAAGTGAAGCTGGGAATTTGAGGAACAAAATTGATGAACTTGAGAAGAAATTGATAGGTTTTGTGACTAAATCAGACAGTTTGAATTTTCCCTGTCCAAAACCAATCAATTCTGTTCCAATAAGTGACGATGTCACAAACTTTGACTCTGTCAAAGTTGAAGATTGTGATGTAAAATCTGATGATGAACATGTTAAAATTGAAAAACAAAAATTGTTTTTAAATTTAAAAGAAAAATTTCAGAAAACTGTTCTACAATCAACTGAAAAAGGTGAATGTTCTAAACAGAAACCTTTGAAGAAGAAAGTGGAACAGAAACAAAAAGATAATAAAAGTTCATCAGATCGATCATCCAATCAAAAGAAAAAATTACAAAAAGTAAAAAATGAAAATTCAAAAATTGTTGGTAATAAGTGGTGCAGGTTGGACCACAGTGCTCAAAAGACAAAATCAGCAAACTTGAGGAAAGAATATCACCAAGCCAGACAATGCTATGATCTGAGCATTTGGTGTGAAAGTGGTATACGGTACGATAACAGAGTGTGTTACCGATGCGGTTATCAAGGACACATTGCTGTTAACTGCCGGAATTGGAGTTATGAGACCAGAAGGTGCTTTAATTGCAACATCAAAGGTCACATTGCCAGAGAATGCCCAAGGAAATCGAATGACAGGTTGAGGGTTAATTCTCAGAAATTGGCAAAGATTCCAGTCAAAGTGAAGCCCCAGGAACAAAAGGTTCTAAAACCTAAAGTTCAAGAACAGAAAATTCAAGAAAAGAAAGTCAAGCTTTCACAGGGGCAGAAAGACAGACTGAGGAAGAAAAGAAAGAAAGCGAGAGAGTATCTCGAGAAGATTTTGTCCTCGGGTTCACGGGATAAACAGAATAACAGTTCTGATGAATCTACTCCCTCAGTTGCAAAGACAAGCAAAAAGAATTCATCAGATACAAATCTGGGGACAAAAGAGGAGAAGAAAAAGAAGAAAGTGAAGTTTTCACTTCCTGGCGATGAATTTGTTTCTTCGGAAACAAAGGAGCCACATGTCGGCGATGAATCTGATAGGTCAAAATCAGACAAGCCACATTCAGGCAATGATTCTGGTTCGTTAAAACCAGAGGAGCCTTTGGTTGAAGTAAAAAAGGAGAATTCAGGTTTAGCAATGGATGATGCAAATTTTCCACCATTGTTGAACAAGAATTCGAAATCACCCAAGGTTCGTCAGGCTTGGGTGAATCTGTTTAAATGAAAAACCTGACTTGCCGGAGATCCCAAGTTGGTAATCGTGGATCAGGAATCGGCATCTTTCTGGTGTTTAAAAAGTTTGTTTGAAAGATTTTGAATAGTGTTTGTAATTGTTAAAATTTTACAGGTAAGAGGACTACGCCGGAGCTTCCAGGTTGGTAAGTGCGAAGCAGGAATCGGCATCCTGATTGGTAAAATGGTGATGTAGACGTAACATTCCTACAAGTGGTATTGTGTGCTTTTATAAGTGGTTATTTTTACAATTGGTTTAGAGATTGCTTGATTGCAAATGGTAAATCAGGGACATTAAGTTGTACTTGATTTACTACATATGGGTAAAAGATAGACAAGATGATGAACCACATCCCCGAATTTAGTATTGATATACCTACAAGTGATAAAATCAACCAAACTTATTTTCCGGAAAAATCATTTTGATTAAAACAAACTTAAGTGTTTTGAAATCTAAATGAGAAAATAGTTTGTTGATAGGGGGAGTTCTGATTGTTTATGCCAAGTGAATGGCGAATTGATGCTATTTGATATCGGTTGTCATGTTTCTGTACAGTTTGTTTTCAATTTTCTTTAATGTGTTTGCATTTTAGGGGGAGTAGAAAATTTCAGAAAATCCAAAAACATTAGAAAATTTGAAAATGTCAAAAACATGATAAAAATCTAAAAATGAGTTTGTTGTGAAAAAGAGGAAATGATAGTACATCAGCGGACTATCACAACATGCTAAAGAATTGGAAAGATTAAAAGTGATAAACAATCTTACTGTGGATATGTCAGTAGGTTTTCGCACATTTAGTAGATTGTGACGAGATATAAACCTAAATTTCAAACTTGCTTGTTCTGTGGGTTAACACAAACTTGGATATATAGGTAACCCCTGAAATCTTGTTTGAAAGGTCCCTTATTCTGAGATACTAGGTCTTTATGCTCAGTGATATCTGGGGTATTATCCCGGGACTTCTGCTGTATGGAAGTACTGACCTAGTCCCCGGATAATACTTTCTGCAAATGCTTGAAAAAGCGCCGCCCTCAGCAAATCGATGAAACAATAAAATTGATAGTCATTGCTGTTGTAAAAAAGATCCTCTAAAGGGGACCCACCAAAAGTCGAGCCGTCATCTCTCTGCTGAACGGAAGTTCTGACCTGAGCTCTCACGGTTTCGCACCTAACCCCTTACAGATATCAGCTGTGGTATACTCACCTGTAAGACTGAATATTGGGATCTGGATACGGGAGTATATTCAAGTAGTGGGACACACGGATAAGTTTTAGTTTCTAAGTCATTAATATTGTATCTCTGAACAGTTGAACTTTGTGTGAAAATTTAAGTGGACCAGTATACTGACAATCTAGGTAAATTGTTTAGAACTTAAAATGAAATGAAGCTTAACGGTGTTGGTGATTTGTCTCATAAGCTGATATGATCCTCTTACACAAACTCACAAAAATAATGTTTGTAAATATTTCTTTACTGCATTTTATTTCTCTTATGTCAAAAATCCAAAAAGATTTTCAGTGTGTTTTAGCATAAATTTTTGAAAAATTCAAAAAGATTTTCGACAACTGGTATTGAAATGTTGATTTTCAAAATTCCGAGTGCTAAACATGATGAACAGATGGTTTGGGAGAGTGTGTTGGTTTTTGAAAAACAAAAATGATATATATCTTCAAGTGGTTCTTCAAATTGTAAAATCATTCTGTGATTGTATAATTTCTGTGAATGATTCATTAGATATTTTCATATTATCATCAGAAAATTTATTTTTGGGTAGAGGATGTGTAGGTTTCTAAGAGATAAAGAACCAGGTTCCGATACCTGAAGATCTTTGTGATGCCAGACTGCGATCCCAGCATATCGAAAGGGGGAGTCTGAAGACATCCAAGTAAAGATCGTGTGAGAAGAGTCTGTTGATGATGATGTAAAGAGAAGAGAAAGTTTTGAGGATGCTTTCACTGTTAAAGACTGAAGTCGTTGAAGACTCGACGCTTAAGACTCGTCAACATCTGAGGGGGAGTCTGTTGGTGCAGTCATTTGTCGTCTTCGTCTTAATATCGAGTCTCAGTCTCGTTGCGGATCCGGTCAGACATGACATCACATGTGACATCATCTTGATGACATCACATGTGACATCATCACATGTCTAAACATTCAAAACTATAAACGACAAAGGTTTAATATGGTGAATGGTGGCTATTTTGTAAGTGGACCAAATATTGGTCCAATGAGACTTCACCAAACAACAAACCAATGGTATGCTTCTTGTGAAATATCCAATGAGATGAATTCATGTGAAGACAAAAGATAACATGTGGAATTGCTTTTACGGCAATACATGTGTGGATCGCTTTTATGTCACTGTCATTCGAGCGATCCAGGTTTAGTATAAATAGGTTGTTGTTCATTTCATTTGTAACAGTTATTCAGATTTGTACCGAGGTATTGCCGGTTGTTCCTTGTAATCAAAACAGTGTAAAATCAATATACAAGAGGTTTAGAGTGTGAATCAAGCTGTATACGCATCCGTTTCTTTGTTTCCGCCTCTGAAACGGAGTTGAGCTCTTCCGAACGACTCGTTTAGGTCGGAATTCGATCCTACAGGAATATGTGATAGAGATGGTTTCGCTTATGTGTCCTTGTCCTAGTTTCGCTTATATGTCAATGTAATGGTTTCGCTTATTTGAACATGGTAGTTTCGCTCATATGGTCATGTCCATAAGAGCGAAACCATGTTGCCTATATATAGGCTGTAAGAGCGAAACCTTGTGCATAGTTGTAGGTGTTTCTTCCGGTGAGCCACGAAGTGCTGCCGAAGTGTTGTCAGGACTTGTAAATGCATTCAAGATCAATACAACAACATTTTAAAGTGAATTCTGCTGAAATCGCACCAGAACATTAGTGTCTGCCTCTTGCTTTGGATAGGAATTCTTCTTATCGACTCAAACAGTGCCGAAAACGATCCTACAACTCCTAACTCAACGAAAGGTTCTCGTGCTAAGAAAAAATGCGCCGAGTGAGTGATCTTATCGAGAGTTCTTGGTTTTCACACCTAATCCCGACAAAATCACTTGGTTGTGTTACGCAAGTGTTTTCGAACGTTTGTATTGTGTTAGCCTTAGGAAAGGCAAAATTAAGTTTTCAGCCTTAGGATAGGCTACATTGTACGAAGTTGTAATGCACGGGTTCGTACGAAGGCATATCTTTGCGAGTTCGAATGAGAGTATATCAACATGTAGGTTCGTACAAAATCCCAAGTAGGTTCATACGATGGGTCTGTTGGTACTTAGACTATAGACTAGGTTTGTTTAACACGACTAGACCTAATTCCCTATAGTTATGGCTCTGATACCAATCTGTCACACCCCAACCGATGGCGGAAACATCGGGGTGCAACACTAGGCGAACCAGATTGCTCAAGAGAATCCATAACAACTACATATTACCAATATTTTTAACATTCATTGTCCCATACCAACGAACAAATATTTAACACATAATTATTACAGACAGCGAATTCTCAAAAGCAAAACAAGTCCGACAACCTAGATTTCTATTAGTGGAGTTTCTAGATTGCCTATCTTGATTCCAGCAAAACAAATCCATCAACCTGTCACATACGTTAAAATAAATTCAATACATAAAATGTAAAGGTGAGTATACAAGTTTGCATAGTAATAGTAGAAAAAGCGTTTACGCATAACCAGCATGTATCACGTAACAGGCGAAGCATGTAACTATCAAACAATGTTTACAACCTAACCACGAGACTGCATTATAGAGTATGCACGACACATGTTCAGCGAACACGTGAAGTAAAGTAATGTGTTCCCCTGTCCACGACAAGTGCTGAGTCCAAACTATAGTACTATCGTTGCTAGAGGTGGTCTAGTGTAACCCTGTATAAGCATAGTACAAGCATTCATAGATCACGTATAGCATGCGAAAGCAGTTAGCGTTCATAAAGTGTTTGTGTTATGTGTTGTGTTTTGATGTAAAACGTATGTAACACCCAAAAGTGCGTTAAATGAAAATGGGTTCGATATACTCACAGTGTGTGTTTAACGAGTAAACACAAGCGGTATTGGATTGAAGGGAGCGCGTTGAGTTAGCCTGTGTACGGAAATAGTAGCATGCGTCGTTGAGCAGAGCGTAAACAGAATGTCGGATGGCTAAGTGTTCGACTGGTGATCCGAACGAATGGGCCCCATCTGAACGGATGGTCATCCGGACAAATGGTGATCCGGGCGGATGACCATTCGAACGGATAGCCATTCGAACAGTGTGTGGTGTTTGTGAATCGTTAAAATTTCGAAGTTTAGTTATAAGTGTTGAAATAATGGAAATTATAATGGTCAGGTCAGCCAGTCAGATGGTCATCCGAACGGATGGCCATTCGAGTGGGATGATCTGTAGTTTGAAATTTTTTAAAATTTTCTAAGTAAAACTTTTAAGTTAACGGAGACGGCGTGACGACGTGTTAAACAACGAAAACATTCCAAACTCAGTTCATTCGGTCGGATGGGCACCACCCCTTCGGACAGACGAACTGTTCTTGGTGGAATTTCATGTTTGACCCGTTTATTGGTCCATCCCACCGGTGCAAATCTGTTTTCAAGCCGGCTTTCGACTAAGGAACGAGTCAAGAGTCCGGTTGAGTCCAAATTCCATCGATATTGTTAGAAAATTGAAGAAAAGTTGAAAACAGATGAAAAAGTGTTGAAATCTTGTTGTGTTTAAATTTAAAAAGTGTGAAATCCTTTAGATCTGGAACCATTCTCGATCAAATGGTGTTCCACAACAGTTTGCGTTAGCAAAACGGGTGGAAACCACCTTCAAGAAGTCTAAATCAGTCGATTTCGAAGGAAAGTTATTGTTTGTGTGTGATTTTGATGAAGAAGATGATGTAGAAGTGATTAGAGATGAAGATTGACGAAGATTTGCGAGAAAGAGCTTACAAAAAGACCTTGAATCGCGACTGAGAGCTTGGTGGCAGATAGGAGAACCAAAGTGTTGAAATGAGACACAATGGCCCTATTTATAGGGGAAGGCGAGGATTTAAATCGGTGCGAGATGGCAGTGTCGGATGGCTCCAGCTGATCAAATGGCCATCCGGTCGGATGGTCATCTGAGCGGATGGTCATCCGAATGGATGTCCATTCGGACAACCTGGTTTGCGTGTGTTAGTTTTTCCACTTCTGGTTTGTTTGGTGCGTTCTGTTGCATTAACCATTGTGGATACTTTAAGCGTTTTAGTGAGATAAGTAGTATCGTGTTATGTTGTGTTTCAGTGCGATTGTTGGTGCACTACATCTGTTGATTTCGTCTTTAGATCGAGTCTGTCATTGTAATGTATAGATTAGGGCACGTTTTACGAGAAAACTGGAGAGTTTACGTGTTTTAGTGTATAGGTCCGCTTATACGGACATAGTAGGTTCTCTTTTGTGTCAGGTCCACTTATTCGAACATGGTAGGTTAGCTTTTATGTCAGGTCCGCTTATACGGACATGCCGTATAAGGGAACCTATCAGGTCCGCTTATATGGACATGCCGTATAAGGGGACCTCCTCACCTATATATACCGTATAAGAGGACCTCATTTGTAACTTCCGAAATTCCATACCGAGGTGCTGCCGGTGTGAGAACTGAATGTAAAAGCTGTCAAATTAATCAGAAAAGAGATTTAAGAAGATATCTAGCTGTTTCTACGTCAGGTACTTGTTTTCCGCACCTGTATCTGATCAAACTCCTCTGATTGACTCGTTCGGGTCAGAATCCGATCCTACAAGTGGTATCAGAGCTTCAGGAGGAGGAGTTCTACATAGATTTGCTGGATTTCATCACGTATTCTTACTTCTACACCTTCGTTCTTCGTCAGACCGAGATTTCACGGTCCGTTTCAGCTGATTTTTGGATATGTTGTGCGTGTATACCTGATCTACAATCCTACCAAGTTTCAGGTCGAAACTCCTTGCCGTTTAGGAGAAATCGAGGTTTTTCGGTTCGTTTTCGCGTCAAACAAATAGGTCCGCTTTTACGGCATCGTGATAGGTCTGCTCCAAATCCGTGTTAGATCCGCTCAAAACTTCAGTTCAGGTTCGCTTTTAGGACAATTTGTGTTAGATCCGCTCCAAAAAATCATGGGTTCGCTCATATAAACATGGTAGTTCGCTTTTATGACTCACTTACACATAGGTTCGCTTTTCTGACTTGTTATTTGTGAGGTCCGCTCAAAATTTAGCATCAAGTTCGCTTATAAGTCAGTGGTTCGCTTTTATGGTGCATTAAAGATCCGCTTATTAGACAATATTAAGGTCCGCTTATAAAAACAAAACGTGGTTCGCTCTTGTGTCAGATTTAATATTCAAGTCCGCTCATAACAACAACACAGGTTCGCTTTTTCTGACAAAAATACGGTCCGCTCATAAGACAATAGGGTTGCTTATTTGGTCAATTCATATTTGAAGGACAAATGAAATTGTGAGGTGCATTAATGTCGTCGTTCATCAATTCAAGTGAAACATAAAAGTGATGTTGTCATAATGAAAGGGTGGTCAAATGGGTATGTAAAGGTTTTAAAAATGTTGTCGGCCATGTGTAAATTACCCATGTGATTTGTCAGTAAACACCGACCCATTGGCCCAATTAAAGGAAGTCATTGCTCGGTCCAATCATAAAGTGTTGATTTGAATTTGACGGCCAACCATTATAAACGTTTTTTTATCGGTCAAATCAGTTTGCAAGTAAATTTAGGCAGTCGACCCATTATAGATAATTGGCCCAATCAACAAACTTTTGCACCGCCCAATTTGTCAAAAATTACACATATACGGCCCAATCACATTTTTAATATCATTTAGTATTCTGATTGTTATTAATTAACTGGTCTATGCTGTCTGCCATTAAAAAGTGAAAATGTGCACCACCCATTAATATAACCAGCAAAATCATATTAAGGATATCAGGTTGTTTGATGCAAGTTCAGTGCAAGTGGAAATAAGGTCTAGTCGCTTGGAATTGGTAAAGGGTCAAATTCGCTTGAAAGTCGGTTCTAGTTCGTACGGTTTGGAGTTCACAGTTGTCAAAGGTTCATCAGGTTGTTTGAAAGTCCATTAGTTCGTTCGTAGTGAATCTTGTCGTTTGAGTTTGATCTGAGTCAGCAGTTCACACAGTTTGTCAAATTTCAGTCTGCACAGTTTGTCAACATTCGGTCCGCACAGAATATTCACCGGTTCGAGTATCATTTCGTTTCTGTTAATTGATAAATTTTTAAACTGATTGTGTTGTGTTTGTTTGTGTTACATCAGGTAAATTCAAGATAATCAGGAATTTTTACGAAGTGATAAAGCTCATTTGAAAATTCGAAGAAAAATGGACGAAGATTTTTACAACGCATTCGCTACTCCGAGTACCCCAATCACTGCTGTTCAAACCACAATGCTCGAAAACGAAACAGGGACGATGCAAAAGCCTCCCAAACTAATGAACATCGAAGAATTTAAAGGTTGGGAAGGTCGGTTTGAGAATTGGGTGCAAGCAAACTATCTTGATGCATGGGAATGTGTCGAGACAAAATATGTTCGACCGATGAATGATGATGAAGAGCCTGTTCCGATAAAAGATCTAAGTGCGGGTGCTAGAAAGAAGTACAAAGATGAGAAAATGATGCTGAATCTTCTTCAACAAGCAGTGAAAGAATATATTATGGTGCTTTTACAACACAATGGAACATCATATTCGATTTGGAAAGCATTACGTTCAAAGTTTAGGGGAAGTGAAGAGATGGTTAAGAGCAAGAAGTCGCTTCTAAAGAAAGAGTTCGATTTGTTCCGTGGGTTAAAGAATGAGAGTACTAGAGAGATCATTGAACGATACTGTAATTTGCTTGCCAACATGAAAAGGTTGAGTATTGAGAAGAGCACTGATGAGTTGATAGAGAAACTTGCTGATGCGTTGCCCTATGAGACTTGGGGCACATACCTTATGATGCTCAGAAACAAGAAGGGTTTTAGCAATCTGACGCTCAGTAAGTTCATTGAAAAAAATAGAGGCTCAAGAAATGGAACAACGAAAAGTGATCAGAATGAAAGATTTTGATGGTGAACAGGACATCGGGTTGTATTATAAGGCAGGAGTTAATGAAAAGAAATCTTCAAATCTATCTCCTAAGGTTGAGACTGCCTACAGTGCCAAGAATTCATCTGGAAGTCCATCATCTGGATCAAACAGCAAAACCAGTTTCACACCATTTTCATCTTTTGATCCAAATATTTCAGCAACTAAAAACGGGAGAAAATTACAGTGTAACATTGTGTTAAATCTTGAAAATGATCAAGATTATTCTGAGGAAGTTGCCAAAAACCAAATGTCTTTGTTAGGAATGGTTTTGGAATCTTACACTTGTTTTGTTGCAGGTCGTATCGGGAATCCAATGTTAACCAAAGAAGATTACGACCAGATAGATGCTGAAGAAATGGAGTTGATGGACATAAAGTGGTGTCTGGCTAGTGTTTTACGGAGAGCTGAGAAATTCAAACAAATCACGGGGAGAGATGATCTTCGTGATGCGAATGTTTCTACTTTAGGTTTTGACAAATCTAAAGTCACTTGTTTTCGGTGCAGGGAAAAAGGACACTTCAAGAGGGAGTGCACTAACCGAGAAGCAAGTGGAGCTCAAAATCCATTCAACAACAACAATGATTACTATCGGAAAGCCATCTACCACCAAGTTGGTCAACAATCATCTCAACAACAAAAACATCAAGCTCAAACTGCACATGGAAGAGATGTAATTGAAGACACTGGAAAGAGGGCTTGTGTGAGTAGTTATGATTGTGGAAAAAGAAGGGATGGTAGTGCTTTGATAATTGATCAAGATGATGAGAGATTACCAGAGGGTTTTAGCTGGGCAAATTTCACTTGGGATGATTATATTCCTGATCAAACTACAGCTTACTCTGCTTTTACGGCAAAGGTTGTAGATGATAGTGATGATGATACAGAATATTGGGCAAGAAAATATAAAGAAGATATGAAGCTGCTTGCTGAAAGTGATAGTGAAGATGAAAAAGCCAAGAAGAAAAAGAAAAAGATCAAGACACCGGTGAGCAGTGATGATGAAGAGGTTCCGGTGGTAAGAAGACAAAAGGTGAAAGAAGTTCCAAAATTCAAAGTTGATGAAGAAGTTGATGCGAAAAAGATTCTGGTGAAGTGTGAAAACTGTGAAGCTGTAATGAAGCAGAACAGCACTTTGATTTACAACTTGAACAGTTTGAAGGAGTCTTATGATGTGCTGAATAAAACGATGAATCAATACAACCAAACGAGTGAAGAACAAGCCACAGCAACGAAGACACTTCAGGGAGCTTTTATGACAAAGCAAAAAGTTGTAAACAATTACATTGAGAAATGTGATGCTTTGGAACAAAAGCTTGAATTGCAAAGAATTGAAACTGAACGAGTAAATCGTTTATTAAAAAGTTACTCATGTACTTCCTATGTTATTGACAGGATTTATCCGACAGTTGAGAGCATGAAGGTATGGGAAGACGATGAGGTAACTGAAGAGAAAGCAGCTGAAGTTAGTGTTGAGGAAAAGATTGCTGACAAGAAGAAGAGTGACAAGAAAAAGGATACTAAAAAGATGACATCTGGTAAGAAGCAAGGTGTAAGTTATAACAAGTGTCCACCCCCGTTGGAAAATGGATATTTGCCTAGATATCCAAACGATGAAAGAGTCAAAAAGGCCACAAATTTACAGTGGGAGTCAGAGTCGTCAGTAAATCTTCTAGAAAATATTGATGTTGTATTTACATCATCTTACACTGATCAACAGTCTCAATTGATGAAGAAAGTTGTGGATCATGTGTTAGAGAGTGATGATGTTGAAGAGTCAAAGTCTGGGTCATGCACACAGAGTCAAACAGAAAAACAGGGCAAATTTGGTTATGATAGAAAGTTTTTGTTATCAAAATCTAATTTGGATGATGGATTGTTTAAAGTTGCTTACACTTTGAATGATTCTGACAAATTATATTCTGATGAAGAATTTCCAATAAGAGGTGTCAAAACTGAACTGATTAAAAAGGTTTTCATACTCACAGAAATCAATATTTCTGAAATAAAAGGCTTATGTCTTATTGAGAAACCTAAACCTTACACCTCAAGAGTTCAACAGAGATTAAACAAGAAAAAGAATTACGGTTCTGGTTCAGATTTCCAAAAGAGATCAAACCATAACGGTAATTTCAAAAAGAAAGGATTAGGTTTTACTCCTACAGAAAAATGAAAAATATGTTCGTGATTTTAAATCCAAAATGTCATTTGTTTCAGGTACATCAACTGATGAAGAAGAAAAGACAAACTTCTGGAAAGAATCAAACAGTGAGTTTCTGACGAAGAAGCAAGTTGAGTTGAAGAAGATAGCTGAGCAGAAGAGAGACTCGAGAACCTGTTTCAAGTGCAACAAGGTTGGACATATTGCCAAAGATTGTTCTAAGGCGATACAATCAAAACAGGCAGTATCTCGTAAACTTAAAGAACAAGTGGTTGAGTTTGAACCACCAGTTGATCGAACCAAACTGTTTAAAAGTTCTATTTTTGAAATTGGTGAGAGTTCAAACAAGTTTTACAAGAAGAAAGCCAAATCTGACAACCAGAAATGGGTTGTTAAGAAGGTTGGTGAAAGCTCTAGCGATGATTCTGATGGATCAAAATCAGAGGAGCTACCTTCGGGCGATGAAACTGATTCCACAAAGTCAGTTGAGCCACAAGTTGTTTCAAAATTGACGCCGATGTAAAAGATGAAAAATCAGTTCCGATTGTTAATTAATGATGAGGAGTTTCCATTACTTCGGTCTGAGAATTATAAAAAGAAAATTGGTAAAGTTGAAATTTCTAACCAATTTTATCATGATGAACAGGAATTTGATGTTGAGAAGGTCTTTAACCCCAAGGTAAAACACATCTTTGGCAAGATGATTGATCGAAAAGTCAAAGGGGTTAAGGAATTTTATGAGAAGAAAACAACGAAAGAAAAGGTTGAACCATCCCTGGTTTGTGACTGGGATGGTACATATTATGAACAGTAAGTCTCAGGACTTGCCGGAGCTCCCAGGTTGGTAAGCGTGGAGCATGAATCGGCATCTTTCTTGAATTTTATTCGGTAACGTCAATCATACAAACGGTAAAGAGGTTTGTTTATGTTTGTTGGTTATAATTACAAGTGGTTAGATGATTTGATTGCATATGGTAAATCAAGGACATTAAGTTGTACTTGTATTTTACTACATCTGATTGGAAGACAAGATGATGAACCACATCCCCGAACATTTGTTTGATAAATCTACAAGTGGTAAAATCAATCAAACTTATTTTCCGGAAAAACCATTTTGATTAAAACAAACTTAAGTGTTTTGAAATCTAAATGGGAAAATAGTTTGTTGATAGGGGGAGTTCTGATTGTTTGTGCCTAGTGAATGGCGATTTGAGGTGATTTAATATCGGTTGTCATGTTTCTGTACAGTTTGTTTTCATATTTTCGTTAATGTGTTTGCATTTTAGGGGGAGTAAGAAAATTTCAGAAAATTCAAAAACATTAGAAAATCTGAAAAAGTAAAAAACATGATAAAATAAAAAATGAGTTTTGTTGTGAAAAAGAGGAAATGATAGTACATCAGTGGACTATCACGACACGCTAAAGAATTGGAAAGTTTAAAAGTGATAAACAATCTTACTGCGGATGTGTCAGTAGATTTTCGCACATTTAGTAAATTGAAACGAGATATAAACGTAAATCAAACTTGCTTGATTCGTGGGTAACTATTCTTGAATATATGGGTATCCCCCGAAATCTTGTTTGAAAGGTCCCGTATTCTGAGATACTAGGTCTTTATACTCAGTGATATCTGGGGTATTATCCCGGGACTTCTGCTGAATGGAAGTTCTGACCTAGTCCTCGGATAATACTTTCTGCATAAGCTTGAAAAAGCGCCGCCCTCAGCAATCTGATTAAACAATAAAATTGATAGTCATTGCTGTTGTAAAAAAGATCCTCTAAAGGGGACCCACCAAAAGTCGAGCCGTCATCTCTCTGCTGAACGGAAGTTCTGACCTGAGCTCTCACGGTTTCGCATCTACCCCTTTACAGATATCATCTGTGGTATACTCACCTGTAAGACTGAATATTTGGGATCTGGATACAGGAGTATATTCTAGTGGAGTGATACACAATTAAGTTTAAGTCTCTAAAACATTAATATCATATCTCGAATCAATTGAAGTCTGTGTGAAAATTTAAGTGGACAAACATACTGACAATCTAGGTAAATTGTTTAGAACTGAGTATGTTTAAAGCTTAACGGTGTTAGTGATATGTCTCAAAACTGATATGATCCTCTTGCACGAGCTCACAAAAATATTGTCTGTAAATAGTTTATTTCTGCATTTTCATTTTCTTTCAGAAAAATCCAAAAAGATTTTTGATGTGTTTTAGCATAAATTTTTGAAAAGTCAAAAAGATTTTCGACAACTAATGTTGAAAAGCTGATTTTCAAAATTCTAAGTGCTAAACATGATGAACGATTGGTTTAGGGTGTTTGTGTTTGTTTTGATAAAGAAAAACGTCAAAATTCCAAGTGGTTCATCAGTATCTGATTGATTGATTGGTTTGTAAAAAGTGATGATCTTATGCTTAATCGTTTATCATAAAACTTATGTTTGTGGTAGAGTTTTATGCAGGAAAAGTCAATATTTGAGGGGGAGCACATGTTGGACTTGATAAACTCAAAAGATGTCAAACTTCAAAGTGAGGGAGTCTGTTGATGATAAAAGAGAAAGAGAAGAAGATAGAGAAAGAGAAGCCCAAAGACTGATCAAGACTGTAGATATGAAGATACAGCATTGTTGTGACTCGATAGTTGACTCCATCAACATCTGAGGGGGAGTCTGTTGGTGCACTACATCTGTTGATTTCATCTTAGATCGAGTCTGTCATTGTAATGTATAGATTAGGGCACGTTTTACGAGAAAACTGGAGAGTTTACGTGTTTTAGAGTATAGGTCCGCTTATACGGACATAGTAGGTTCTCTTTTGTGTCAGGTCCACTTATTCGAACATGGTAGGTTAGCTTTTATGTCAGGTCCGCTTATACGGACATGCCGTATAAGGGAACCTATCAGGTCCGCTTATATGGACATGCCGTATAAGGGGACCTCCTCACCTATATATACCGTATAAGAGGACCTCATTTGTAACTTCCGAAATTCCATACCGAGGTGCTGCCGGTGTGAGAACTGAATGTAAAAGCTGTCAAGTTAATCAAAAAAGAGATTTAAGAAGATATCTAGCTGTTTCTACGTCAGGTACTTGTTTTCCGCACCTGTATCTGATCAAACTCCTCTGATTGACTCGTTTGGGTCAGAATCCGATCCTACAGCGATAAGTTGAGTTGCGCGTGCCAGCGTGTGCGTGTTTAAACAAGTTTTAATACTTAGGTATTTATATCTAACTATTACTATAATATAATAGGTCATAGCATAAGTTACAGTGTTTCGAGTTTGCGTTTGTGAGTAGCGTAGCGATTGCGTAATAGTTTATGCAAAAAATGTAAGCGTTGTGATATAGCGTGTTGTAATAAGCGATGTATTTGCCAAAATATGTGAAGTAGCGTAGTAAGCATTATAGTTTACATTATGATCTGAATCTCTGGTGCTAGGCGTAACGAGAGTAACGAGAATAACAAGCGATAATGTGCGGGTTGTTACACCCATTTTCTCATTCAATACAGAAACTTTCAATATTCATATTCACGTATTGTGTGGTGTGTGAGGTTGTTGTTGAGTGAGTGTGATTTTTGGGGCCTGAGCCAACACTATGGACTTGTGACATAAGTACATAGAGACCCCTAGACTTTACATATTTACATAACGATAAACACGTACACTTACTAATATTGACAACTTAGACCCAAACTACTAATTTAGTTGATATATTTCAATACTCTCCCTTAAACTAAATATAGTATAAAGGTCAAGTTTCTTAAACTTGCTTCCTAAAAAAGGTTTGTTCATCATCATCATAGATGAGATTAGATTGTGCTTGTCTTTCTCCTCCTTCCATTTGTTCTTCCATTTGGTGCATTCGTATGCGAAGTGGCTGAATCCATCACATTCATAACATATAAGTTCTTCTTTGCTTTTGTTTGCTCGACCGGTTTGTTAAAGTTCCTTCCCCGTCCTCTACCATGGCCTTGACTGCTTGTACTTGTCATTAGAAGTTTGCTTTAATAATTTGCCTCTGGTTCATCTTGACTTTTAATACGTTCTTCAAAGCTTGTAATTCTTCCAACGGCTTCATTAAATGGCGTTGTATCAATTTCTTGATACTGTTTGATAAATGTTACGATTGATAGAAATCTTTTGGAACTAAGTTAACTGCCAAGAGTTTTAAACTTGGCTTTTATACTGCTTTATTGTCATGCAAAGTCACTTAACTGGATATTTTCCTGCAAAGTCACTTACCATTTCAGTTGTATTCATTCTCAAAGCCTCCAGTTCACTTCTCAATGTTTGTAGGCGTGCTTTCTGAACTAGATCAGCTCCAAAGTACTTGACTTTGATTGAGTCCCAAACTTCCTTTCTAGTCGAGTACGGTAGAACTTGCATTAATAAATCTCTAGGAAATTTTTGGAAAATCATTCCCTTGGTTGTATGCACTTTCTTTTCATCAACTATTTCTTTACTATCAATTGTTTCCCAAAGGCCATATGCCTCCAAGGGTGTTTCCATCAACAATGCCCAAGTAGTATAATTTGTTTCATCTAGTTTGGGATATTGAATTGAAACATTTACCATGCTCACGAATTAATGTACTGCTTGACGTGTTATTCTCCTTTTTACCATCTGCCATTTCTTCTTTCTTTACTTGCTAATTAGAAATGGTTTCTTGATTTCTCGCACTTTCTTTACTTTCTTGCTTTGACCGAAAGTGGTCTTTCTTGTTTTTTTGCCACACGGGTCTTTCTTGCTCTTGACAGTAAAACCATGTATATCATTTTTAATTGTATATTGTCCCTCTAAAAATCATATAGAGGAATGCTATCTTTTTCATTCCCATTTGTTCTCCATATGTATAAATTAGCAGGATAAAATTATTGTTGTTCCATATACACAACTGTGTAATAGAATATGGGCTTTGAATTTTTCAACTCTGATCTTTGTAATGCCATATATTCTTTGTGTCTGAAGCTTCGATTTTGTTGAACCAACATCGTCCAGCCACAAATTGACAAAGTTGGACTCGAGAGCATCTATGCGACCCTTAGAATATTTGACATGCATATCTATAGATCTCCATATCACGTGAGAAGAAGCATGTCTAAAGTCAGGTGTGATGGAAACTGTGTCATCTTGTGACACACCAACATCCTTTGCCTCATTAATTTTTAGCATACATGGAGACCATAATGTGAATTCTTTTACATGAACCATGTAAACATAACCATTGACTTCAGTGTCCACTTCCTCTAAGATAGATTGTGAATCTGTAGTTAGAACACACACACATAGTCACTAGCTAAGTTATTCTCCATACCTTCATCCACGAATTGAACATAACCCTCATAATCCTAATCTTATAACTTTTTATAGCTATTTATAGACAAAGTTGTGAGAGGTAAACCATCGATTTCTAACCATACTAATCGGAGTGTCGCGCCCCGGTCAAAGATAATATTTATAAACCCAAATTACCATAAGCTAGTAGCTAGTGGTAGTCAGGGGTCGAACCACGAAGAGTCTGTGGTTTATGTTAGGATTCGATCAATTATCAAGTTGGAATACTTTATGAAGCTTGCAAATTATGATTAAATCTTTGTTTGGAAAATGCGTCGGAATGGACCAACAAAGTGACTGATAATTATGAAAACAAATTACTCGAAGTTGCACAAATCTGATTTCTTGATTTAAAAACAATAAGAGAGAACAAGGTTCGTGTAACATCCCACATTGGTTGTAAAGGGGAACGAAGGCTTCCTTATAAGGGGCTTGATACCTTCACCATCATGACGCGTTTTAAAACCGTGAGGGGTAGGCGATGAGGGCGTGCTGGCTGCCAAAGCGGACAATATCATGGTGCGGTTACGCTGGGCTGTTACAGTTGGTATCAGAGCCAGGGACCAGACCGGTGTGCCAGCGAGGACGTTGGGCCCCGTAAGGAGGGTGGATTGTAACATTCCACATTGGTTGTGAAGGAGAACGAAGGCTTCCTTATAAAGGGCTTGATACCTTCACCATCATGATGTGTTTTAAAACCGTGAGGGGTAAGCGCTGAGGGCGTGCTGACTACAAAAATGGACAATATCATGGTGCGGTTACGCTAGGCTGTTACAGTTCACACCAGGTTTGATAAATGCAAGACCTAGGGTTCCTACATGTTTTAACTTGATTTAGTTGCATTTGTTGATTAACGAATTTAGTGTCATGTAGCTTAGGTGCCAAGAGCTATCAATGTTTCTAGAACGGACCGCAATGCACTTACCAAGAACATGTGAATTCTAACCTAAGATAAGGCATAATTTCACATAAACATTTCGCAAAGTCAAAGTTAATATTCACTCGACAATTCACGAATTCGATACAAATGCAAGACAATTATCAAAAGTTTCGAATATCATAATCAACTAGTCACTAATCAAAGTAAACACAATGTTTGAAACCTTAGAAATCTTATAAAAAACTACACCGGGGGGAAATCCGAGGAGACTAGCAACTCATGGTAGATGAGACAAGCACACCAGATGAAGAACACACGAACGGAGTCATCTTAATTGAAAATCGAATCTTGAAACGGAGAAGGTTAGAGTTAGGGTTTGGGTGGTGATTATGGGTGGATGAAGATGGTGATCAATGGTGATTGGAGAAGGGTTATGGATGGTGGTGATGGTCTTCAAGGCTCCAAAATGATGATGTTTTGATTCAAAACCCATAACTCATAATATCCCCTTCAATTTTTGGTCAAACAAGGTCAAAAACCAAAATTCAGTGCTGCAACTTTAGAGGTTGTGTAGGCAACACGCAACCCTCACGTAGGCCACACGACGCTCTAATCCGACGTGTTGGGTTTCTGTCTACGGCCACTTCTGGAAGGCGCGTCGGCGACACATCATTAGGCCGCCGCCGACGCAACATCTGTGTTTCCGGTGTTCTTTGTTTCGCAAGTCCGGATGGTCCCGATCGCATCCTGATGCTCCATAAAGCTCCCAAGTAACACCTTAAACTCCGTTAGACCTGCAAAACACAAATCATATCAAAGTAGACCTTTCGAAATTCAAATTCATGTAAAGACACAAAACTTCTCTGTGACACCACCCTCAAAATTTCCATTGCCTTGGTGGATTGGATACTACCTTTATGGTTAACGTTATTAGTTGTTTTCTTTACAAGTTAGTGGTTGTTTGGTAGCCTCTTAATGCATCTAAATCGGTCAGAGGTAAAGTATGCTTCATTCACTTAAAAGACACCTCTTAATGGTTTATGGAACCTCTTAATGGGTAAGTTTAGAAATATGTTTGACCAATTTAGAGGCTACCTTTTAATCAGTTAGGCCTCTTAATGATTTAGTACAAGGTTGCTAAACAACCCCTTAGGGTGTATGTTCTTGTAATAAATTTATTTTATCTTTGTGAGTATTGATCTTGATAGTTTCGATGGTTCCTCATTAATAATCCTTGTGTCGCTTTTTTCCCTTTCATGTGCAGTGATTAATCATTAATTTTCGTTTATAGATCTTGATTTAGTTGGGTTTGTTGTGTTCATTTTATCGAATATGTGGATTGTTTTACTTACAGATTAGATTTATGTAATTTTATTCGTTTAGCTCTTCGGTAAGATTGGAGCGACAACTAACAAGTTTATTGTTGTTACTCGTCCTTCGTTTTCCTCTTTTTCTTACTGTTACTATCATTGTTGTTCCTCCTACAAATGGAGCGACAACTAATAAGTTCATTGTTGTTACTTGTCCTTCTTTTTCCTCTTTTTCTTACTACTTCTTTTATCACTGTTATTGCTCCTGCTTTTGCACCTGCTCATACTACTACACTTATTGTTGTTGTTACTATTGCAAACCACGAGAACAAGTGTTTATGGCAAGAAACATGAGAACTAGTGTGAACACACCAAAACTACCTAAAAAACATAAAAAAACATATATTTTTTTAAATTCCATTTCCAACTTATAAATTAGCAACATTTAGTTGCTTTATGTGGTTGTAATTTGTGGATGGGGAGTTTTTCAAAAAAATTTTGCATTTTTCATTTTTAATACCTTTGAGTTTTTTAGTTTTAACCCTAAGCTTTTTAACTTTTCAGTTTAACCTCAACACTTTTTAATTTTCAACTTTAGTCTCTCATACTTTTCATTTTTTGCAAGTTTTTCAGTTCACGCTTCATTCTAAATTTTGCGAGTCAACACGCAGCAACGTGCGTGTGGGGTTCAACGTTTTTTTGTCTATTTCTTCACATTTGACAGGCCAGTTGCAACGCAATTCTTTTTCTCCGTTTGATAAGTTTGTCGCAACTCGCAGATCGTAGATCAACTTAGTTATTCTTTTCTACGTTTTACGTTTCTGTCTAATTTCATCGCATAAATAACGCCGCAACGGGCGTGCGTGGTTCAATGATTTTACGTATGTTTTTGTTCGGTGTTATTTTTTACCTTTTTATTTATTTTATTTTTACAAGCTCTTCTGATGTTGGTGTTCGCTGACAGTGGTTTGGCATTAGTGCTACTTGGCACAATTTTAAGAACGTTATTAACATATTAAGTTTTGTACTAATAATTTCTTTCGAGTTTACCGTTATACCTCCTTTACTTAAGAAAAACTATTTTTTCACGTGCATATTATTATATACGTGCCGGTATAAAATTCGATTTGCTCTACGTGTCAACATAAACTTTTTCTGGAAACAAGTCATAGATTTTTCATTCAAAAAAACATTTTTATGTGCATATTTTTATGTACGTTTCGGTTTAATTTGAGTTGGTGTATGTTTCGACGTAATTTATTTTGGGAATCGAGTTAGGTGGTATTTTGTAAATTTTGTTTCTAACCGAATGGAGTTAAATTGTGGTTTTCTTTTTTTCCATTTTTACTAAAGCTCTAATTCATCTCTTTTGGTTATACGTGTCATCTTTTCTGTTATACCCGCTATATTTTCTATATATGAATCAGGTCACATTTAATACCTTATGATTGTACGGTACATATTTGATTTACTTTATGTTTGATCCAATTACAATGCTTATATAGGTTACGTTGAGTTCAATCGGATACGTCGAAACGCGTGTTTTCATATGTTTAACGCATCACATAAAGTTCGGACTGATCCATTTGATGTTTGCGATGTACCGCGCCGCAACGCGCGCGGATGTTATTGCTAGTTAAAAACTTTTTATTAATAAAAAGTCATGATTTTAATGTAAAAAATTTTAAAAAATAATATTTTTTTAGCATTTAGTTTTAGGGTTTAGTTTTTAACATTTAACTTAGGTTGGAGATTTAGGTTTTTTAGGGTGGGGCCGTTTAGGTTTGTGAGGGGGTTGGGGTTTAGGTTTTTGGTAGGGTGTAGTTTTTTTTTTGTAGGGGTTAATTGTCACATTAGTTTTCAAGTTCTCTCCTTAAAACTAGTTCCATCATGAACCCTATCGTGTGTGTGTGTGTGTGTATATATATATATATAGGACAAAGATCCGTTAGGAACCATCCTTTATTGTGAGAACCGCGAGAACCAATGTGAATACAACCAAAAATGCCTAAAAATAGATTTTCTTTGCTACCAAAAGTAGCGATTTTAACATAAAAAATATTAAAAAAAATTTAGATTTTTTTTTAAATTTAGATTTTTTTAGGTTTTTGGGGGTTTAGTTTTTAGCATTTTAGCTTGGGGGGGGGGGTAGGTTTTTGGGGGGGTGGAGGAGGGGGGTTTAGGTTTTTTTGGGGGTGGGGGGGGGGGTTTAGGTTTTTTTAGGTTTTTTGGGGGTTTTAGTTTTTAGCATTTAGCTTGGGGGGGGGGGGGAGGGTTAGGTTTTTTTAGGGTTTTTTAGCTATTTTATGTTGTGTTCACATTGGTTCTCGCGGTTCTCGCAATAAAGGTGGTTCTCGCATGAACCCTACCCTATATGTATATATATATACATATAGGGTAGGGTTCATGCGAGAACCACATTTATTGCGAGTACCGTGAGAACCAATATGAACACAACAAAATAAACCTACTACATTACCAAAAACCTAACCCTCGCCCCCAAGCTAAATGCTAAAAACTACCCCCCCCCCCCTCCCCACCCAAGCTAAATGCTAAAAACTAAATCATAAATCTAAATCCTCAAAAAAAATCTAAAAAACACACAATTTTTTTAACAAAAATCGCTTCTTTTAGTCTCAAAAAAATATTTAATAAACAAGAAGTAGTGATTTTTGTTAAAAAAAAATTTGTGTGTTTTATAGATTTTTTAGGTATTTTTGGTTGTGTTCGTATTGGTTCTCGCAACAAAGGGTGGCCTAACGGATCCTTCACCAATATATAGGAGAAAGATCCGTTATGAACCAACCTTTATTGCGAGAACCAATATGTAAACAGCCAAAAATACCTAAAAAAAAAACTAAAAAACACACAAAAAAATTAATATTCTTTTAACAAAAATCGCTACTTTTTGTTTATTAAAAAATTAATTTTTTTGGAGACTAAAACTAGCGATTTTTATTAAAAAAATATTTTGTCTGTTTTTTAGATTTTTTAAGGTTTTTTTGGGGGGTTTAGCTTTATCGTTTAGTTTTTAGCATTTAGCTTGGGTGGGGGCTTTTACGTTTTTTGGGGGTGGGGGTTAGTTTTTTTTTAGTTTTTTTGAAGGGTTTAGTTTTTAGCATTTAGCTTGGGGTGAGGGTTTAGGTTTTTTTTTTTTTTCTTTTTTTTTGGGCGGAGTGGGTGTAGGTTTTTTAGGTTTTTGGTGGTGTAATGGGTTTATTTTGTTGTGTTTACACAGATTCTCGCAATTTTCGCAATAAAGGTGGTTTTCACATGATTTAGTATACAGATTCTTTTAAGGGCCTAATTTACTTGGTGTACAAGGAAATTAGACCCTTAAAATAAAAAGTTATATAATTAAAATAAATAATACAGCAAAGTCAACCTGTTTTTTTTTTCTCTTCCTAGAATGTGACGGGGAACTGGGGAAGACCGATGAAAGCATGTTGAGAAGTGAGAACACACTCACATGGTGGCCACCTTTCTATATCTTTAAATAATTACCAAAATATCTTCGTACTCGTTGTCAAATGTCAACCATAAGCACCATTTTACATTCAATTTTTCTATTCTCTCCTTTTCTAAATGTGCATATACTCTTTTTGTTCGATTTAATTTAAAGAAACGTACTTTATTTGCATTTCACAAAGTTAATTTCCTTGTTTGGGATGCGTGTGAGAAGAGGATGGATAAATGGTTTACTTTTTCTTACATGTCAACCATATTGCGATGCATTTTTCGGTTTGCATGTATAAGGAGATATAGATATAGATGTCAACGGGAATTATTTCGGTTTGCATGTATAAGGAGATATAGATATAGATGTCAACGGGAATTAAGTAGAAGGATGGGTTATTTATTTATATATTTATTTTTTCTGAAAATTATATGTTGTTTGGGTTACAAAATTCTAAATAGTAAGAAGTTAAATATTCTCTATACCAATTTGAGTAAATAATAGTTTCATCAATTTTCTAGTCCTGGATATATCTGATTCACTAAATTTTTCTATACTATCAAATCTAAATGTTTAGGTTGGTCACTAATAAGATAAAATTTTGAGTAATTAAAAAAATAAAAAAGAAATAATACCAACCAAAGTTGACAACCAGGTTGGTGGAGCAACATTGGTTGTAACCCAATCTAATACCCCTAATCATATAATTAATCAAATAATTTAAAATGTTTAAACTTTAAAGAAAAACTAAATACACGGTATTTTTTTTTTTTTTTTTTTGTGAACATCCCGATATAATTTTTTTTTTAAACCGAGTTCGTTCAAAAACATAAGGTTGGGATGGGTTGTGAATCTGTGTTAAAAATTGAGTAAGATTGGGTTGTGTAGGTGGAAGTAAGAGATATTAATTTTTTAATAAAAGGTTGGGTTGGGTTTGGTCACCAATGGACATAGTGCGTTTAATTTGTAGACAAAGTTACTAGTTTAGCATTTAATCATTCAGAAGTTGTCAAACATCCTCTAAATCACTGAAATCACTCTTTTTAACTACCCTAGAACTATTTTTGTTTTTTAAAACAAAAAAAATTAAATAACTAAACTTCAATTTTAATTAAAAAGAATAAATAAAGTACATAATTAAAACTACACAACTACATGATTAAAGTTTAAAAGAAGTACATAATAATCATCTGCATAATAAAACCAACGAGGATCATTTCTTATTATTTGTTAGGAGGACTGCATATATGAGACTAAATACTATTCCATAATCTGCATGGTACTCCCAAAGGGACGCGTTAATCACTTCAAACTCGGTTACGTCGTCACCATTGCATCACGCGGTTGAAGTGTAACACCCGCATCCCAGAATAAGCTGTAGGGAGTGTTACGCATCGGATATACAAAACACATAGTAACCAGCGAATTCACAATGGAAGTTTTGAACTTTAATTAAACATTAAAGAGTATTGTACATATGCATTATTCTACAATAACATTTTCATCAGTTTAAACTATACTAGAGATCTAAATCTTCAACACCCCTCTAGACCTCTATCTCCTCATATCTTATCATCCTCGATTCCTACAATCACATGTCACCTAAGATGTGTGCCCTAAAATATTTGGGACTCAGCATAAACTGGTGAGTTCATAAACATAAATGATCTTATTCAAAAACATATTTTTTATCGACTATAATATCAATCAGATAAAATCATGCCAAACATTTAAGAACAGAGCAAGCACAGTATGTTCACATAACCAGACTATGTATACAAACTCTACTAGCTAAATCAGATACATAAAATCAGCCCTCAATCATCCTATCAATCATGGCCAAATATCACAGATGCTATAAATAGTCGATTCCATAGTTATTACCAATCAGATAGAACAACACATCCTGTTTTAGAAACGGTTCAGAGGAACTCACCTTGCTAGCTTGTAGTTCTTGAGCCTTCAGATAATTAAGCTTCTTGTAAGTCTATAGTCCTGCTTTTAAGCCTTCTGATAACTAAACATCTACTTTAACAGAGTACAATGCGCATAAGTGTAAAAAAACGAATCAAACTTAGCCTTATTCAGGTAGCACTTAAACATCCGTTGATTTGGTTTCAGATCAATCGGACAGGGTATCGTTACAGTGATCAGGGTTTAGTACACTTTTCTATGGAGCAGAGTTTCGAGGGTTTAGAGTTCTTGGGTATTAGGACAGTAAGTCGAGAGAGAAAGAAAAGAAATGAACAAGTTGAATGTCCAATTCTCGCTCAATTTATAGCTGCATTTTAGTCTCGTCATGTCACGAGACCAGTCTTTACCATCACCGTCGCGTAGTGCGACGGGGTAGACTAGGGCATAGGTGGCATGAGTCACCACGTAGGCCTGCCATGTAGCTGCCACGTGGCAACACGTGTCTCCAGACGAATACTGAACTATTGCGTCACGCGACTGGCTTCCTCATCATCGTGGCATTGCGCGACGAGACCCACAACTAGGTTTTCTCTTTTTCCATGCTGGTTCTCGTCGCACATGTTCGAAGGTTATTTAAACAGTTGAGGGTATTTGACTTTCATTTCTTCTTCTAACTCCTAAGTTTTCTCGGGTCCTTTCTGACCATCCACTAGACCAGCACTAGGGGAAATATCTTCTTCCTTAGTCTTCTTTCTTGAAAGTCAAGAATCTTTATTGGTCTTTCCGAGAAGTTCAATTTCTTGTCTACTCACATGTCTTCTAATGGTATTGATTGGTTTGGATCTGCCATACACTTCCTTAGGTTTGATATATGAAAAGTAACATGGATACCTTTAATGTTTCGGTTAATTTTAGCTTGTATGCAACTGGGCCAACCCTTGTAATTATTTTGAACGGTCCAATGTACCTGGGACTTAACTTTCCACGTTTTCCATATCGCGTCACTCCTTTCCATTGTGAAACCTTTAACATTACATAATCTTCAATTCGGAATTCTAAAGGTCTCCTTCTTTTATCGGCATAACTTTTCTGCCCATCTTGGGCAACCTTAAACATTTACGTATATGTTGGATCTTATCAGTTGTTTCAAGAATAATCTCAGTTTTAACCAACTGATCATCTCCTACTTCTGTCCAACAGATAGGAGTTCTACATTTCTGTCCATATAAGGCTTCGAAAGGTGCAGCCCTAATGCTAGAGTGGTAGCTGTTGTATGAAAATTCGATCAAAGGCAAATGATCATCCTAGCTGCCTCCAAAATCAATCATGCAGGCACGCAACATATCTTCTAAAGTCTGAATTGTTCGTTCGCTTTGGCCATCTGTCTAAGGATGATAAGTCATGCTTAGACTGATTCTGGTTCCAAGTTCTGGAAACTTGTCCAGAACCTGGATGTGAATCGGCTATCTCAATCTGAAATAATGGATAGCTCTCGCTTATCGGTAGAAAATGTGCTAGCTTAGTTAGCCTGTCAACTACCACCCATATAGCATTGTATCCATTTCGTGTTCTTAGGAGTTTTGTGACAAAATCCAGTGTCACTATATCCCATTTCCATACTTGAAACTCCAGTTGTTGTAGTTGACCTGCAAGTTTTAAATGTTCGATCTTAACCTGCAAACATGTCAAGCATTTCTCAACGTGCTGGGCTATGGATCTCTTCATATTAGGCAACCAATACTGATCTCGAATGTTTCTATACATTTTGTTTGCTCTGGGGTGCCTTGTGTATTTGGATTTGTGGGTTTCACCCAATATATTGTTTTGAATATTTCCAAATTTCGGAATCTAGATTCTCTAACCAAATCTTAGGATTTCATCTGTCCCTTTAGTTAGTAATTTTTGTTTGCCCAACATTCTTTTAGTCTTGATATTTTCGTCTTTCAAGGCCGCACTTTGAGCATTCTTTATTTGGTCTTTCCAACAAGCTTGACGTCGATCCTCAAGGTCTTTACCCTAATTGGTTTAATTCTTTCTTTTCGGCTTATGGCATCTGCGACTACGTTAGCCTTTTCTGGATGGTACTTTATTTCACAGTCATAGTCATTAATAAGCTCCATCCACCTTCTCTGCCTCATATTTAACATCTTTCTATTAAAGATATGTTGTAGGCTCTTATGGTCTGAATTTATTACGCATTTGGTCCCGTACAGGTAGTGTCGCCAAATCTTCAAAGCAAACACTTTAGCACCTAATTCGAGGTCATGCGTAGGATAGTTCTTCTCGTGAAATTTTAGTTGTCATGATGTGTCGCAGCCCCCGACCCCAACCCTGGGAGCGGGCGCCGCGAACCAGTTAGATGGTACCGGTGTTTATGAATTTGGTAGCAAAATTTATACATCAGGACCATACCTAGGAAATATTATCAGAGTTTAAAACACCAAACTATTATAATAAATAAATGGGATAAAACCCAAGTTTCATTTGCAATACTTTTATAGGGATACACCCTAATTATTGAAAACATAAACTCCTTTTTTATTTAGGTGACTTTTATAGCCACTTCTTTAAGCCTCCAGTGCTCTCTAGCTGGCTTCTATTGGCTTCACATTAAGTTACCTGAAATGCGTTTTAAAAAGATTTTATCAGCAGGAAATACTGGCGAGTGCATCCCAGTTTAATCAAAACAGCTTTTATAACTTTACAGTATTTGTCATTTTACTGGTCCACAGTTCCATGATTGTGGTCATGTTACTCATTGGCTAACTCGTCGTCCAATAGTAACGGATTACAAGTATTGTATACAAAAGCCCACTTACCGGCAGCAATTGTAGAATACATAGACTCAATCACTGTTAAGTATAATTGAAAACATTTGAGGTTTTGGTAAAACAGTTTGGTAGAAAAAAAGAATGATGTGTGCAAAAATATACACATTATTTATATCAATTATCCTCAACTTAATACAATTTAAAAAAAAAAAATCCATTCGGTTTGATGCTTAATTATTCTTAACATGGATTTGTAGGTTCGAATGATGAATTGGTCCAAACAAACAAAAAATGATGACAAAACAGGCACAATTCAGAATCCAAACAAAACTGGAATGAAGCACCAGGTCCGATAAAGGGATGAAGCAACGAGGTCCGATAAGGGAATGAAGTAACAAGGTCCGAAAAAGAAATGTTGAGTAAACAAAAGAAAAACGAAGAACAAAAGAGTACGGGTCAAAAGCCAAGACAAGACAAGACAAGAAAATAAAAAGAATTAAAAGATCCTGACAAACCTTATGGGTCGTAAACAACACTTACAGCCCATAAAGACAGCCAGACAAAGTCATTAATGAACTGACAATAGAATTAGAGTAGGCATGACACCCATGGAGCATAGACTAGATCCTTACGGGTCATAAAGAATACTTACGACCAATAAAAGTTTGTCGGTGGACAAAAAGTCTTTGTCGGCGCCAACAACTTCTGAAAACCGGACTCAAGATCACGAAATCTGAGAAAATAACCTTTACGAGGGCGTAACTAATACTTACGACCCATAAAGGTTGTCGGTGGCAGGCAAATCTCCTTAAAATCCAGAAAAAAGTCAAGATCTCTGAAAAAGTAACCTTTATGGGTTGTAAAAAATACTTACGACCCGTAAAGGATCCCAGATGTTTGCCTATAAATAGCAGCCTCGGATTTCAGCAAATGGACACCGAAAAATCTCACTTCGTTTCTTACTTTTCTGCATCTTTTCACTTAATAAGTCATAGGGATGTCTTAAGAGTCTTAAGGATGTTCTAACACTCCTCGGGAGTTCCGAAATACTTCCCGAACGACGTACGAGTCTTATGACTCAACTTTGTAAGTTTACTTTCATTATGTTTATTATGTTAATTAGTATGTTAGGCTAATTAAATATTAGTTTCAACACTTAGGCTCTGTTTTGTACCTTTAATTCGAATATTGTGAAATAATTATGTGATTTTATTGTTGAACGGTTTCGGGAATAATTTCTCGAACTTTAAATCTGAGACTTTGTGAAAGATTCAAATTAGTTTGTTAATGAACTTGATCAATTTGTTAGTACGCTAACGACGTTCTTCAAGATAAAATGTGTCTATAATTATAATCTTGATACCAGAGGAACAATTAACGATTTTGTGTTTGTCTATGAATTCAATTTCGTTAAAGAAATTATACAATGTGTTTTAGTATTCCGAACGACGTGAATATTAAATCATAATTAATACTTTCATCACATGCAACTCGCACATTAAGATCCGAATGGCGTGAGCTTAAAGTAGCGAGTTTGCTCTAACCAACGAACTGCGATTGGTTAGACATAGATGGAGGGAACGTCCGAACGGCGTGACGTTTAGTATTGATACAAACCTTTTAATAAAAAGAATCATTGCACCATAATTATTAATGATCATAAGTCGAATCAAAATAAGAAACATCCTATGTGTTGAACTATTTTACTAGATCTAATCTCCTTACATTTATCGCTTTATTTCCTAATCAATTGTCAATTATTTATATTATTGTTAATTAGTTTACATTTATATAATTTTTAGTTAATTAATCAACCCCCCCCCCTCCTGTTACGAATACTCATTCTCAATCGTCCTTGGCTAAAAAAGCTGTTAATCTGCATTCACTGTGGACATGAACCTTGCTTCCACTCATACTGTGACAACCCTCAATATCCCATGTATTCCGTACAAATTATTAATGATAATTAAAGTGTTTCACGACTGTGTGGAATTACTTAACTGCTTTCTGATATCTGTGTTATGCTTACACGTATTTGTTAATATCCTAAGGAATATGCTAAGGAATATGCTAAGGAATATGCTAAGGAATATGCTAAGGAATATGCTAAGGAATATGCTAGGAATATGCTAGGAATATGCTAGGAATATGCTAGGAA
The DNA here is from genome assembly GCF_002127325.2 of Helianthus annuus. Classification (NCBI taxonomy): domain Eukaryota; kingdom Viridiplantae; phylum Streptophyta; class Magnoliopsida; order Asterales; family Asteraceae; genus Helianthus; species Helianthus annuus. Next base: position 32,970,460 of record NC_035445.2, on the reverse strand, counting down.
TATGCTAGGAATATGCTTGGAATATGCTAGGAATATGCTATATGGAAGATCTTATAAATACCACCATTCCACCAAAACTATCTTTCTCTCCTCTCCTCCCTAGCTCACGGCCGAACACCCCCTTGCCACTACATCCATTTTCGGCTCTTGATCTCCTCATTCCAAGCATACACAAGTCTTTCGGGTCACGCATAAGGAGTCTTGGAGCTAACGGAAGACGAAGGACCTCGTTATCTTGCTTTTATCCACCACTTTTACGCCTTTGATCTTCCCTAGCCTTGTGCTAGTTGTAAGTGCTTCTAATCAACTTCTTGTTCATGTTTGATGTGGTTAATAAGAGATTAGTCGGTTAAAAATTATGAACATACAAGATCCAAATCTAAAAGTCTACTAAAATGATGAACAAGGTGGTTAATGAATGAATATTAGTATAAAGCATGTAGATCTTGTGTGATTATGATTATTGGTTGATGATCTGAAGTATTGCTGGATAATATTAATGTTTGATGTTGTTGAGAATACTAAACTTGTTAACGGTATCGATCGAGCACGATTTAGAAGGTTAAACACTAAAAATCAGAATCTGTCCAAGTTTTACAGCCAACTTCAGTTGGCTGTAAACAGGTCATAAACCTAACGAAAAATTGATATTTTGACTCTAAAATGTGATATTAGGAAATACGGTTCTAATGGCACCGGAATCGTAATTTTTGGACTCCGTTTACTATTTTTAAAGTATTAATTTGTAACAGCAACTTAAGCTGGATTTTGACAGCAATAAATGGGTGTCGTACTTTCAGTCATAACCTGAGTTTTGTGATGAATCGGACCATGAAATTTGTACAGTAGATGACAACCGATGCATGTGTAATTACCCCACTGGAATTTCGTAAATCGGACACTCGATGAATTTTTAATAAATTGTTCCGTGGACTGTGGTCAGAAATTCATAAATCTGAGTTCAGTCCGGAATATGATTTTTTATAAAATATTGGTAGTGAACCGGACCCCGATATTTTTACACAATAAAATATGGGACGTTTAAGACATCTTGTAAAAATTTGGGAATTTTTGGAATAATTTAACTATTTTATTAAGACGACCGAAAACTGCCGGTTTTGAATATTAATGCTGAATTGATATAAGTTGTGACCTTGCGTGTCTAAATGTCGAGTATGCTATCCGTAAATGATCTAACATGTTATATATGTTATGTGCATTATCGTATGTTTGATTTTGAGTGGGGAATGGATGGGAAACCTAGATGGGCATAAACCGTTAAAACGATGCATGTTATGTGATAGATACGTGTAGGAACTTTGTGTTCTATTTGAAAGCCACTAAATGACTAACTGGTAAATTATATTAGGACGTGATTGACCAACCTTGACTGTTAGCTATATTGAGAATCTAACCGAGCAAACCAAGGTGAGTTCACACACTTTCTAAGGCATGGGATTCCCGGTGGTTTGGGAATGGGTTAAAGAATTAAAACGGAATCTACATATCTTACATAAGTAGGGTATGTACGGCCATCCTCCTCGGGTAGGATGCCAGTATTAATCCTGCGTATTCTCTTTGGGAGAACTACGTACGTTCGTCCTCCTTGGGTAGGACAACAACCTTAAAACTTACTAGACAAAACTCTATCATAAGTCCCTCATTTTATATCGACTTAATCGCCGAGGCCAATGGCGAGCGGGTCATTAGTTAATAGCGCTATTAGGTTTAACAAACCTCACACCGTGCCAGTCGGACGGGCGTGTACTAATGGACTATGGCAAACTGTCAGTGATGATAGACACTGATGTAGGGCACAACTTACTTGCGTAGTAGTCGATATGGTACAGTCTAGTGGTTCACATGGGGAAGCCCCCACTAATCATGAACAGGGTATGGGTAATAAAGAATGAACTGGTTAAACTTTCTTTCAACTACGGGGTAACCCCCACGGCAATTTCGCCAACGAAAGACAAACCACGTTTTCGGAAAACAACTTAAAACTAAACAACCAAACGTGAACTCACTCAACTTTGTTGTTGACTCGTTGTTACATGCCTTACAGGTCGATAAATGTTTGGAGCTTGCATATGGAGGTGGTCGTTGTGGGATGCGAACTGATATGTCCCGTATTTAATAAATAAACTTTATGAACTTGTTAAACCTACGTTTTGGACTTTAAACTTATGAACCATGGTCTATGAACTTATATTTTGGTATCACGTATTATGCTTCCGCTGTTTAAATTTAAAACTTGCTTAACTGGATTTTGGTCACCAATTGTATTGTGGTTGGTTTTATTTACTTAAATACATTGTTCAATATGATTGGTGGCTCGATCCTGGTCACGTCACGCCTCCAAGCGGTGGTACTCCGCAGGGTGGATTTTGGGGGTGTGACAGATTGGTATCAGAGCCATTGGTTATAGTGAACTTGGTTTTAAAATGGGAAAAGATTTTTGATAAAACCAGACTATAACCTGTACAGTGCTCAACGATCCACAACGACGGTTCGCTCCACGTGCAAGACTCGACACCATAAGTGGTATGATTTATGTTATATTGTCGGTTAGATAACTCACACTGTGCATTAGTTAACGTGATAACTTCTACTTGAACCTTGTGTGCTTACTCTCTACTGTCGTCCCACACTTACGCACTTTCACGACACTTTTCTCACTTACGTTGCTTCGTGATGAAGATCATGAGCGGACGCGGAGGACGTATCAACCTCACTCAAGCCCAGTTGACGGCTCTGATCAACGAACGAGTTGCTGAGGCACTCGCAGCTGTTCCTGCAGGAGGTATAACCTGCTACTCCGACCTATCTTAGAACGTTTAGATCTTACCTTCGCAAACCTACCCTCGTGCCTAACCTTGTCATTTATTCTCGCACCATAGGTCAACATGCTCAGCCTCCTGTGTGTACGTTCAAAACCTTCATGGATTGCCGACCAAACACTTTCAGCGGCACAGAAGGTGCTGTAGGCCTTCTTCACTGGTTCGAGAAGCTCGAGTCTGTTTTCGAGATGTGTGATTGCCCAGAAGATCGTAAGGTGAAGTATGCTACTGGAACACTCGAAGGCGCTGCGTTAACCTGGTGGAAAGCACAGGTCCAATTGCTTGGGTTGGCGGTTGCTAATGCCACCCCATGGAACGGCTTCAAAGAACTGATTAGAGAAGAGTATTGCAGTCGTGACGACATCCACAAGCTAGAGGTGGAATTTTTCAACCTGAAGATGACGGGGTCTGAGATTGAGGCGTATACTAAGAGGTCAAACGAACTGGCCATCCTGTGTCCTACTATGGTGGACCCTCCTTACAAACGCATTGAGCTGTACCTTAAGGGCTTGGTGCCGGAAATTCAAAGCCACGTAACCTCAGCTAACCTTGGCACTATACAGCAAATCGTCAAGTTGGCTCATCGTCTCACTGACCAGGCGGTTGAGCAGAACAAGCTGCCCAAACGTATTAGCGCCACTACTTCTGATGCTCCCAACGACAATAAGCGCAAGTGGGATGGAAATCTGGGCAAGGGTTCTACTTCAGCTCAATCTCAGCAGCGAAAGACAGATGAGTATAAGAGCCCCAGTCAGCAGTCATCTGGAAATCAAGGTCAGGGTGGGTACAAGGGAAATCACCCTAAGTGCAATCGATGTTATCTGCACCACAGCGGCCAGTGCAACAAGGGTCGTTGTCAGAGGTGTCACAAGCTGGGTCATGAAGCAAAGGATTGCAGGAGCCCACGTCCTGTGAATCAGAATCGCCAACAACAGTAACAAGCTCCGCAGAACCACCAACAGCAGCATCAGCAGGGCAATAAAGGATGCTTTCATTGTGGCGCTGAGGGCCACTTTAAGAGGAACTACCCCCAGCTGAACCAAAACCAGAACAATACCCAAAGAAACGGGAACCACAATGGAAACAACAACGGAGGCAACAATGGAGGTAACAATAATGGAAATGGCGCCCAAGGTCGTGTGTTCGTGATTGGTCAGGGAGAAGCAAGGAACGATCCCAACGTTGTGATGGGTAAGTTTCTTCTGGACGACTTCTTTGTTACTGTTTTGTTCGATTCGGGTGCCGATACTAGTTATGTGTCCGTAAAAGTTAGCCAAATGCTTAAGCGCACTCCAACACTTCTGAACACCAAACACACGGTAGAACTAGCTAACGGTAAAAGTCTAGAAGCCACACACGTAGTAAAAGGTTGTAACCTCGTCTTAGCTGGTCAGAGTTTCTCTATCGATCTTATTCCTATCACACTGGGTAGTTTCGACGTCGTTATTGGGATGGATTGGCTATCTCATCATCGAGCGGAGATTGTTTGTAAGGAGAAAATCGTCCGCATTTCTCGTTCTGGTGAAAAACCTCTAATGATTCGTGGCGACAAGAGTGGTGCTGTCGAAGGCATCATCTCTTTCCTTAAGGCCCAGAAGTGTTTGCGAAAGGGCCACACTGCCATTTTAGCACTCGTTACTGACACATCAACGGAAGAGAAGAGAATTGAAGACATTCCTATTGTACGCGACTTTCCCGAGGTATTTCCTGAGGAATTACCTGGTCTTCCGCCTCATCGACAAGTCGAGTTTCAAATCGAGCTAGCTCCTGGAGCAGCACCAATAGCTCGTGCGCCTTATCGACTTGCTCCATCAGAACTTGAAGAACTGTCTACGCAACTACAAGAACTTCTGGAGAAGGGTTTTATACGTCCCAGCTCTTCGCCATGGGGAGCTCCAGTCTTGTTCGTAAAGAAGAAAGACGGTACCTTTAGGATGTGTATTGACTACCGCGAACTCAACAAGGTGACCGTGAAGAATCGTTATCCTCTTCCACGCATCGATGACTTATTCGATCAATTGCAAGGGTCGAGTTTCTATTCTAAGATTGACCTAAGGTCAGGCTACCATCAGCTGAGAGTCCGAGAGGAGGACGTCTCCAAAACAGCATTCAGAACTCGTTACGGCCATTATGAGTTTCTGGTTATGCCTTTCGGATTGACGAATGCACCAGCGGTCTTCATGGATCTCATGAATCGAGTGTGCAAGCCTTGCCTAGATAAGTTCGTTACTGTGTTCATCGACGACATCCTAATCTATTCTAAGAGTCAGGAGGAACACGAGCAACACCTGAGACTTATTCTGGAACTACTTCGTAAAGAGCAGCTGTATGCCAAGTTTTCGAAATGTGACTTCTGGCTTCGCGAAGTCCATTTTCTGGGCCATGTGGTAAACAAGGATGGGATTCATGTTGATCCATCCAAGGTTGACTCGATCAAGAAGTGGCCTGCACCCCGCACACCAACAGAGATCCGTCAATTCTTAGGTCTGGCAGGATATTACAGAAGGTTTATCAAAGACTTCTCCAAGATTGCGCAACCTCTCACTTCACTGACTCAGAAGGGTGTCACCTATCGTTGGGGTGATGCACAGGAGTCCGCATTTCAGCACTTGAAGGATAGACTTTGTAGCGCGCCTATCCTCTCATTGCCTGAAGGCACAGACGATTTTGTGGTTTACTGCGATGCTTCCATCCAAGGACTTGGTTGTGTGTTGATGCAACGTGACAAGGTCATTGCCTACGCATCGCGCCAACTTAAGGTTCACGAAAGGAACTACACTACGCACGACTTGGAATTGGGAGCAGTTGTTTTCGCGCTTAAGATATGGAGACATTACCTGTACGGTACCAAGTGCACCATTTACACCGATCACAGGAGTCTCGAGCATATCTTCAAGCAAAAGGAGTTAAACATGCGTCAACGTCGATGGGTAGAGCTCTTGAATGATTACGAATGCGCTATCAAGTATCATCCGGGCAAGGCCAATGTTGTGGCTGACGCCCTCAGCCGGAAGGATACTATACCTAGGCGTGTACGTGCGTTACAGCTTACCATTCAATCTAACCTTCCCGCTCAGATTCGCGATGCTCAGGTTGAAGCATTGAAGGCAGAGAACATCAGAGCTGAGTCCCTAAGAGGATCGAGGCAACGACTAGAACAAAAAGAAAACGGCGCCTACTATGTTAACGGACGCATCTGGGTTCCGCTGTATGGAGACTTGCGCGAGCTTGTGATGGACGAAGCGCATAAGTCTCGTTACTCAGTACATCCTGGTTCGGACAAGATGTACCATGATCTTAAGACTACATACTGGTGGCCTGGTATGAAAGCCAGCATAGCAACCTACGTCGGTAAATGCTTGACTTGTGCCAGGGTCAAGGTCGAATACCAGAAACCATCAGGCCCACTCCAACAATCAGAGATACCTAAATGGAAATGGGAGCAAATTTCCATGGATTTCGTTACTGGCCTGCCCAGATCTCAACGCGGAAACGATACCATCTGGGTGATCGTAGATCGACTGACCAAGTCTGCACATTTTCTGCCTATCAAAGAAACGGATAAGTTTTCTACTCTAGCAGATATCTACTTAAAAGAAGTGGTATCAAGGCACGGAGTGCCAACCTCCATCATTTCTGATCGTGACGCGCGTTTCACCTCTGAACTGTGGCAAGCCATGCACAAGTCTTTTGGCTCACGTTTAGATATGAGCACCGCCTATCACCCACAGACGGATGGGCAATCTGAACGCACCATCCAAACCCTCGAAGACATGCTTAGGCATGCGTAATCGACTTCGGCAATGGCTGGGAAAAACACCTCCCGCTAGTGGAGTTTTCATATAACAACAGTTACCACACCAGCATCCAGGCCGCTCCGTTCGAGGCATTCTATGGACGCAAGTGCCGATCACCTCTTTGTTGGGCAGAAGTTGGTCACAGTCAAATCACTGGTCCAGAACTCGTAGTAGATACAACCGAGAAGATTGCTCAGATACGACAACGCATGGCGGCAGCCCGTGACCGTCAGAAGAGCTACGCCAATAAGCGAAGAAAGCCACTTGAGTTCCA